>NW_025766891.1:1800000-2212500 GCF_003918875.1 Haliotis rubra
CTATCTATCTTTCTGTTTATCTATCTATCTACCAACATATATATATATATATATCTACCAACCTGTCTATATATCTGCCTTCCTACCTACATATCTATCTATCTATCCAAGAATCCTTATCATACAAATATATTTACAAACATTACAACTGTTTGTACAACAATCAAAAAACAGTCTTGCTATGTGCACGAAGTCCAATGGTTTACTGCCAACTATTACGCATATTTTCTTTGCATATCATATATTTCTCATCTTCAATGTTCTATACAAACACATCATCAAGATATTAGTCATTTCAATTGATTACCAATGCAATTTTCTATTGTATTCCCCATGCTTTCAGGTGTCATTCTTACTGGATAGATAATCATAAGGACGTGCTTATTATACTGTCAGGATGATTCAATCGACTCTGCTTTTAGCAGACATTTCTTTTGCTATTGAAGATGATTTTTAACCTGATTATTATGTATATAATTATACAATCACCTACAAATACCATGCTTCTGTCCATGGTGCGATAGCTTTAATAAAACCGGTAAGAAAAATATGAATATTTGAAATCAGTAGCGAGCTATATAATTAATCAAACTATAGGTTTTTCGATAGGCACAAACGGGGCCGAAGAAGCGAGTTCGTGAAGCATCACCTTGCCTCCCACACCTCCAATATTAATACGGGAAGCGCACAATTCTCACATAACAGTTGTTTGACTTGCACTTACTAAAATACTTTCATTACGTATCCCTGGTTATTGGCGTTTGATTACAACGCCACAATGGACGGCATCCGACATCATGGTCGACCTCGCACGCACGGTAACGATGCATGGTGGGCATGAAATCAATGGTTTGATCAAATGGAAACGTAAATAAGGTTCGGTAATTGCTCTCGTTTCGATTTCTTTCTCTGCTCACTATTATTCCAATGACACATAATCAAGTATAGCCATTATAGGTGACTTTTGAATGTAAAGATCGACTGATTGATTGACTATTGACCGGTACGTTGATGATCATTTCACGTGAAAAAAAACATCAAATAAAGTTCCTTAATTTCTAATTTTAGCACCGTATTAAAAGATATAGGCCTGTTTCTTATGTGCTGACTGTGTGTTTATTACTGGAACTGATGAAGACTTGTGTAGACGCACGCAGGCACGCACGCACCTACGCACGCATGCTCGCACACACGCACGCACGCAGACACATTCATATACCCATAATCAGTAGCCATTGGGTTTTGAATGGCAGTGTTGATAAAGTTAGAAGACGTTCAGATATCGCAACACTTCGTTACACTGATTCAGCACATTTCATCTATCTTCAGCAATTAGTTGAATACTTTTCTAAAGAACTGACTTTTATAAATTGTTTTACCAATCCATTGGCATACATGCACGAATGCACGCAAGCACACACACACGTATGCACGCACGCACATACAAACATACACATAATCACAACATCAGGTTGAGAATATTTTATTTGTTGTAGCGGTATTATCGTAAAGTTTTCGTTCCCATGTTCAGACTGTGAGAATGCAGGAAATATCCGTTATTCGTAACGTGTCATCGATGTCGGCTATTGTTCTTAATATTGACCTCTAGGTTAATCATGAAGCCTGATTTACAAGAATGATATATAAGAATCGCTAATTCGCACTGTTATCAAAGACGTTTTCAGTGACTCATAGATTCGCCCTAATTTTCCGAGGATTCAGAGAGTGACGAATGAATGTTATTTAACGCCGCATAGTTTGCAATAGTCCATCCAGCACAGACAGGTTTCACACGCTGTTTTCTTGTTTGGACTCGAACCTTTTACGTGATCAGCAAACACCTTAACCACAAAGCCACACCACCTACCCTTCGAGTTACAAGGTTGCACATCAATCTTTGCTGGTCGACACACCACCAACCCTTCGAGTTATAAAGTTGCACATCAATCTTTGCTGGTCGACACACCACCAACCCTTCGAGTTACAAGGTTGCACATCAATCTTTGCTGGTCGACACACCACCAACCCTTCGAGTTACAAGGTTGCGCATCAATCTTTGCTGGTCGACACACCACCAACCCCTCGAGTTATAAAGTTGCCCAGTAATCTTTGCTGGCCGACACACCACCTACCCTTTGAGTCACAAAGTTGCCCAGCAATCTTTGCTTGTCGACACACTTCCAACACATCGAGTTACAAGGTTGCCCAGCTATCTTTGCTGGTCGAGTAAATGTGGATCGGCTGGTTGGGTTCGGTGACATAGCTGACTGCATGATATCTGTCATGACTGTCATGACTGTCTGTTGTTGTACGCCGCACTCAGCAATATTCCAGCTATATGACGGTGGTCTGTAATTAATCAAGTCAGGACCAGACAATCCAGTGATCAACAGCATGAGCATCGATCTACGTATTTGGGATACGATGACATGTGTCAACCAAGTCAGTGAGCCTGACCACCCGATCGCCTTTAACGACAAGCATGGATTGCTGGAGACAATTCTAACCCGGATCCTCACGAGTCCAGGCTGACATGGTACAGGTGGGATAGTCTAGTGGGGTTAAAGCGTTCTCTTGTCACGCCGAAGACCCACATAGTAACAATACGTGAAGCCCATTCCTGATGTCCCTCGCCGTGATATTTTGATATTGGCAAAAGGCGGTATAAAACCATACTAGGTCAGTCAACACAGCAGGAATATCAACGCGTCAAAGTACAAATTTCCAAACACGACGCAGAGATCGTTTCAACTTTCAAAACACTTTTCATCCATCACCCCCATTGTTTGGCCACAGCGAAGCACTCGGTCTGTAATAAAGAGACTGTCAATCATCTCTCACCTTTATACATAGATCTCAGCACCTAGCTTGACACTTACCAACAAACACGACCATATCGTGTATTCAAATTGTCTGGTCGTAGTCCTGTGTTAAACTCTCATAATTTAAAACCGCTTTCCTATGGCTATGTCAGAAAGGGCAAGGCCTTTAAGTAAGTGTTCCCTACATTCCGTGTATCTCCAAAACCATTCAGATCTATTTAAACGACGTACATGAATTGCTAAGGTCTCCTGAACAGTCTTTCAATAGTCGTCGAGTTACCTGCTTCGTGAATAGCGCCCGTTGCATAGATTTCGTTCCGTTTGTTGTCAATGCACCTTTTGTGATCTCCCGCTAATGCCTTAATGCACATAGAGTGTTTTGTCAACACGCAGCTGGTGCATTCAAAAGTTGGAATTCTTTGAAGAAATATTACGTATCCGGGCAAATTGGATATAACACGTTGTTGACAATGTGTTTCTGATATGCTGCTGTGCAATGGTTCGTGCATTACGCCAGTTGATGAGAATATTATCTACACTTCAGTGTAATTCTGCACTAGAGCCTTTGTCTACAAAGGAAGGTTCGGTGCACATACAGAACCCTTTTACTTTAAACTTTAAACGGGAAAGGGCTCGTTAGACGTGCTGGTGCAAGGACAGGTGTACCTGCTCGTGAGGTTTTTAAGCACTGCTTTGAAAAGTATTGCACTAATACCTAGTTGTATCATTTAAAATGGAATGAAAGCTGAAATTATGTGGATATTAGACATTTACAACCTTAATCAAATCAATTTTATATGGTAATAGACTGAGAATCTCATAATTTGTTGATGGTGGCAATGGTTATGTTGATAATAACAAACACTACTACTACTACCACCACTACTACTACTACCGCTACCACTACTACCACTACTACTACTACCACTACTACTGCTACTGCTACCACTACTACTACCACTACTACTGCTACCACTACTTCTACTACTACTACTACTTCTACTACTACTACCACTACTACTTCTACTACTACTACTACTACTACCACTACTACTACTACTGCTACTACTGCTACTGCTACCACTACTTCTACTACTACTACTACTGCTACTACTACTTCTACTACTACTACTACTACTTCTACTACTACTACTGCTACCACTACGTCTACTACTGCTGCTACTTCTACTACTACTACTACCACTACTACCACCACTACTACTTCTACTACTACCACTACTTCTACTATTTATACTAATAACAACAATATGTAAAACATAACAATAACAATAACACTGCAAACACCATTAATAATTATTTTCTTATCGAAAAGGTTTTTCAGACGAGGGGTAGACGTATTGATACACGCACCGTACGGTTATAACGAATAACGAATTCAAAACTACCACTAATTTCAATTCGTCGTAACCAACTAAATTAAAGCAAGTGGCCAAGATATAATAAATCTACTGATATGAATCTAGTCCCTGTCAGAATTATCAGTTGTTTTTCAAGTATAGCATTGGCACTTCCTACTAGTGTCTTTCTCTAGGCACAGAGACCGTTTTCTCTGGGTTCGGAGGACGTTCTCTCCAACGCGGTGGCCGCTTTCTCGATTTTGGGGGGTTCCGTTTTCGCTGAGGTCCGTTTTGTCCGTTTTTCTCCTCTATTGTCAACAACTGATACTGATGAAAACCGTATTTCATTAGACCGAAGTTGTAAGATGTCAAATTGCTGTTTAGGAAAAAACGTAAGGTATTAGTGATTTTACATAACAAATCAATTTCGCATCAAACTCCACGTAACTGAACTGACCGCCTGCTGCTTCTGTTGCAGGATGTACGAAACATCCACCCACGCCCACATCACAGGACAAGAACCGGGATTACCACCGGAAGCTGCGTGCGGAGATCGACCAGCTGTTTGAGGAGGAGTTTCTTGAGGTCCATGGATCACCGACATGGAGCGTGGAGGCCAGCAAAGAAGTTACTCACAGCGGGGAGTCTCCGCTCTTCTTGCACAAATTTATGTCCCCCTCAAAGGTTGGTCAATATTATCTTTAATTGGTGAATAGCTAAAGGAAGGTGGGAGGAGGTTACTTCAGATTCAGGTCAGTCAGCTTAGATTAACGAGCTCGACATATTTGTTAAATTTATTATCTTTCTGTGTATTGTTTCGAATCCTCAAAAGATGACACTGACATCACCATTTGCATTTTTATTAAGCTTTTCGTCCAAAGTATACTGGCTCCGGTCACCGTAAGGGGCGGTGGGGTAGCCTAGTGGTTAAAGCGTTCGCTCGTAACGCTGACGTCCTGGGTTGAATTCCCCACATGGGTACAATGACATTGTGTGAAGCACATTTCTGGCGTCCCCCGTCGTGATATTGCTGGAATATTGCTAAAATCGGCGTAAAACTAAACTCACTCACTCAACCGGTCACCGTAGATCTATGAATACTGACTCTCGTCACAGAAGTCTCATGAATACTGACTATCGTTACTGAATTCTATGAATACACCATAGTCAAATAAATACTGAATTATAAAATTTTAATTGTTTCTTTCTTGAAGTTTTACCGATGTGAAGTACATGTTAATCTCACTAAACGAGATGCGGTAGCCTAGTGGGTAAAGCGTTCACTCGTCACGCCGAAGACCCGGGTTCGATTCCCCAGATGGGTACAATGTGTGAAGCCCATTTCTGGTGTCCCGTGCCATGATATTGCTGGAATATTGCTAAAAGCGGCGTTAAACCATGCTTACTCACTAAACCGCCTATAAGAAACGGAATATTTGTTTCAGGAGGAGCATCAGTATATACGACTCAGCAAGTCAGCAGTCTTGAACCCCAACAAGTGTCAGCCGCCCCTATCACGGGACGGCGTGACGTACTACCGACCGAACAGAACCCACCAATATCTCACTGCCACAGAACTGAAGGACCAGAGCCAAAACGAGGTCAACTTGAAATATGGCCGACCTACCAGAACGACGTGAGTTGAAACTGAAAGGATATCAAATAATGAAATTACAAAACAAAAATTACCACAATCGGAACAGCGTGAGTTGAATTTGAAAGGATTAAAACAACGAAATAACAAAAGAAAATTGTAAAAAAATCAGTTACTTTGCTGCATGGGGATGCCAACAAGCGCCATTTTGTCCAAATGCCATGTTCCCACATTTTTAGGTTAGCTCCTGCATTCATACAAAACATGTTTTCTGAGTTAAATGTTTGAGGATACTCACAGTCATTAATGAGACACTGAGACTTGGCTGATAGCGTAAGATTGTACACATGTCACAGGTTCCCAATGGCGCAGATCGATGCCCATACTGTTGATCACTGGATTGTCTTGTCCAGATTCGATTATTTAAAGACCGCCGCCATATAGCTGGAATATTGCTGAGACTGGCGTAAAACTTAACTCACTCATGTAAGATTGTACGTGATTCTGTAGGACGCTGATGACAAAAGCAGTCAAAAATGTGTCTAACGAAACTGCGAGGTTGGATAGTGTAACAGTTAAACCGCACGCCTAATGCCCTGGTTCGATTCCCCATATCGATCAATGTTTGAATAACTGCATGAATATTGCTAAAGTCACAAACAACAAGAAAAACTGTGTAGTTTACGAGGGGCGGTGGGGTAGCCTAGTGGTTAAAGCGTTGGCTCGTCACGCCGAAGACCCGGGTTCGATTCTCCACATGGGCACAATGTGTTAAGCCCATTTCTGGTGTCCCCAGCCGTGATATTGCTGGAATATTGCTAAAAGCGGCGTAAAACTAAACTCAGTCAGTCAGTCAGTATAATTTACGAGCCACCCATGTAAGCTGGAATGAATAAACGAATAAGCAAACATCCATATGAAACACTACTTATAACACTACACAATTAAGCTTCTTCATTCTACGTTAGTGAACTACATCTAAGGTTAGGTTGTGTCTGTATTTTTCAGACTGCTCCGTGCGAGACAACGAACAAATTCAGCACCCGTCAATTCCTATGAAATCCGACGAGAAATTATGAAACGTGAGTATTTTTACGTATGTTTCTCAGACTGGGAAAAACGGTGAAGGAATGATACGATCATCTCGTTGTCCTTCAGTTATGCTTTTAGGGAGATATATCCGTGTGATACACCATACTTCTAAATGACGACTACAGTCAGTTTGATTTCATTTGATACCGATGAATTGCTCACTAACACATAATCTAATAAGTACATAGGAATAAAAAGTTGTTTAACAACGATCGTCATTTTGTTGTGACATTTCGCTATTTCTTCCGAATGGGGGGGGGGGGGGGGCAGTTGCTTGTAGAACAGCCTGGTGTGCGAGTTCCACATGTGAGTTGCTCCCCCTCGTAAGACATAGCTAAAAGTGCCAGCAAAATATTGCTCGTTTGTTAAACAACTTTTTTATTGCTGTGTCCAAACTTATATAACAAATCATTAGAGTTGGTCTGTAGATTTCAAGTGACTGTGCAAAATTTGGATAGAAAAAAATTGACATATTCTTGTATTTATTGTATTTTATTTATATTTTGTTTCAGGGGAGGGTGAGATTCGAATAGGTTCTGCATACACAAACCCCAAAGAGTAAGTGTAGATATTACATTATATTATTACTATTAATATATATTATTACCATCTTTCAATGATCATATACTTCTATGAACGTTAATTTACACTGTAACGGTAAAATACGTTGCACTAAATGGCGCACTGTAAGCGCAGAAACAAGTCGTTACATTTGTCAATCAGCTCATAAGGACGATACTTAAACGTGACCAGGAAAATACCGTTGGAGAGCAGTCATGTTTGGATGTGCCGAACACCACGAAACCCTACTGATCAGATCGTAATACCCCATTCAATATTCACGTAACATCAGGTTGTTTGTCCTTCATGGAGATAATCGGAAGATTTTATGCAACGTTCAATATGTCATACGTTGTTGTCCTCATTATCAAAGTACTAAGAAGTGCGAGAAATGACAAATGTTAAAGGTTTAAACGATTCAAAATATGGTATGAAAATGTTTGGATGTGTTTACATGGCTGACCATCAAATGTCCTATAGTATTCATCATCTGTTACCCGTGAAGAATATTGATCTTGTCGTAAGAGGCGACTAACGGAATCGGATGGTCAGGCTCGCTGACTTGGTTGACACATGTCATCGGTTCCCAATTGCGCAGATTGATGCTCGTGCTGTTGATCACTGGATTGCCTGGACCAGACTCGATTATTTACAGAACGCCGCCATATAGCTGGGTATTGCCGAGTGCGGCGTAAAACTAAACTCACTCACTCATCGTCTGTTGCTGCAGGTTTCTTCAAGAACTCCACGCAACCAACGGCGAGTCTTTCCATTCCTTCATAACCGGAGCACGCTACAACAGGTGAGAGGGGTCAACTGGATTTGCTGTAACTCCAGGAGTTTTGTTTGTAAATGATACTGGTAGTTTGCTTGCTTGTTGGTGCTGTTCTCACTGCACATCAACAACGACAGTCGCTAAGATCATCATCACACACGCATACACTACGAGATGGCGACAGGGTGGTCTAGTCGTCCTCGGCGCCGCCAATTCGTTGTGCAGATTTTTCTTTCAGGTGTGCGTATGAATGCTAGATTGACCCTGTTTTTAATGTTTCCTGGTCTGTGAGCACAAAACGCAAGGGTTAATAAGATAATGACAAAAAATATTCATCACACGCAAGCAGAGATTCATAGCATTGATCAGAGTGGACATAGCAACACAATACCACCGTTCGTGCATCCGCAGCTTAATCCAAGGGAGGTAATCCAAACTAACTCGTGTTACGTGACCGCAAATTCTCTTTGTGTTTACAGTCTTCGGCACCCACACTGTTATTAAAGTGTATACGTCTTACTTCCTATGTATTGCACCATAACCAGCTCGAAAAAAGGACACATGACTTTAACCGCATAGTTTTAGCTCCGGCGCGTACAGAGGAAGCCGTGAAGATCCGGTTAGAATTGATCTTCAGTAACACATGCTTGTCGTAAGAGGCGACTAACGAGATCGGATGGTCGTACTATCTGAGTTGGTTGACACATGTCATCGGTTCTCAAATGCGTAAATCGATGTTCATGCTGTTGATCACTGGATTGTCTGGTCCAGACTCAATTATTTACAGATCGCCGCCATATAGCTGGAATATTGCTGGGTGCGGCGTTAAACAACAACCCAAGCAGCCAACTATACCTGAATTACAATGATACATCAGGCGCCTTTCTAATTACAGGGAACCGCCTCCGTGATGTAGTGGTTAGAGCGTCCGCCCGGAGTGCGGAAGGTCGCGGGTTCGATCCCCGACCACGTCATACCAAAAGACGTTAAAATATGGTACTTGTTGGTCCCCGCCTGGCGCTCGGCATTAATGGGTACAACAAGGACTGGTCGGCTCGGAGTCAGTATAATGTGTCTGAGTGGGGTATTCATGCTTAACTGCGGCATGGTATCTCAGTGGGCTAGCACTATAAAACCAGCTTCAGTCTGGGCTAGTACAAGCAGCCGCACATACACATACGCATGCACGTCGTCATATGAGCGAAATATTCTCAAGCACGACGTAAAACCCAATTTCACCTCACCTCTAATTACAGGGCGCACTGCCTGGATTCTAAGAGCTTGACGAGGTATGGAGTCTACATGCCCAGGACCAATCCTACAGCGTGTTTTGTCACCGGGACTCACAAGCTGAAAGATGTATTCGAAACTCCTTGTGCACCTCCAGGTTGGTATTCGACATATTAGGACCACACAGTGCCACTATGCTACTCAGTATAGCGTACATGTATGTAGGAACAAGTGTAAAGTTGGGAGGCTTGTGCTTTGTGCGGTTGCCTGAGGAGTATAGTGATCGACACATTTCTTGTTGCATGAGGAATGGAATCTTCGACACATTTGTTGGTCTCAGTGTCCTAATATGGCTGTTGTAGGGATATTTATTATTGAAAAATCTGGTTCATTATTATAAGTAAAATGTTCTTCCCGAAACGTGGGTGCTTCCCATGACGATCGTTGGTGTTTCCAAACGATACACACGTCTATGACCTTCTATGACCTTTAATTCAAAGCTCGTATTCATTACATTGATGTGCTTTTCAAAGCAAAGTTAAATGTAGAAGAATGAGGTCTATTTTTATGGATATACAACTTCTTTATTGTGTGTAGGCGACGTTTCGACGTAGATTCTAATGTCGTTGTCTAGCAAGTGGTACAATGACATTAGAATCTATGTCGAAACGTCGCCTATACACAATAAAGAAGTTGTATATCCATAAAAATAGCCCTCATTCTTCTACATTTAACTTTGCTTTGAAAAGCACATCAATGTAATGAATACGAGCTTTGAATTAAAGGTCATAAAAGGTCATAGACGTGTGTATCGTTTGGATCCCCATATTTGTACATGTGTGATGTCCATTTCTGGTGTCCCCCGCCGTGATATTTCTGGAATATTGTTAAAATCGTCTGAAAACCATCCTCACTCACAGACTCGCCCCGCTCTGACATCGATGAAGTGTCCTCACCTGTGACTCCCCGACGACCAACGACAGCTCCCGGATACGGCCGAAGACCAACTCCGGCTACCAGCCAACCAAAACAGGCGTGGGGCGACAGCAATGGGACCGAGGCTAACAAACATGGCGACGGGAGGGTTTATGAAGAGTTGATATTCTGGCCAAGTGGATTAAACGTGAAAGGTCAGTATTATCCACTAGGAATATACAGAAGCTGTTCTAAATAATCACAGCTTCATAAATATCTTCAAGAAAATTATCAAGAAAATAAAAGAAAACCTTCATCTGCCAAGATGTGAATTTAATTCGAAGGTTTCAGTTCACTATCCTGTAAAACAGATATAAAAGCAATATGAGGGAATTGAGATAATCTTCTACATAGATGGAATAACTGTGGATAGATATTCGAGACGTTTGTACCTATAACTCCATCAGACGAAGAAACATGAAATATATTTCAGGTCGTGGAATGGGTGTCACTCTGAACCGAGCTAACAGCATGCCAAAGCTGAATTCCCGATTACCGTCCGTGCAAGGAATCTCGATGGAGCGGATCCGGAAGTCACGTGATCCTGTGGAGGAAACATCAGTGATCAACCAACCTCCTCCAACGCCAAATGTCATGTCGGCCAAGGACGGAGCGGATAAATCAAATCACACGGCAGAAGAGAAGGTCAAGGACGACGAGGAACCACGTAAGGAGCCGGTGATGAAGCCACGGAAACCGAAGCCGATTTTGGTCGACAGATCTGTCAATGTACCATCGGTATCTGGTGATTCAAATCACTGGAATGATGATCTGCTTATCATCAGCTCACCAGCAGTTCCTCCTACAAGATCGCAACCTGCGAGTGTTAAAACTGTCACTATCCTAGGGGAGACAGAGGAAATCAAAGAGGAAATCATTGAAAATCCAACGAAAGAACGTACAGAGGAGCAGGACACACAATGTGAAGAAGCAATGGCTGACGAGGAACGAATGGTATCTAAAGACTTTGATATTGAACTCCCAAGCGTAACGGATGGAGCTTCAATGGAACCCCTGCAGATGAGTGAGCAAGGCACGTCACCAAGCGTCGACGAAGGCGTTGAAGTTCCGACAACACCTTCCAAGGAAGAGGTTGGTCAGGAAAGTAGTTCCCCAGAAACCGATCCCATCAATGACCCAAGTGTTGCGTTCTTCTTAACAGAGAAGGGTCAGAACAGAAAAGGCCCGGATGGGGATTGTGACGTCATGAACACTACGGGCGAAACGCAGGATGCAGGGCCAGTGTTGGGTAACGCTACAAGCATGGATATACCTACTCTGACAGTTGAAGAAGCGTCGGTTAGTGATGAAAATGACTCAGAACACGACGTAAGAGCAAATAGTGCAGCGGAAGAATCCGCGTCAAGGGAAGATAACTCTGCTGCACAGACAGCTGATGATGATGTGAGCATTCCACAAGCTTGATTCAAGATATGTATCAGCATTATTCCAGCATTATTCCAGCATTACTACAGCATTTCCGTGTCAGCATTACTGCGTGTTACGTCACGTTAAACTGTCTACCAACAACGTTTACAATGTATCAAAAAATATTCATTGGTCATTAATATTCATTAGATCATTGAATATTATACGGCATTAATTATATTTTGTAGTTATAAAAATCATGTTTTCGTGCTGTGAGATATAATAATGTGTTGAATGTTTTACCTATGAAATAGGTCACTTCCATGCCGTTTTAATATGTTTAGAATCATACGAAATGTATTTTCTAGCTATTGTAAAACGAAAGAGCAGTCAGGTTAGTTATTATGATTGTCTTTTTCTTCATCTAAAACAATATAGCCAACATCTTAGCTCCATCAAACTGATTCAAATACCATTTATTTCCCTTGTGTTTCACACTGATGACTTGTATTTACGTGGCTCGGGCCAATCGCAAGTTGGTGAGGTCTATTCGCTATATAAAAATGCAATTATCTCAAATCATGATATGTATAGCAATTAACAATTACCAGATTTACCAAGAGGGGTGAAATAGAATTACATAGGACTCTTAATTACAACGTCAAGTGGTTAACTGACCTACCAACATACAGAAAGCGGAAAGATCTGTTTCAAGATGGAAACTGCACCTTGAAAACCACTGAACCACTGAACTATATTTGCAACGTTTCTTAGTTCAAGATCACGATCGCATCATCCAGACTAAAAATCATACAATAGTCAGCGTTTGAGAGGGTAGTAAAATATATGTTGCAAACAGTCACAAAACATGTAATTAGATATTGTCAACGGTTTTTTGTATTTGAAACAAGAATGTCACTTAGTGTTCCAAAAAGAAGGATACTATATGTTAAGTGCCGTCTCAGAGTGGAAATACATGTATATAATATGATCAGCGAATAATAATAATAGCATGCTTGTAATGCGCTGTTCTCCATGTACAACATGCTCAAAGCGCAAGACATAGAAGTACATACAGACAGACTATAGCAGAGAATAAAAGATTAGAGAGATACATGGAAACAATGCAATGAATTATAGTTTACACTCATAAGCTAATCTGAAAAAGTGCGTCTTTAGTAAAGATTTAAAATTAGAAAGTTCTGTACAGTCACGTAGATATTGGGGTAGTTGATTCCAGGCTGTAGAGGCTGCATACGAAAAGGACCTTTCACCATACGTAGAAGTCCTAACAGTGGGGATAACGAGTAAACGTTTATCCTGTGAACGGGAGAGAGCGACATGGGCGGTGCTGTGTGAGGGACTGGGCCAGATACGAAGGGGCAGATCCAGACAGACAGCGGAAAGTGAGGCACAGAAGCTTGAATTGAATCCTATAGAATCTTAACCTTTTGTGTAGGTGTATCCTCTTCGTTGCTATGACTACACTTCTGACTATTCATAATGCAGTCCAATTACTTGTTATTTATTAAACATTTACGTACTATTTTGGCTCTGAATACGTACATACAGATACGTATGTCTGACACTGCAGTGCGGAACATATGTTTGGACGTATATCGGCAGGGTCGGATGCAGTCTTTTTAGAAGGGGGATAGGGGGAGTGCACATTTCATTTGTACCCGTTTTCACGAGAATTTCAGTGGTCATTTACTAAACTTCAGCAGGGGGTGGGGTTGCGCACCCCCCACCCCACCTACCCCTTGGATCCGCCTATGCTTGGACGTATGCAGATGAACAATTGATTTTCCTTTGCTAGTGTTTGTGACCTTTTCGCGAACACCTATTTGAGAATGATTTATAAACGCATGCTTATACAATCAGAACCGTACAATAGATTTAATGCTGCTTTTAGCGGAGATTTCTATGTATAGAATGTGCTCTGTCGCTTATATTTGAAAAACGCAGAGTTTGGATGGTATTTAATTTTCTGTGTACTTGAATCGCAGTAGCCCGTTCTGTTATATGTTTCATTAAAACATTTCATGTGGACAGGCATTTTTATCCAAACGCTACCACCCACAGGGTACAGATTTCATTCAGTCAAAGTATTCACTCCTCGTTAACATAATACCCACTGTTATTTTACGCACTATCCACTGTTATCTGCTCACTATCCACTGAGATCATAGTCTCTATGCACTTTGTCCTGGTCTGTCTTCTTTCAGTGCTTATTTGGTGCAGAATCACGATGGTTGAGCTCTTCTTTACCGTATGATGATTTAGTAGTTTTAAATTTTAAATTTCAACAAGCCCTTACGGAGTGAAGTTTATATTATGCCGCGAACATCGTATATGGACCATTAACACTGCGATTGCTGTGTGAAAACAGGCTCCGGCTTAAATCAGATGAGTGATATTGGCATCGAACGTAAGACGTAATGCGGAGCAGAGTTAAGAGACCAGTTTATATGCACTCCATACACTGCTGTAGGTATCGCATGTTGTTGTAGAGTGTTCGCTCGTTACGTCGAAGGCCCGGGTTTGGAGTCTGACTGTGAAGCACATTTCCGGTGTTCTCCGCCGTAATATTGTTGGAATAGTGCTAAAAGCGGCGTAAAACCATACTCACTCAATTTTCCTACGCGTTAACTGACTGAAGCGATCGTAAAATCATAAGAATCTTGTCATCGTTGACACCAGAAATAGTGCGCTTGTACTTTTACGTCAGTTGGAGTGACTGTCATTGTTTGACACGTTTTGTATGTAAACAGGAAGTGCTTAACAGTTATTACCAAAATCAATTTATTTTACAAAGTCGTTTTCTTCAAAATGGAAATGGAAAATATTGTTTTTGCAAATATTGCTTTTGTTTATTTGTTTGTGTTTGACGACTCAATCAATATTCCAGCTATGTGACCGCGGTCAGTAAATAATGGTGGCTGGATTAAACAATTCTTTGCATTGAGCTACGCAATTAGGATACGATTATCTGAGTTCATCTCAAATCTAAAATAGACAAAAAAATTAACACTGCAAGTAAAATAGTTGGAGTCAAATCTGAATGTTTATCATCAATATATAAGCGGCAAATCGTTAATCAAGCTGTCAAACTTATATCTGACCCAACTCACTGCTTACATTCGGAATACAACCTCCTTCCTTCAGGCAGCCGCTAGAAAGTTCCAATTGTGACAACAAAGAGAGCCCGTACATCCTTTGTTCCTAGTATCATATCTCTTTAAACAAATGTGAGGGGCGGTGGGGTAGCCTAATGGTTAAAGCGTTGGCTCGTCACGCCGAAGACCCGGGTTCGAATCCCAACATGGGTACAATGTGTGAAGCCCATTTCTGGCGTCCCCCGCTGTGATGTTGCTGGAATATTGCTAAAAGCGGGGTAAAACCAAACTCAGTCAGTCAGTCAGTAAAACAAATGTGAAGATACTTATATTCATGAACCTATGTAAGTATGTTATGTATTTGTAGTTCCCTGAAGTGTCAGTAGCTCTGTTGATATAACACAAATCCCCGAAAAAGACAGTTAAGTATTATTCTGTTATTCTGTTACATGTACCATCTGTGTCAGTTAGTTACATGCTCCTTATGACAAGCATGGGTTGCTGGACTCCAATTCTTATAATCATGCCATTAAAATGCAATCATAAATGTGTATCGATATTTATATATTCGAACGTTTGTTGCTTGTCTACTTACATTTGCCAAATCACTGCATGCTTGTATTCTCTGGTTGTCATGAAAATAACAGAATTAAATTATGATATTTGTGCTGGTGTGTCTGTCCAAATCGACGAAATATGTATATTAGATTAATGAAACTTCAGTATTTTAGAATATTTCGTGTATATCTTTGTGTATATATTTTCTGGTATATGCAAGTGTCCTTATACAGTAAACTAATGAACACCCTTATAACGAACTGATGGATATAACGAACTGGTTTTGTTTCCAGCCTCTTGCTGTAAAGTTCATTCTAAATGAATATACGAACTACGGTTAACACGAACTATATATTGTGGTCCGTGTTCGTCATTTCTGTAGTTTAACGTACTGTATGTTTTATTTGAACAACGATGTTCAGCGTCATGTGATGATATGGTTATAGATGTATATCAGATGGATATATATGTACAGGATATGGATATGTATATAACATGTGGATATAAATGTATATGCTATGGTTACAACTGTATATCATATGGCTATAAATGTTAGCGAACAGTTTTAATTTCGTAAAGAGTATTACTAGAAGGATATCTATAGTTTTACTTATACGTCATGTGGTTATAAAGAATACCTTACACATGCATTTGGGAATATGAAACAGTTATATAATTAGCAGTATATGACAGTAAAAAAGGAATAACTTACTTTGACTGTTCTAATTTATATGGTTATAAGAAGAAAACACACAAAGAATCGGAATTCAATAAATTTTCAGTATTTCTTTTTACCAAAATACTGCTTATGACGGAAAGCTAACCCGTGCACAAAATGGCTATAACGGTCAGTTTATGGAAACCCTGGTTCATATAAGGTTAAAAGGTTACGGATAGTGCGGGCATTCAAGATGACCGGAATGATGATTATATTCTTCATGTGATTACAAAACGACAACAACAGTAAATCTTTCACAAATATAACTGAAAAACGCATAATTTTACAAGTGGTCTCAGACGTTTTAGAACCGGGTCCCGATTCCACAAAGCGTTCGTAATGTTACGAACTATCGTAACTATATAGTTTATCAGAAGCCCACAAATGACGTAGTGTTACGAATGCTTTGTGGATCGGCTCCCAGAACAACAAAATCCAAACCAACACGCTAATAACCAGTGTCGCGTTTATTTATTAATCAAAAAAATATAATAATTCATAACAAGTATTTGGATTTCTTAGACAGCGAATAGGGTGTATCATGTCAAGCCAATATGAGACAAATTACTTTGATTGAGGTTTGCGGAGGCTCTTACCTCTGGAAGATGGTTACGTATGCGCTGACATTCACGTTGAACCATCTGGAAAAAATGTACCTCACGTTCTGTGATTCAGTGTGATTAGCAAGCTATCTTGCGGGTGTTCATTCCCACACGACGGATGCTATCAGACAGGGAGGACATGGTGACATGACATGACATGACATGAGTCCACGTGTACGGACACTTAAGCAAATATTACAGTTTAACTTTGTCCTCGGTTAAACCAACAAGTAGGAATTATAAAGATTTCATGTCTGTTTTAGTTGTGTTTTTTCTGTAGCCAAACCAAAATAAGTAGAAATTAGAAAAAAATCGCTTCTTTGTTTTTCTGTAGCCAAACCGAAATATATATAGAAATTTAAAGATTTCTGTCAACTTTCGATTTTTTTTCTGTTCCAAGACCAAATATGTAAAACTTCGAATACAATTCTTGTCAACGTTAGTTCTTTGTTTCTGAAGCTAAACCAGAAGGAAAACAAAATTTAAAACAAATTCCTGTCAGAGTTGAATCTTTTTTTTCTGTATCTTGTCCAGATTCGTATCCGATTTCACTTCCAGGCCACCCATGAAATATGTAAAATATAGCTTTCCTTTTCCCTATGTGCCCCTAAAAACCATCAAGCGTTATTTCTGAACACATTTAGACTGTCATTAATGTAGACCCAACAACCATCAAGTGTTATTCTGAACACATTTAGACTGTCATTATTGTAGACCCAACAACCATCAAGTGTGTTATATCTGAACACATTTAGACTGTCATTATTGTAGACCCAACAACCATCAAGTGTTATATCTGAACACATTTAGACTGTCATTATTGTAGACCCAACAACCATCAAGTGTTATTTCTGAACACATTTAGACTGTCATTAATGTAGACCCAACAACCATCAAGTGTTATATCTGAACACATTTAGACTGTCATTATTGTAGACCCAACAACCATCAAGTGTTATTTCTGAACACATTTAGACTGTCATTAATGTAGACCCAACAACCATCAAGTGTTATTCTGAACACATTTAGACTGTCATTAATGTAGACCCAACAACCATCAAGTGTTATTTCTGAACACATTTAGACTGTCATTAATGTAGACCCAACAACCACCAAGTATTATTCTGAACACATTTAGACTGTCATTATTGTAGACCCAACAACCATCAAGTGTTATTTCTGAACACATTTAGACTGTCATTAATGTAGACCCAACAACCATCAAGTATTATTCTGAACACATTTAGACTGTCATTAACGTAGACCGAACAACCATCAAGTATTATTCTGAACACATTTAGACAGTCATTAATGTAGACCAAACAACCATCAAGTATTATTCTGAACACATTTAGACTGTCATTAATGTAGACCCAACAACCATCAAGTGTTATTCTGAACACATTTAGACTGTCATTATTGTAGACCCAACAACCATCAAGTGTGTTATATCTGAACACATTTAGACTGTCATTATTGTAGACCCAACAACCATCAAGTGTTATATCTGAACACATTTAGACTGTCATTATTGTAGACCCAACAACCATCAAGTGTTATTTCTGAACACATTTAGACTGTCATTAATGTAGACCCAACAACCATCAAGTGTTATATCTGAACACATTTAGACTGTCATTAATGTAGACCCAACAACCATCAAGTGTTATATCTGAACACATTTAGACTGTCATTAATGTAGACCCAACAACCATCAAGTGTTATTTCTGAACACATTTAGACTGTCATTAATGTAGACCCAACAACCATCAAGTGTTATTTCTGAACACATTTAGACTGTCAGTAATGTAGACCCAACAACCACCAAGTATTATTCTGAACACATTTAGACTGTCATTATTGTAGACCCAACAACCATCAAGTGTTATTTCTGAACACATTTAGACTGTCATTAATGTAGACCCAACAACCATCAAGTATTATTCTGAACACATTTAGACTGTCATTAACGTAGACCGAACAACCATCAAGTATTATTCTGAACACATTTAGACTGTCATTAATGTAGACCAAACAACCATCAAGTATTATTCTGAACACATTTAGACTGTCATTAATGTAGACCCAACAACCATCAAGTGTTATTCTGAACACATTTAGACTGTCATTATTGTAGACCCAACAACCATCAAGTGTGTTATATCTGAACACATTTAGACTGTCATTATTGTAGACCCAACAACCATCAAGTGTTATATCTGAACACATTTAGACTGTCATTATTGTAGACCCAACAACCATCAAGTGTTATTTCTGAACACATTTAGACTGTCATTAATGTAGACCCAACAACCATCAAGTGTTATATCTGAACACATTTAGACTGTCATTATTGTAGACCCAACAACCATCAAGTGTTATTCTGAACACATTTAGACTGTCATTAACGTAGACCGAACAACCATCAAGTATTATTCTGAACACATTTAGACAGTCATTAATGTAGACCAAACAACCATCAAGTATTATTCTGAACACATTTAGACTGTCATTAATGTAGACCCAACAACCATCAAGTGTTATTCTGAACACATTTAGACTGTCATTATTGTAGACCCAACAACCATCAAGTGTGTTATATCTGAACACATTTAGACTGTCATTATTGTAGACCCAACAACCATCAAGTGTTATATCTGAACACATTTAGACTGTCATTATTGTAGACCCAACAACCATCAAGTGTTATTTCTGAACACATTTAGACTGTCATTAATGTAGACCCAACAACCATCAAGTGTTATATCTGAACACATTTAGACTGTCATTAATGTAGACCCAACAACCATCAAGTGTTATAACTGAACACATTTAGACTGTCATTATTGTAGACCCAACAACCATCAAGTGTTATTTCTGAACACATTTAGACTGTCATTAATGTAGACCCAACAACCATCAAGTGTTATTTCTGAACACATTTAGACTGTCATTAATGTAGACCCAACAACCATCAAGTGTTATTTCTGAACACATTTAGACTGTCATTAATGTAGACCCAACAACCACCAAGTATTATTCTGAACACATTTAGACTGTCATTATTGTAGACCCAACAACCATCAAGTGTTATTTCTGAACACATTTAGACTGTCATTAATGTAGACCCAACAACCATCAAGTATTATTCTGAACACATTTAGACTGTCATTAACGTAGACCGAACAACCATCAAGTATTATTCTGAACACATTTAGACTGTCATTAATGTAGACCCAACAACCATCAAGTGTTATTCTGAACACATTTAGACTGTCATTATTGTAGACCCAACAACCATCAAGTGTGTTATATCTGAACACATTTAGACTGTCATTATTGTAGACCCAACAACCATCAAGTGTTATATCTGAACACATTTAGACTGTCATTATTGTAGACCCAACAACCATCAAGTGTTATTTCTGAACACATTTAGACTGTCATTAATGTAGACCCAACAACCATCAAGTGTTATATCTGAACACATTTAGACTGTCATTAATGTAGACCCAACAACCATCAAGTGTTATATCTGAACACATTTAGACTGTCATTAATGTAGACCCAACAACCATCAAGTGTTATTTCTGAACACATTTAGACTGTCATTAATGTAGACCCAACAACCATCAAGTGTTATTTCTGAACACATTTAGACTGTCATTAATGTAGACCCAACAACCACCAAGTATTATTCTGAACACATTTAGACTGTCATTATTGTAGACCCAACAACCATCAAGTGTTATTTCTGAACACATTTAGACTGTCATTAATGTAGACCCAACAACCATCAAGTATTATTCTGAACACATTTAGACTGTCATTAACGTAGACCGAACAACCATCAAGTATTATTCTGAACACATTTAGACTGTCATTAATGTAGACCAAACAACCATCAAGTATTATTCTGAACACATTTAGACTGTCATTAATGTAGACCCAACAACCATCAAGTGTTATTCTGAACACATTTAGACTGTCATTATTGTAGACCCAACAACCATCAAGTGTGTTATATCTGAACACATTTAGACTGTCATTATTGTAGACCCAACAACCATCAAGTGTTATATCTGAACACATTTAGACTGTCATTATTGTAGACCCAACAACCATCAAGTGTTATTTCTGAACACATTTAGACTGTCATTAATGTAGACCCAACAACCATCAAGTGTTATATCTGAACACATTTAGACTGTCATTATTGTAGACCCAACAACCATCAAGTGTTATTCTGAACACATTTAGACTGTCATTAACGTAGACCGAACAACCATCAAGTATTATTCTGAACACATTTAGACAGTCATTAATGTAGACCAAACAACCATCAAGTATTATTCTGAACACATTTAGACTGTCATTAATGTACACCCAACAACCATCAAGTGTTATTCTGAACACATTTAGACTGTCATTATTGTAGACCCAACAACCATCAAGTGTGTTATATCTGAACACATTTAGACTGTCATTATTGTAGACCCAACAACCATCAAGTGTTATATCTGAACACATTTAGACTGTCATTATTGTAGACCCAACAACCATCAAGTGTTATTTCTGAACACATTTAGACTGTCATTAATGTAGACCCAACAACCATCAAGTGTTATATCTGAACACATTTAGACTGTCATTAATGTAGACCCAACAACCATCAAGTGTTATATCTGAACACATTTAGACTGTCATTATTGTAGACCCAACAACCATCAAGTGTTATTTCTGAACACATTTAGACTGTCATTAATGTAGACCCAACAACCATCAAGTATTATTCTGAACACATTTAGACTGTCATTAATGTAGACCGAACAACCATCAAATATTATTCTGAACACATTTAGACTGTCATTAATGTAGACCCAACAACCATCAAGTATTATTCTGAACACATTTAGACTGTCATTAATGTAGACCCAACAACCATCAAGTGTTATATCTGAACACATTTAGACTGTCATTAATGTAGACCCAACAACCATCAAGTGTTATAACTGAACACATTTAGACTGTCATTATTGTAGACCCAACAACCATCAAGTGTTATATCTGAACACATTTAGACTGTCATTAATGTAGACCCAACAACCATCAAGTGTTATTTCTGAACACATTTAGACTGTCATTAATGTAGACCCAACAACCATCAAGTGTTATTTCTGAACACATTTAGACTGTCATTAATGTAGACCCAACAACCACCAAGTATTATTCTGAACACATTTAGACTGTCATTATTGTAGACCCAACAACCATCAAGTGTTATTTCTGAACACATTTAGACTGTCATTAATGTAGACCCAACAACCATCAAGTATTATTCTGAACACATTTAGACTGTCATTAACGTAGACCGAACAACCATCAAGTATTATTCTGAACACATTTAGACTGTCATTAATGTAGACCAAACAACCATCAAGTATTATTCTGAACACATTTAGACTGTCATTAATGTAGACCCAACAACCATCAAGTGTTATTCTGAACACATTTAGACTGTCATTATTGTAGACCCAACAACCATCAAGTGTGTTATATCTGAACACATTTAGACTGTCATTACTGTAGACCCAACAACCATCAAGTGTTATATCTGAACACATTTAGACTGTCATTATTGTAGACCCAACAACCATCAAGTGTTATTTCTGAACACATTTAGACTGTCATTAATGTAGACCCAACAACCATCAAGTGTTATATCTGAACACATTTAGACTGTCATTATTGTAGACCCAACAACCATCAAGTGTTATTTCTGAACACATTTAGACTGTCATTAATGTAGACCCAACAACAATCAAGTATAATTCTGAACACATTTAGACTGTCATTAATGTAGACCGAACAACCATCAAATATTATTCTGAACACATTTAGACTGTCATTAATGTAGACCGAACAACCACCAAGTATTATTCTGAACACATTTAGACTGTCATTATTGTAGACCCAACAACCATCAAGTGTTATTTCTGAACACATTTAGACTGTCATTAATGTAGACCCAACAACCATCAAGTATTATTCTGAACACATTTAGACTGTCATTAACGTAGACCGAACAACCATCAAGTATTATTCTGAACACATTTAGACTGTCATTAATGTAGACCAAACAACCATCAAGTATTATTCTGAACACATTTAGACTGTCATTAATGTAGACCCAACAACCATCAAGTGTTATTCTGAACACATTTAGACTGTCATTAATGTAGACCCAACAACCATCAAGTGTTATTTCTGAACACATTTAGACTGTCATTAATGTAGACCCAACAACCACCAAGTATTATTCTGAACACATTTAGACTGTCATTATTGTAGACCCAACAACCATCAAGTGTTATTTCTGAACACATTTAGACTGTCATTAATGTAGACCCAACAACCATCAAGTATTATTCTGAACACATTTAGACTGTCATTAACGTAGACCGAACAACCATCAAGTATTATTCTGAACACATTTAGACAGTCATTAATGTAGACCAAACAACCATCAAGTATTATTCTGAACACATTTAGACTGTCATTAATGTAGACCCAACAACCATCAAGTGTTATTCTGAACACATTTAGACTGTCATTATTGTAGACCCAACAACCATCAAGTGTGTTATATCTGAACACATTTAGACTGTCATTATTGTAGACCCAACAACCATCAAGTGTTATATCTGAACACATTTAGACTGTCATTATTGTAGACCCAACAACCATCAAGTGTTATTTCTGAACACATTTAGACTGTCATTAATGTAGACCCAACAACCATCAAGTGTTATATCTGAACACATTTAGACTGTCATTATTGTAGACCCAACAACCATCAAGTGTTATTTCTGAACACATTTAGACTGTCATTAATGTAGACCCAACAACCATCAAGTATTATTCTGAACACATTTAGACTGTCATTAATGTAGACCCAACAACCATCAAATATTATTCTGAACACATTTAGACTGTCATTAATGTAGACCCAACAACCATCAAGTATTATTCTGAACACATTTAGACTGTCATTAATGTAGACCCAACAACCATCAAGTGTTATTTCTGAACACATTTAGACTGTCATTGTTGTCATTGTAGACCCAGCAACTATAAAGTGTTATTTCTGAACACAGTTAGACTGTCATTAATGTAGACCCAACAACCATCAAGTGTTATTTCTGAACACATTTAGACTGTCATTGTTGTCATTGTAGACCCAACAACCATCAAGTATTATTCTGAACACATTTAGACTGTCATTAATGTAGACACTCATATGTCCAAACGGTTTCTGAAGATGCCAATAAAATATTATTCTGTTGTTCAAAGGGAGTTTTGTATTTGTTTTCATACCCTCAGTGATTTGTTTCCAAGACATACGTACACGTTTCCCGAACACCCGGTGTCATTACAGTGAGTGAGTGAGTGAGTGAGTTTGGTTTACGACGCTTTAAGCAATATTCCAGCAATATCACGGCGGGGCAGACCAGAAATGGTCTTCACACATTGTACCCTTCGGCGTGACGAGCGAACGCTTTAACCATTACGCTACCCCACCGCCCCCGGTGTCATCACAGATTGTCGGTGATCAAGTATATCATTTCCTTCACAATTTTGGCATATGCTACCAATGGAATCTGTTTCGACAGACAATCTGATTATTATCTGGTATTTTGAAGTAAAATTCCAAGAGTATATTATGAAAGGAAAAACTGCGTGGTCAACATAGAACCAAGACATGAAAGAACTGTCAATCAGCGGATCCTGGAGACAAAGGGACGCAAAAAACTGCCAAGCGACTTGTCTCCTAGAGCCCCGAATGATGAGTGCTTGATGTGGTTTCATGCCTCTTTCAGCAATTGTCCAGAAATGCCACGGCAGGTGGACACCAGAAATGGGCTTCACACATTGTACCCATGTGGAAAATCGAGTCCGGATCTAACGCGTGACTCGCGAAAGCTTTAACCACTGGGCTACCCCTAACCCATTGTACCCATGTGGGGAAGCGAACTCGGCATTCAACGTGACGGGCGAACACTTAAGCCCCAATGAGACACGTGTGATGTTATTGATGGGGAAGGAAACACAAGGCTCGCTCCAGCGGTGACTAATCTGGATATTTTTGTTCATTTTCACACAAGATATGTTATCTTATCGTGATTCAAACGAAAATGGCTACAGGCTTGGTGTGTGTGTTGTTGAGTGTACCACTCGTGTCAGCACTTCTGTGTAAGTACTAACATGTGTTTGGAAAATGTCGTATTTTTCATGGTTATGTATCCTTCATGTTGCAGTTACAAAATGTCAACTGTTATATATTAGGGAATATTCGACCATGCAAATGTACAATCGCCAAAGCGGAATAGCTGATAATACAGATTTAACTGTCAATAGAAAGCAGGGAGAGCTGTTATCAGTGTATAATATATTATAATACCATGATCGAGAAATCGCATTAAAAAGCATATTTTTTAATCCCCCTCCACCACAGTTCATCACAGCGTAGTTGCATTGCTCGATCACTGGTTCATATAGATTACTTGGTTTGTTGTTGAACGCCGCTCTCAGCAATATTCCAGCCGGGTGATGACGGTTTGGAAATAAGCATGAGCATCACTCGACGCAATTGGGTCACGATGACATGTCATCGTGCCTGACTACCCGATACCCGCAGTAGCCTCTTAACACCAAATCTAACCCGGATCTTCACGGGTGGTTCATATAAATGGTTCATACGGCATACGTATTGGTGAGACACCTCGTGGCAAGACTTTTGGAACGTCAAAACGTCTAGACAGCTTTCATGAGAAACCATGACGTCATGATGTTGTTGAGATGCGGTGATGAGATTCCACAACGCTTATCAACATCCGATATCACCAAGAAAAAAACAACAGATTAAAACACCGTAATAGTGGTCAAGCTCTGATATTTGGTTCATTTATACAACCACGTACCGTGATCACTAAAATGAAAATGAACTATCCTTCAGCTTGTCTGTGCGTTTAGACAGTGTTGCTTTCATATCAGCTTCCTGGGGAAGGATGGCCATCAGCTTCCTATTGGAGGAAAGATTGAATAATGCAATTCATGATGCAAGACGTGTACAGAAGCTGAAACCCGGATATGGTGCTTACAAACCATGAAACATAATCAGGGCGAAACTGGGATTCGACCCCACGTTCATAGGTTTGTGACATATCTAAGGGACGTAATTCCTCCCTGGGAATGCGCCGTTTACACCCGGTACGATATTTATCTTTGAGATTTTTGCGGAATAATAGTTTGCTGAAAAGGGATATTGTCTGTCCTGTTGTAAAGTTATCACCAAGTGGTCCTAATTGCGTAGATCGATGCTCATGCTGCTGATCACTGGATTGTCTGGTCCAGACTACTCGATTGTTTACGGAATATTGCTGAGTGCGGCGTTCAAACAACAAGCAAAACAAACCATTTCTGGTAGATCTTATCTCTTCCAGTTACTCTAGACCAAATTTACTATGATTATCGAACATATATCAGTTGTTCGAAATAAGCAAGGATAATAGCAGTGTATGATATTAAGCCCGTCCGACCGCCTGGTACGGTCTATATTTCTAACGGACGGTCTAAATTTACAGCTAGCCAGCCCGATGGTCTGGTAAACATTTGAGATGTTCCATACATCTGAGTAAGTTCTGGTTAAATTCAGTTTGGGCTGATAACATTTTGAAGTTACCAGCCCCTGATGTCTGGCTGGATTTTTGGCTTATTTCATACACTGATAATGGCTCTACAACAAGGGTACACTAAATGCGGGTCCCCTGTATCTTTGCCTCTTGTAGTTGACGGGTCGTGTCGAGGAAGATGCCACAAGTATGTCGCCAACAGCGTGTGTTTCTGTAACGACCAGTGTACACGGTTTGGGGACTGTTGCCCCGACTATAAACAGGAATGCGGTGAGTAAAGGGATGGACATTATAACACTGTTGAAGGTGGACTGTTCTGGTCACCGTGACGTTATTTCCCTAGTTTTAATGCAGGTTTCCCTGTGCTCTGTACATCCCTAGTGTGATGCGTGGCCTTTGTTACCCAGATTTTAATGTAGGTACCTGTGTCCTCTATGTTTCTCTTTTTAACAACAGACATCCCAGGTTAGCGCAAGTCTCCGTATGCTCTATGGTTCTCTAGTTTATTGCAGGCTTCTTTATGTTCTGTGGTTCTCTAGTTTATTGCAGGCTTCTTTATGTTCTGTGGTTCTCTAGTTTATTGCAGGCTTCTTTATGTTCTGTGGTTCTCTAGTTTATTGCAGGCTTCTTTATGTTCTTTGGTTCTCTAGTTTATTGCAGGCTTCTTTATGTTCTTTGGTTCTCTAGTTTATTGCAGGCTTCTTTATGTTCTTTGGTTCTCTAGTTTATTGCAGGCTTCTTTATGTTCTTTGGTTCTCTAGTTTATTGAAGGCTTCTTTATGTTCTTTGGTTCTCTAGTTTATTGCAGGCTTCTTTATGTTCTGTGGTTCTCTAGTTTATTGAAGGCTTCTTTATGTTCTTTGGTTCTCTAGTTTATTGCAGGCTTCTTTATGTTCTTTGGTTCTCTAGTTTATTGCAGGCTTCTTTATGTTCTTTGGTTCTCTAGTTTATTGTAGGCTTCTTTATGTTCTTTGGTTCTCTAGTTTATTGCAGGCTTCTTTATGTTCTGTGGTTCTCTAGTTTATTGCAGGCTTCTTTATGTTCTGTGGTTCTCTAGTTTATTGCAGGCTTCTTTATGTTCTGTGTTTCTTTAGTTTATTGCAGGCTTCTTTATGTTCTTTGGTTCTCTAGTTTATTGCAGGCTTCTTTATGTTCTGTGTTTCTCTAGTTTTAATGCATTTCTCTCTGTGTTTTATGATTCTCCAGCTTAATGCAGGTCCCTGTGTTCTATCATTCTCTAGTTCTAGGTGACCGTGTGTTCTGTGTTTCTCAAGTCTTATTGCAAATTTCCCAGTGGTCTGAGTTTCTCTTGTTTCATATAGGTTTCCTGTGTGCTGTGTTTCCCTAGTTTAATGCATGTCTCCGTGTGTCCTGTGTTCACTTGTAAATAACAGGCCTCCGTGTGTCTCCTTAGTTTGCTGCAGGTCTCTGTGCACTCCGAGTTCAACTAGTTTAATGCAGGCCTCCATGTTTTCCAAGTTTTCCCAGTTTAATGGATACCTCTGTGCTTTATATTTCCCCAGTTTAATGGAGGTATCTGTGCTTTATGTTTCGACAGTTTAATGGAGGTCTCTGTGTTTTATGTTTCCCTAGTTTAATGGATATCTCTGTGCTTTATGTTTCCTTAGTTTCATGGAGGTCTCTGTGTTTTATGTTTCCCCAGTTTAATGGATATATGTTTGCTTTATATTTCCCCAGTTTAATGGAGGTTTCTGTGTTTTATGTTTCCCCAGGTTAATAAAGGTCTCTGTGCTTTATGTTTCCCTAGTTTAATGGAGGTATCTGTGTTTTATGTTTCCCCAGGTTAATAAAGGTCTCTGTGCTTTATGTTTCCCCAGTTTAATGGAGGTCTCTGTGTTTTATGTTTCCTCAGTTTAATGGAGGTCTCTGTGTTTTATGTTTCCCCAGTTTAATGGAGGTCTCTGTGTTTTATGTTTCCCCAGTTTAATGGAGGTCTCTGTGTTTTATGTTTCCCTAGTTTAATGGAGGTCTCTGTGTTTTATGTTTCCCCAGTTTAATGGAGGTCTCTGTGTTTTATGTTTCCCAGTTTAATGGAGGTCTCTGTGTTTTATGTTTCCCCAGTTTAATGGAGGTATCTGTGTTTTATGTTTCCCCAGTTTAATGGAGGTCTCTGTGTTTTATGTTTCCCCAGTTTAATGGAGGTCTCTGTGTTTTATGTTTCCCCAGTTTAATGGAGGTCTCTGTGTTTTATGTTTCCCCAGTTTAATGGAGGTCTCTGTGCTTTATGTTTCCTTAGTTTAATGGAGGTCTCTGTGTTTTATGTTTCCCCAGTTTAATGGATATATGTGTGCTTTATATTTCCCCAGTTTAATGGAGGTCTCTGTGTTTTATGTTTCCCCAGTTTAATGGAGGTCTCTGTGTTTTATGTTTCCCTAGTTTAATGGAGGTCTCTGTGTTTTATGTTTCCCCAGTTTAATGGAGGTCTCTGTGTTTTATGTTTCCCCAGTTTAATGGAGGAGTCTCTCTGTGTTTTATGTTTCCCCAGTTTAATGGAGGTCTCTGTGTTTTATGTTTCCCTAGTTTAATGGAGGTCTCTGTGTTTTATGTTTCCCAGTTTAATGGAGGTCTCTGTGTTTTATGTTTTCCTCCCTAGTTTAATGGAGGTCTCTGTGTTTTATGTTTCCCCAGTTTAATGGAGGTCTCTGTGTTTTTATGTTTCCCCAGTTTAATGGAGGTCTCTGTGTTTTATGTTTCCCCAGTTTAATGGAGGTCACTGTGTTTTATGTTTCCCTAGTTAAATGGAGGTCTCTGTGTTTTATGTTTCCCCAGTTTAATGGAGGTCTCTGTGTTTTATGTTTCCCTAGTTTAATGGAGGTCTCTGTGCTCTACGTTACCCTAGTTTAATGGAGGTCTCTGTGTTTTATGTTTCCCCAGTTTAATGGAGGTCTCTGTGTTTTATGTTTCCCCAGTTTAATGGATACCACTGTGCTTTACGTTTTCCTTGTTTAATGGAGGTCTCTGTGTTTTATGTTTCCCCAGTTTAATGGAGGTCTCTGTGTTTTATGTTTCCCCAGTTTAATGGATACCACTGTGCTTTACGTTTTCCTTGTTTAATGGATACCACTGTGTTTTATGTTTCCCCAGTTTAATGGAGGTCTCTGTGTTTTATGTTTCCCCAGTTTAATGGAGGTCTCTGTGTTTTATGTTTCCCCAGTTTAATGGATACCACTGTGCTTTACGTTTTCCTTGTTTAATGGAGGTCTCTGTGTTTTATGTTTCCCCAGTTTAATGGATACCACTGTGCTTTACGTTTTCCTTGTTTAATGGATACCACTGTGTTTTATGTTTCCCCAGTTTAATGGAGGTCTCTGTGTTTTATGTTTCCCCAGTTTAATGGAGGTCTCTGTCTCTGTGTTTTTATGTTTCCCCAGTTTGGAGGTCTCTGTGTTTTATGTTTCCCCAGTTTAATGGATACCACTGTGTTTTATGTTTCCCCAGTTTAATGGAGGTCTCTGTGTTTTATGTTTCCCCTTTTTAATGGAGGTCTCTGTGTTTTATGTTTCCCCAGTTTAATGGATACCACTGTGCTTTACGTTTTCCTAGTTTAGTGGAGGTCACTGTGTTTCATGTCTCCCTAGTTTAATGGAGGTCTCTGTGTTTTATGTTTCCCCAGTTTATGTTTCCCCAGTTTAATGGAGGTCTCTGTGTTTTATGTTTCCCCAGTTTATTGGAGGTCTCTGTGTTTTATGTTTCCCCAGTTTAATGGAGGTCTCTGTGTTTTATGATTCCCCAGTTTAATGGATACCTCTGTGCTTTATATTTCCCCAGTTTAATGGAGGTCTCTGTGTTTTATGTTTCCCTAGTTTAGTGGAGGTCACTGTGTTTCATGTCTCCCTAGTTTAATGGAGGTCTCTGTGTTTTATGTTTCCCCAGTTTCATGGAGGTCTTTGTGTTTTATGTTTCCCTAGTTTAATGGAGTTATCTGTGTTTTATGTTTCCCCATTTTAATGGAGGTCTCTGTGTTTTATGATTCCCCAGTTTCATGGAGGTCTTTGTGTTTTATGTTTCCCTAGTTTAATGGAGGTCTCTGTGTTTTATGATTCCCCAGTTTAATGGATACCTCTGTGCTTTACGATTTCCTAGTTTAATGGAGGTCTCTGTGTTTTATGTTTCCCCGGTTAAATAGAGGTCTCTGTGTTTTATGTTTCCCCTTTTTAAATGGATACCTCTGTGCTTTATATTTCCACAGTTTAATGGAGGTCTCTGTGTTTTATGTTTCCCTAGTTTAGTGGAGGTCTCTGTGTTTTATGTTTCCCCTTTTTAAATGGATACCTCTGTGCTTTATATTTCCACAGTTTAATGGAGGTCTCTGTGCTTTATGTTTCCCCAGTTTAATGGAGGTCTCTGTGTTTTATGTTTCCCCAGTTTATTGGAGGTCTTTGTGTTTTATGTTTCCCTAGTTTAATGGAGGTCTCTGTGTTTTATGATTCCCCAGTTTAATGGATACCTCTGTGCTTTCCGATTTCCTAGTTTAATGGAGGTCTCTGTGTTTTATGTTTCCCCGGTTAAATAGAGGTCTCTGTGTTTTATGTTTCCCCTTTTTAAATGGATACCTCTGTGATTTCGCTTTATATTTCCCCAGTTTAATGGAAGTCTCTGTGCTTTGTGCTTCCCTAGTTTAATGGAGTTATCTGTGTTTTATGTTTCCCTAGTTTAATGGAGGTCTCTGTGTTTTATGTTTCCCTAGCTTAATGGAGGTCTATGTGCTTTATGTTTCCCCATTTTAATGGAGGTCTCTGTGCTTTATGTTTCCCCAGTTAATGGATATCTCTGTTTTTTCTGTTTCTCATAGTTTAATGCAGGTATCTGTCTATGTTTTCTACAGGCACGTGTGCGGGGAAGTGCCACAACTTCTATGACTCTGCACTACCCTGTCAATGTAATGATCGATGTTCCGAATACAGCAACTGCTGTGCTGACTACAAGACACTTTGTGCTCAAGGTGACGTGGTTTATATATGCATAAGCATCAGAATCTCTTCACCATTTCCATAGCAGATGTTCTCTAAGATAAAATGTTATTTTTTGTTTCAACAAAATCAGCAAATACGTTACCACGATTTTCTCGTCCCCCTCTCTAACCGTAACCCCGATGTCTACATGCTGTTGCTACCATAACAGAATGTTCTCTATAAGACGTTATAATGATGACAGAATACCTGTATATTACGTTTATATAACAACACCCTCTTTTCTTACATCACTATATTTGACGTTATTACGATGACAGGATAACCTCAATATGACGTCACAATGATGATAGAATAACCTCTATATAACGTTACGCTCATCTTTAGTCATCTGTAGAAAATGGGTACCCGGTGGGATAAGTCACGACTATTAACCTTCTAGCGCCTAACAGGCAGCTTGGGTTATCCGTAATAATGTCCATTATGTTGTATGTGCTTAGATCATGTCCCTGGGGCGTGGCGTTCAGCGCTATGCTAGTGGCCATATTAATATTATTATCTGTATGATGTTATTTCTATGACACATTCTATACTGTTTGTATGATGTCATTATCATGACAAAATTCCATCTGTATGACGTCACTATAATAATACGAGGTAATCTATGGTGTTACTAAAATAACACAGTACGGCCGTTCGAAGTGCAATGTCTTCCTGTTCTACATCAGCTCTGATAGCAGACAAGTTGTGGAAGATTGATGTGCACAGATTTGAAGCTGACGAAATCACAGTCAACTACGGATCCAGTATGGCCGTAAACGACAGTTTTAGCCAACCAGCACAACCGTGAGTGGTTTTTGTTGTAATATTCAACAAACTGGTAGTTTGCACAGCATGTTGAAGAAAGAAGTCGTTTTTAACATCAAAGAAATTAAGATATCCATTTATACGTTTTAGGTTAGGTTTGATCAACATAATGGTAAACGAAGGAAGACGTTTTTATACTAAACGATGCAAGAGAATGTGCCCAATGTGTAATATAGATGTGGAAAATGAAATCCATTGTTTACTTGTATGTCCTTTGTATAAAGATTTGCGTACGAAATATAGCTGAATATTATCTATGTAAGCCGCCTACATTAGCATTTAAACTACTTCTTTCATCAACTGACCAGCATGTAATAATAAAGCTGCCGTACTATATCAATTATGCTCTTATTAAACGTAACAATCTGATAAAAAGTGTTGTAGGTCCATCGTATTTCACTACTTGTACATAATTTACTGCCTGTATCATGATTTTCTGTTTGGATCACTAATTACTACTTATTGCACCATATGTATAATGTATATGTATAACTCCAATGTATATGGGCCGGAGGCCTTTTGTACAATAAACATCTTTGACTTGACATTAGTACGAACACTTGAATGATTGAATTCCATGAAGAACCGGGAACTGGTTCTCAACAACCCACGCTTGTGACAAGAGGCGACTTATGGCCGCAGATGGACAGGCTCACTGATCTGGTTGATGAATGTCATCGTATCACAATTGCGTAGATCGATGCTCATGATGTCAATCACTGAATTGTCTGGTCCAACTGGAATTATGCCGATTATGACGTTAAACAATAAACAAACAAAACGATAAACTAAGAACATTGATGTAGTAGTCTGAGGCGTGTCTTGCAAGGTAGCACACCTGACATTGAACTCAGTTACCTCAGAATGAGTGAGAATTCGGATTCAATTTGTATATGGCGTGACAACCTTAACCAAAGGACTACCGCATCGCCCCTCGGTATAATTTCACTTGGTATCCCAAACACTTCAGTTTGAAAGTCGCGTTTGCACTGCAGCTAGGCGGTGAGTGAGTGAGCTAAAAGCGTTGAGTTCGAAGAGGAGCCGTGCAAGAACCTATGTTTGAGTCCTAGAATCAACCAGCTCAGGGCTTCTGTTTCTGAAAGCCAAGCCGAAGTGGTAATCGTCTGAGACCTAGATGCTTGAGTGTCATTTTAGAAGATGCTATTTGATGAACATAAAGAATTTTCTGGCTTTCATCTTTTTATTATTTGGTACAACGTTTCAGGGCTTGTTCTGACCCCATCATCAGGTAGAACTAAAGAACAGTAACTCTGTCCCATTCCAACATTTAGTTACTGTTCTTAGTTGACCTGATGATGGGGCTAGAACAAGCTGAAACATGTACCAAATAATAAAAAAAGATGAAACCCAGAAAATTATCTACGTTTGTCTGAGACCTGCATTACTTCCGGTGTTCCTCCAGCAAGCTGAGCTCCTACTGAAAGCGACGTCAAAGTAGACACACTATCAAAAATCTACTGCCTTATAACAATCTCTTCCCATTTCGTAATAACTGTTTAGGGCCGAGACGCAACACCTTGGATGTGTTCCTTTTGATATGCTGTATAAATCATTAAGGAAACATAATACAGACAATTTTAACGATAATGATATTTTTTCAGATTATTTACCAAAGTGAATGAGAGCCGTTTTACGCATCCTACATACAAGACGTTCATCGCTCTTATAAACAGCTATGACCCTCCAGTTGGTCAAACAAACCCCGGGGTTCCAGCTGACCAATCTCTTGTGGATGCCTTTTTAGATTCGTTGTTTACGTCGGAGGTGACACGAGCAGCGCATGCACATCTCCTTGAAAACAGTAAGTTCCACAAAAAATGTTTTACATAAAAAATGTTTCGGTTTCTTATGCAACAATACATAATGATACCATGAAACCGACTGATGTGTGGGTTCAGCTACCATAAAGAGGGCTAATCATAGTTAACCATGTCTGCCCAGTGTCGGTTAAATGAAGACCTCCCGGTTAATGAAGGAGGAAAATTCAAATTCACGCAGATTACATATTTTCTGAATAGCTGGACCGCACTTAAGAACCAGAAATCATAATATAAGTGGAACTGGAATATTGAACCTCACTGTTAGCGGATCCTGGCTCCGCTATGAAACGCAATTCGTCATTGCGGTGTTCGACGCCTTAAACCGTACAGACCCGTGAAGATCCGGGTTAGAATTGATCTTCAGTAACCCATGCTTGGCGTAAGAGGCGACTAACGGGATCGGGTGGTCAGGCTAGCTGACTTGGTTGAAACATGTCATCGGTTCCTAATTGCGTAGATCGATGTTCATGCTGTTGATCACTGGATTGTCTGGTCCAGACTCGGTTATTACAAACCGCCGCCATATAGCTGGAGTGCGGCGTAAAACTAAACTCACTCATTAAACCGTACATCAAGCGCGGTGACCTCTTGAACGTTTTTGTGTCTCTCAGATAAAGATCGCAGGCAAGTTTCAACAGTATTTCAGTTACCTCACAGTGTGTCAGCTTGATGTGGGAGGAAAGGTCTAAAACAATGCCAGACTTTCTGTTTTACCATTATTTCGACACCCCACTGTACGGATCGTGTGCTGACAAAGTCAGCGAACCGAGATTCAACCCCTCGATCATAGAATTCTGAAACCCCTGGCATTTGTTTGAGTCTTCTGTAACACCTGTTCTCAGATACTTTATCGACGATACACAGCTGACTTGTATGAAACCCTTTTCAGAGGTCCCCCCACTGCTGAAACATTGCTAAAAGCGGCATAAAATCTGACTCATAACTTAACTTAACTATACGTAATTTTACTTGATCTGGTCAAACATACCTTTACAGTTTGAAAAACCGCAGTCTAAGTCATGGTTTTAAACTAACTTTTCCTTTTCAGATTATTTTAGCGGCAACTTGTCAGATTACCGCCGCACTCTAACCCAGCTCTGGTTTAAGCCCTACACGAGCAGCGGATCAACGTCTAACATCACCGGCTTTCAAATGATGATGTTAAGCAAAGAGGGAGGATCCAGTCTCATTGGGCCTCACAACTGGGTTCGATTCTATCTTGAAGAAAAAGCCGGCAGAATCAGTTACAGGGGATACACCAAGAAAACCGACGTAGGTTGGGCTTCTATACTATTTAAATATAAAGCTTTCCAACCTATCCGGCTTGCACGAAAGCACTCGCTTGCCACGCGCCTGGTATTTGGTTTCCTCTTATACCCACTTAAGAAATTGGATGAGTGTATTCCTTTGATAAAGGTTCAGTATTATATGAAGAGCTCAAAGATCCTAGTTAGAGCTGTACAGTGACCAGTCTCAATATCCATACAAATATTTTGGGGGGTTATTCCAGATCCTAGTTGAAGCTGCGGAAATACTGACTGACTGAGTTTGGTTTTACGCCGCTTTTAGCAATATTCCAGCAACATCACGGCGGGGAACACCAGAAATGGGCTTCACACATTGTACCCATGTGGGGATTCGAACCCGGGTCTTCGGCGTGACGAGCCAACGCTTTAACCATTAGGCTACCCCACCGCCCCGTAACCGGAAATAATATTCTGGGATTTGTTTTGAATGTTGCATTTGACGCAGTGTTGACTTTGCCCATAAACAACAAACCACAAACGTATGATTTCTGTATTCCAGTTCCCGTTAAGGCAGGGTTATAAAGTGCCCAGTAAGAACATTACAACATCTTTACTTCTGTATTCCAGTTCCTAGTTGAAGCTGTCTTCACTGCATCTAGTACTAACATTCCAAGTGTTGAATCTGCCCATAACCAACAATACACAAATCATGTATTGTTCTATATTTCAATTCCTGGTTAAGGCAATGTTTACTGTGCTGTAAGACCATTTCAATATATATTCTTCTATGTTCTAGTTCCTGGTTAAGGCAGTGTTTACTGTGTCGAAAAAGGAACATTTCAATATCTATTGTTCTATATTCCAATTCCTGGTTAAGGCAGTGTTTACTGTGTCGAAAAAGGAACATTTCAATATCTCTTCTTCTATATTCCAGTTCCTGGTTAAGGCAGTGTTTACTGTGCCGAAAAGGAACATTTCAATATCTCTTCTTCTATATTCCAATTCCTGGTTAAGGCAGTGTTTACTGTGCCGAAAAAGAACATTTCAATATCTCTTCTTCTATATTCCAATTCCTGGTTAAGGCAGTGTTTACTGTGCCGAAAAGGAACATTTCTATATCTCTTCTTCTATATTCCAATTCCTGGTTAAGGCAGTGTTTACTGTGCCGAAAAGGAACATTTCAATATCTCTTCTTCTATATTCCAATTCCTGGTTAAGGCAGTGTTTACTGTGCCGAAAAGGAACATTTCAATATATATTCTTCTATATTCCAGTTCCTGGTGGAAGCAGTGTTTACTGTGCCGAAAAGGAACATTTCAATATATATTCTTCTATATTCCAGTTCCTGGTTAAGGCAGTGTTTACTGTGCCGAAAAGGAACATTTCAATATATATTCTTCTATATTCCAGTTCCTGGTGGAAGCAGTGTTCACGGTGCCAAGTAACACCATCTCAGCAGCCACCAGCTTCTTCCTCGGCAGCAGCCCTATATTTGACATCAACTTGAGCACCATCTGTGCCCTCAGCAACTCTACTGGCACCTGTAGTTATAAGATCGACAGCACCCCGTTCAGTGTCGTGACTCACAGACAAGGCATAGTGGTTACCGAGGCGTATCCTTCTCTGTAATGTTTCAATAAAGATCAAAGGATGTGGCCAGAAACTAGATTTTGTTTCAAATACCTTTGATGGCATGTACGATACTTGTGGAAGTATTAACAAATTTACGCCACACTCAGCAATATTCTAGCTATATGGCGGCGTTCTGTGATGGGAGGTGAAATTGGGTTTAACGTCGTGCTTGAGAATATTTCGCTCATATGACTACGTGCATGCGGATGTATGTGTATGTGCGGCTGCTTGTACTAGCCAGAACTGAAGCTGGTTTTATAGTGCTAGCCCACTGAGATACCATGCCGCAGTTAAGCATGAGTACCCCACTCAGACACATTATACTGACTCCGAGTCGACCAGTCCTTGTTGTACCCATTAATGCCGAGCGTCAGGCAGGGACCAACAAGTACCATAATTTAACGTCTTTTGGTATGACGCGGTCGGGGATCGAACCCGCGACCTTCCGCTCTCCGGGCGGACGCTCTAACCACTACACCACGGAGGCGGTCCCCGACGTTCCGTAAATAAGCGAGTCTGGACCAGACAATCCAGTGATCAACAGCATGGGCTACGATCTACGCATTTGGTATGCGATGACATGTGCAAACCAAGTCAGCGAGGCTGACCATCCGATCCCGTTAGACGCCTCTTATGACAAGCATGGGTTACTGAAGATCAATTCTAACCCGGACCTTCACTGGTAAATTACTATACAACAGATGGATACTATGTTTCAAGTTAGACTCCACTTACCAAAAGTATGTCCCGAAAAATATTACAAGCTTAATATCACCATGATTTTATACACACCTTTGCAGCCTTAGCCATGGGAATATCTAAGAGCTTCATATGGAATGCTGGCGTGATATCTGCATTCTAATCTACCTGTTTAATGTAATATGTTGAAAGAAAACATTAGGTGCGTGGATACATCGTGTCGAAAATATATTTATATTTTGTCTTTCCTATCTCACGACCTGCCTTGTCAGGCACCATCACGTTATTGGATCTCTGGCTTTACCGTATTTCATTATTCAACCGTTATATGACATGATATTTATGTGAACTGTGAAAAGCGTTGGAAATAGTGAGTGAGTATGGTATTACGCTGCTTTTAGCAATATTCGAACATCGACCAAAGGATTCCGAAACGCCTGGCGTTTGTTTGAGTCTCCTGTAACACCTGTTCTCAGATACGTTATCGGCGATACACAACTGACTTGTTGCCATCTGGCTTTACCATACTTTATGATTCAATCGTTATATGACATGATATTTTATGTGAACTCAGTGAAAGTGGGAGAAATAGTGAGTGAGTATGGTTTTACGGCGCTTTTAGCAATATTCCAGCAACATCACGGCGGGGGACACCAGAAATCGGCTTCTCACATTGTACCCATGTGGGGAATCGAACCCGGGTCTTCGGCCTGACGCTTTAACCACTAGGCTACCCCACCGCCCCACATGGGAAATAACAAACAGTCTAAAACGTACTATTTGAAATGTTATTTTTGTGCACTGTTTCGGAATCTACGCTGCTCAGTTAAAACTTGCGAATGGTTGACTGGCTTCATAAAGGTAAGCTATGGTTGACAAAGTTGGATATGGACTGTCAATGGTTGACTAGGATTGAATGAATGGTTGACAGGTTTGAAAAGACAAGGAAATAGTTTGCTGGGATATATAAATGGGTGACTTGGTAAGATATGACACAATGGTTCGGTTGAGTAGATAAGAGCTGATGATGGTTGACTGGGCTAGATAACGGTTAACAGAAGTGCACAAGAACTGAATAGTTGGCAAGGTTTTATATGGTTTGTCACAGGTTGGGTATAATGGTTGATTCGGCTAGATAAGAACTAGAGTTGATCAGGGTTAAGCGTAGGATAAAAGACGACTCCGAGGTTTTGGTTGAGAATGTAAAACCTCAGCGGAAGGAATTTCCAGCGGATTTCCTGACACTGAAGTTTTACATTCTCAACCAAAACCGAGGGGGAGTCTTTTATCAAACTTATAAACCGTCTAAGACAACAAAAATTACATATGTATTATTTTCAATTTGTGCATGTACTGAGTAGAACAACATTGACGGAACAGCCCGCAAATGATGGAACAGCCGGTGTCAACTGGGATGCGACTGGCAGCCAACACCATGCCCCGCACGCACAATGCTCGTGCTCTGCACGCGCTACCCGTGTCCTGCACGTGCGCTGCCCGCAGTACCTGTCTTGTGAGAAACACATGGTTCATACTGACAAACAATTTCATTCCTCACAGCGATCCTTCTTGCGTAGTGGATAAAACCGTCAAGCCAGAGAGCGATGGGTTGCTGGTTCGAAACCAGTTATGGCCACTAAATATTGAAAGTTTTCAATAATGAGATGTTTAGGAGATAAACGTACTGTGTTTTGAAATTAGATGAATGTTAGACCGAATTGATAGTCTCTAAATTTCATTTGAAGCCGAACGCGTAGCGTGACATTGTAAAACCTCCTGCAATCGTAAAACCTCTACTGAGGTTATTCCATAATGCGAAGCAACTGCAAGAACAATAGACAACATTGGCCATAGGTTTATAATAAAGGTTCGCTACGTTAGTTACTGCGTGATAACGGTGGATTATGTAAGCTGAGAAAGGCAATGAGTTGGTTAGATAATAGTTGACAATGGTAAATGAGGACAAAAAGAGATACAATGGCTGACAATGTTTGCAGTAGTAAGCTAACTGATATGGGGTTGAAAATGGTTGACCATGGCAGCTGGTGGTTGAAAATGGTTGACCATGGAAGCTGGTGGTTGAAAATGGTTGACCATGGCAGCCGGTGGTTAAAAATGGTTGACCATGGCAGCTGGTGGTTAAAAATGGTTGACCATGGAAGCTGGTGGTTGAAAATGGTTGACCATGGCAGCCGGTGGTTAAAAATGGTTGACCATGGCAGCTGGTGGTTGAAAATGGTTGACCATGGAAGCTGGTGGTTGAAAATGGTTGACCATGGCAGCCGGTGGAAAATGGTTGACCATGGCAGCTGGTGGTTAAGAATGGTTGACCATGGCAGCTGGTGGTTGAAAATGGTTGACCATGGCAGCTGGTGGTTGAAGATGGTTGACCATGGCAGCCGGTGGTTGAAAATGGTTGACCATGGCAGCCGGTGGTTGAAAATGGTTGACCATGGCAGCCGGTGGTTGAAAATGGTTGACCATTGCAGCCGGTGGTTGAAAATGGTTGACCATGGCAGCCGGTGGTTGAAAATGGTTGACCATGGCAGCTGGTGGTTGAAAATGGTTGACCATGGAAGCTGGTGGTTGAAAATGGTTGACCATGGCAGCCGGTGGAAAATGGTTGACCATGGCAGCTGGTGGTTAAGAATGGTTGACCATGGCAGCTGGTGGTTGAAAATGGTTGACCATGGCAGCTGGTGGTTGAAGATGGTTGACCATGGCAGCCGGTGGTTGAAAATGGTTGACCATGGCAGCCGGTGGTTGAAAATGGTTGACCATGGCAGCCGGTGGTTGAAAATGGTTGACCATTGCAGCCGGTGGTTGAAAATGGTTGACCATGGCAGCCGGTGGTTGAAAATGGTTGACCATGGCAGCCGGTGGTTGAAAATGGTTCATAATGGTTGCATCACTAGGTGACGTACCCGTGTTACGAATTCAACTATAGTCGAACATATGGTGACATTTCTGAGGCAATACCCAGTTTGAACCACCACATCCAGTGGTTTGCTGGACTTCTCAGCGAATAATCACGGGATATAGGGGTCTGTGCGTGTTTGCGCGCGCGCGTGCGTGCATGCATGCGTGTGTGTGTTGGGGTCAGGTGGTTGAGGGGATAGGGGGTGGTTGTGGGTGTATATGTGAGCGTGTATGTGCGAGTGTGTGGGTGTGAGTTAGTTAGTATGGGTGTGAATGTCCACGCGTGTGTGTGTGAGAGTTAGTGTAGGTGTGTCTCTGTGTGTTAGTGTGTACATGTATATGAGTGTGTGCGTGGGTGTTAGTGTAAATGTGAGCGTTTTATTCTGTGTATGTATGTGAGTGTAAGTGTTTAAGTGTGTGTACGTCTGTATGTGGGTGAGTGAGTGGGTGTGCCATAATTATCCGTCAAAGCAGACTCTATCAGGCGTCAAGGGCAAGGCTGCAATGAACAGTTTGACAACCAGATGTTCAGGTAAACGGTTAGAGCGTCTTGCCCTACCGATAGCAGCCGTCACTCACACAATTTGTGTACAAAGTGACGATTGGTTTGTTATCCGGCACCACACAACAGTATCCTATCAGGAGACGGTGGCAAGTAGTGAAACCAGTCGCACCAAAGATCACGTGACACTACCTACACACATGACGTCCTGACGTAAACAGAAGGATGTGATGACATTTATATAAATACAAGAGTTGCGTACAAGTTATACCCAACATTTATTACCAAGTTAACCCAAGCTGCCTTTGAGGCGCTGGAAGGTAACAGTCATGTGACCATCTTATCCCATTCACTGCTGGTAGAACAGAGGCGATTTTGAACAAACCCCCTTGAATAAGGTGGGGCCACATGTGTCACATGTGCTTCGTTGTTGGGCAGGACTGAAGTCATATGGACTTTCACAGGTCAAGCTGCCAAACCCGGTCACCCATCCATCGACTCTCCGTGACCAATTCTGCTTAACTTCAACTGATTTGTGGCCTGGCCTCTAAGCATAAAGGGCGGTGGGGTAGCCTAGTGGTTAAAGCGTTGGCTCGTCACGCCGAAGACCCGGGTTCGATTCCCCACATGGGTACAATGTGTTTAGCCCATTTCTGGTGTCCCCCTCCGTGATATTGCTGGAATATTGCTAAAAGCGGCGTAAAACTAAACTCAGTCAGTCAGTCTAAGCATAAAACCATACACCCCTATGTTGTGGTGGCACACGCGCACACTCTCTACGCTTGGAACCTAGAATAGAAGCGACAAAACTCCTAACATTCCTAAAAGATTCCGTCTAAATCACATGCAGCATGTGTTTCTGAACAAACATCAAATTGTGATGACACCACGCGTTCGCAAAAAGGGGATCGGAACCTGCCCCTGCCCACTTGACAAAAGCATCGCAGAATTTGTGAACCGACTTCCTATATGCCGTTTACTGAGTGAGTGAGTTACGTTTTACTCCGCACTCAGCAATATTCCAGCTATATTGCGGCGGTCTGTAAATAATCGAGTCTGGACCAGACAATCCAGTGACCAACAGGATAAACATCGATCTACGCTACTGGGGGTACGATGACATGTGTCAACCAAATCAGCGAGTCTGACCACCGTTAGTCGCCTCTTACGACAAGCATGGGTCACTGAAGATCAATTCTAACCCGGATCTGCACGGGTCGTGTTCGATCCATCTTCCAGAATATCTTAGGGGTGGGACGTACTGCAATTTTGCACGGAGTCGTAAATCGTTTTTTACACGCATCTGACCACGTGTCAATGGCTACACGTATGAGAGCTTCGTGATTCCATTCTTGCTGGTTCGTTATCGAACGTTATACAAATATATGTACTGTTAATGTACGGAGCAAGATAAGAAGGCGGGCTCCTAAGACTTTGGGTCAGTCTTCACGAAGCCAGCGCCATGAACGTATTGACCATCATTGTCTCCTCCCTACTTGGGCTACACATCACTGCTGCATTCATCTGTAAGTGGCTGAATCCTCATCCTTGTCAATTGCTCTTGTTCTCCTTGGTATCTTCAGTTAAGAGCATTGCATTTTGTTCCTACAAATAGTTCTAGAAGGTCGTTGGGTTGTTTCGCAAAATATATCTGATATGAATCAAAGAATTTTAATTTTTGTTAATAAATGTAATTGCATGAGTATTTCATTAAGCATTCTTTTGAACTTGGCATTGTCTTTATATGCCATTTGACATTTAATTTTTAAGCTAATATCAAAGGAAATTATACATCCGCCCGTACTTTGATGCCTGCGTTGTATGCACATGAACATCTTTCATGTGTTAATGTCATATAGATATGAAAGATATGAGAGCTATCAAAATGGAAACTTCTTTCGATCTTCTGGATGTCGAACTGTTTACGTGGTAATTAGTAAATACGTCGAATATTTCACTTGATATCAAATAACGCACATATATTCTGATCATGATTCGATTTACTGGATAAATATATATGATATATAAATATATATATATATATATATGTGTATAATATATATATATATGTGTGTGTGTGTGTGTGTATATATAAATATATACATATACATACTTCTGACTCAAACTTGAAAGCACACGTTAATAGACTCAGATTTAGCCATTTAAGAGTTTGTCGTCATCTTCTGATATCTGTTGTTAACTTTCAGTAAAAATGTTTGAAACTGTTCCTTTTTACTTGACTTCAGTACTTCACAAGCCACTACGCATACAACATTTTTAGAAATGTGAATCTCTGAGCTACTCACTTCATAGTCTATGTGTGTAAACGTCTGGAAGTGACTTTTTCAATAAATGCTTTCGTTGCGCACATACTTTAAAATTGCAGTACTCTGAACGTTCACTAATCATAATAATCCAGACCAGCCATATCGAAAGAAATGTTAGATCAGTCTTGTGGCCGTATAGTATTATGTACATGAGAATGCTTAATGTGTTAGTTTCAGAAACATATGGCACATTTGATGGTAATAGCCCAACTAGAAACTGCTTTGGCGAACTTTTAGATGTCGACCAAAACTGACATTATATGTTCATAAATGATGTCTTCGCCACACAAACAACCGTCATACGTTAAAATTGTGCAGTTCGTTAATAGGAGTAAGGACAGTGTGTCTGTTTACTTTATCATTTCAAGTCGTCACCAGACTGGGCAACAAATGCGTTGCAACGGGGACATATTTCTTGTTGCAATTAGATTAATCGTCAGCTGTCTGATGCATATCGTAACAAACTAAGTTGGCAAAGAGTGAGTGAGTGAATTTAAGTTTACGCCGCTTTCAGCAATATTCCAGCAATATCACAGCGGGTGACTCCAGAAATGGGTTTCACACATTGTACCCATGTGGGGAATCGAACTCGGGTCTTCGGCGTGACGAGCGAACGCTTTAACCACTAGGCTACCCCACCGCCCCAAGTTGGCAAAGAGACACATGGGTTTTAAACTTGATGGCCAGTTCACATGGCAAAAGAAAAATCTCTTCAGTTGAATGAGTGAGTGGATTTTGTTTTACGCCGCTTTTAGCAATATTCCAGCAATATCACGGCGGAGGACACAGGAAATAGGCTTCTCACATTGTACCCATGTGGGGAATCGAACCCGGATCTTCGGAGTGACGAGGGAATGCTTGAACCACTAGACTACCTCTCCGCCCCTTAAAGCTGTGACCTTGCTATACGGTTAGCTGTCTATCTCCCACCGATGTCTGGACACACACCCTTTGTGGAACAGATTATATTTTAAATAAGAAACATTTTATTCCACAAGAGGGAAATGTGAAAATAACAACCATGTGCTGTCACAAGCAATATTGCTACATAATTACAATACTATTATTATTAACCATTATTGTATTTTTAAAATTTCAAAAGTCATCGCATTATGACTAGTCGCCGCAGTCGAAAGGAGGGATCTCAAATCTGGTTTCTTTCACCCGCCCACGTAGGTTGTATATCAGAAACAACCAAACTACTATAAATTTAAGTCCCTGTTATCAACAAATAATGAAACACTTTTAAGAAATTTATGTAAATATATCTTTCATGTTTATAAAATCAGAGCAATCAAACTCCAATAAATTTTCTTTAAACCACACATCTTTCCATTTTAAATGTTTATAAAGGTGTGTATATATGTTTATAGTAAATATTATATTTATACTGACAAGAAATCTATTTGAACAAATAACACGTGTATTATTGATATGTATGCCCTTTAAAGTGTATCTAAATTTGTAAACAAATGTATGTATGTTGTATATTGGCCTGTGGCCTACATACGGAATAAAAATACTTGACTTGACTTGACTAGATATCTACCTAAGCTATTGATAAATCGAAAGAAAAATGGAATTTTAACAGATATAATTTTTCACCCTACCGACCTTGACTTGATAAAAATTATTAAACGGAACAAATCTTGCTCTGGTGCAAAATGTTCAGCATAAAATGATTATATCCGAGAAAGGAAAACTTTGTTTTGAACGGCTTTGTTTGCAAGGCCTATCCTTTGTTTCGGACAAGGTCTCTCGTTGGGATCATAATCTGTCACTTCGTGGTACAGGTGAGAAAAGAAACTTCGTCATGAGCACCTTATCTGATCACAGGCCATCAAGTCCAACAATCAGAGGTGCGGTCAACTTCTTTGGCCTAAAAAAACTAGGTGGACATGCCGACTTGAGATAGCACCTCTGGTGATCTCGCTTTGAGACATGGCAGAAATTGGTTCTGCCGTACTGATGCTTGTAGAACAACTGGTGTTATGTTCACATCACCTGATTTATTCAGCAATGGCTTGGACAATTTGTTTCCACCTGTTTGTTGTTTAATATTGAACAAACTTTATGGACAACAACTTCTGTAATTACGTGAATTCGACGTTTCGATCCAGATTCTTGTATCATTGTCACGAAATAAAGTTTGTGCAATATCGTATCACCCAACTTCTAAAATGCCTCTCAAAGACGTTTGTTGTTTAATTCGTTATGAAAACACGACGTGTTCCATCACAAGCATATGTATTTGTGTTAGAATTGTTAGAACTTTTCGGTTCCAAATTCAATTTAAATCTACATGTACTTATCGTACAACTGAATACACACTGTCTACATCTCCTAATATATAGCCTGGTACCCCTCTCAATTGCACTTCAGGATACGGGAATCTTTTTATGCGGGGAGTAAGAGCAGGAGCAATATTACCAGGGGTATAATTACATATGACACTCTGACAGTACAACCAACATCTAATTTGGTCATGGATGTGGGTTGGTTCTGAAAATATGAAAGTCTTTGTGAATATTTAAGAGATACGTGTGTGTTATTAATGATTGTATACCCCTTTTATAAATTTGATATCACACCTATGGCCTTATCTTGTTGGTTATTAATGTTAGTGAGTGAGTGAGTTTAGTTTTACGCCGCACTTAGCAATATTCCATCTATATGGCGGCAGTCTGTAAATACTCGAGTCTAGACCAGTCAATCCAGTGATCAACAGCATGAGCATTGATCTGCGCAATTGGGAACCGATGACATATATCAACCAAGTCAGCGACCACCCGATCCCGTTAGTCGCCTCTTACAACAAGCATGGGTTACTGAAGAACAATATTCTAACCCGGATCTTCACGGGTAGTTATTAATATTAAAATATCATGGTTTACGTTAATCGACATTGTCAAATATTAAATTGTACATAGGATGCTGTCAGCATAATTCCTCTGCCAGAGGTCAGGGAGATGGAATGATTCGTCACATCGTGCGCAGCCCATTCAATATATTGTACATATGTTTTAACGCTTTTATTTTTGACGAATCTACACATCTAGTTAAACATCTTTGATAGAATGGTTAAAACTTTACTTTCACTGAGAAATTATCCTAAAACGTGTGACACTATTTCGAGTTGCGTAGCAATCCTTTGTTTACATAGGTTGTGGGGTTCCACGTGCTGTCGTCGACTGACTGACTGACTGAGTTTGGTTTTACGCCGCTTTTAGCAATTTTCCAGCAATATCACGGCGGGGAACACCAGAAATGGATTCACAAATTGTACCCATGTGGGGATTCGAACCCGGGTCTTCGGCGTGACGAGCCAACGCTTTAACCACTAGACTATCCCACCGCCCCTGCTGTCGTCGAAGCTCAATGGAGCGCAAGCGTCGCATCATCTTTGATGTATAAATTTGTATTGTCATAAACCTCACTGTCGCAGTTGTCGAAAAAAATCCATATGACAGCGTAAACATTAAGAAGAGCGCACCGAAAAGCTTCCGTTAGCCCAGTCATTTCTAATTTACAAATATGCGCGTTTGGTTACAAACAAGAGAAAAGTCCGGTCACGTGATATGCAAATTAGCCCGTGGGAGTGATGTTGTGCTAAGTCATCACTGCGCTGGAGTGTGATTAAATTGGTCATCAAATTTCGGTAGACCTGCTTCCCGTTGTGAGCTCTTACAATTGTGACACAAAGAACGACGTCATTGTACACTGGGTGACGTCACATGCTGCAAGAAATACTTTATCAATGTACACAGCAATCGTGCGGTGACACGTGAACTAAATCAGTTGCGTAGATCGATGTTCATGCTGATCCCTGGTCTGATCGAGACTTGATTATACACAGACCGCCGCCATGTAGCTGGAATATTACTGAGTGCGACGTAAAACCAAACTCACTCACTTACTCGTAACGAGTGATGTTTTTGGGGGTAATGTAAATAATAGTAAAAATAACCTATCAACAACAGGAATCGCTGTACCAAAATCAGCCTCGGCTGGATATAAAGGTTGAACGAGTGACAGGCTAAATTCGATGGAATATGGGAATATGCCACTTTATGTCCAAAACCTGAAGTGGATTATTCCGACTGTTCTGTACGATTCCACACAAACCTTGGCCCGAAAGGGTTTCATAATACATTAACTTCCACACCACTATCCTCTATTGAATCGTAACACAGACAATAATAACAAATTTTGAAATTTACCTCTAAACTGAATAAAGAAATTTATTTTGTTTTACTTTAGATAATCGTTTCATGCATTGTCTCTGTTTTCTGTGGCAGTGTCGGACGACAGCTGTTCAGGTCGTTGTTACGCTCAACTGGACAAGGCAAGTGGATGCCAGTGTAACTACATCTGTCACAAGTACGGCGACTGCTGCCTCGACTTCGACTACTCTTGTAGACACAAAGGTGAGGTGGGTGAGGTGAAATTAGGTTTATCGTCGTGCTTGAGAATATTTCGCTCATATGACAACGTGCATGCGTGTGTATGTGTGTGTGCGGCTGCTTGTACTAGCCCAGACTGAAGCTGGTTTTATAGTGCTAGCCCACTGAGATACCATGCCGCAGTGAAGCATGAATACCCCACTCAGACACAGTATACTGACTCCCAGCCGACCAGTCCTTGTTGTACCCATTAATGCCGAGCGCCAGGCAAGGACCAACAAGTACCATATTTTAACGTGTTTTGGTATGACGCGGTCGGGGATCGAACCCGCGACCTTCCGCTCTCCGGGCGGACGCTATAACCACTACACCACGGAGGCGGTGTAGACACAAAGGTAACATCGGTGGGTTAGCACATGGGCAAAGTTTGGACTTACACGGGTAAGGCCAACAGAGAGACACATGGGTTATCGCGAGAGGTAGACAGGTCAAGGGAGACACATAGATACGACAGACGGGTAGACACAATGGCAAGGCCGTGGGGAAGACACATAATTTAGATCGGGGGATAAACACATGGGTATTCTCTAAAAGGGGAATGTTGCTTTTCACAGATCTTCAGACAATGTTCAATTTTTAAAGACGCACTATTTTCTCATGATGATCACATTGACAATGGAAACCGGGTAAAAATTGAAGAAATAAATTATTATATCTGGACTAAGGATCTTCAGATTGTCGTCTTTATTGTGTGCATATATATAACACCATACATATATGCGAAATGTACCGTTTGTTATGCATGTAAAGAGAACTATGAACTCCAATTTCATTTCAACGTTGCATTCCCGTTATGAATGAAGACAAGTACCCACGCCGTGATATGTCTGGGATATTTTTTAAAAGGCGGTATAAAACAACATTCAGACGCTCTTCTGTTGCTGTGATACATTCATCCGTGCACTAAGTCAGGTTGGATCCACTGTCCGGGACCCGTGAAGATACGGGTTAGAACTGATCTTCATTAACCCGTGCTTGTCGTAACAGGCGACTAACGGGATCGGATGGTCAGGCACGCTGACTTGGTTGACACATGTCATTGTATCCCAATTGCGTAGATCGATGCTCATGTTGTTGATCACTGGATTGTCTGGTCCAGACTAGATTATTTACAGACCGCCGGCATATAGCTGGAATAATGCTGAGTGCGGCGTAAAACTAAACTCACTCACTCACGGTTCGGGATATTGTGAAATACCACATGAAACCATACTCAGACACGCTTTGGCTTCTATGATTGGACCGACTGTCTTGGATAACGTTAAACGCGACATAAAACAATATTCATCCACTCTTCCGTTGCTATGATACAGGCACCCCCTGTTCCAAGTCACACAGGGGCACCTGCAGTAACAACCCACACGCCGGGACAGAACACCCCAGGACCCAACACCCCTGGACCCCACACTCCGGTGACGAAGAACAACATTGCTGACGTGCTCTGGCAGGTTGACCCTGATAAGTTTGACATGGCGGACATCACCATCAACCTTGGAGGTCACGCAGCAAGTGGGAAGTCAACCGATGTCTCCAAGGATAAGTAGGTGGACATTATACATGCTGTATTGTTTGAACATACTTCAACCTTGGTATACAGAACTGTGAGAGATTCTTAAAATCAGCTATTTTGACGCAAAACCGTTTTACGAAATGTTTACTAAGAACGTATATTAAGATTTGTTTTGCTAAATCGCCATGGCCGACGGTTTCGTCTGTTTATGCATAGTGAGTTAGTGAGTTTAGTTTTACGCCGCACTCAGCAATATTCCAGCTATGTGGCGGCGGTCTGTTAATAATCGAGTCTGGACCAGACAGTCCAGTGATCAACAACATGAGCATCGATCAGCGCAACTGCATGGGAACCGATGACATGTGTCAACCAGGTCAGCGAGCCTGACCACCCGATCCCGTTAGTCGCCTCTTACGACAAGCATGGGTTACTGAAGATCATTATTCTAACCTTGACCTTCACGGGTATGTTTATGCATAGAGCCACACACAGACTCTAAGTTTAGTGAGCGTTTTACGGCGCAACATTTCTATGATATCATGACAGGGGATACAAGAAATGGTTTAGGCACATTGTACCCATATAGGGAACCGAACCCGGACCTTCGGCATGACGGTCGAACACTTTAACCACTAGGCTACTTCATCTTTCCCGCCCAGTTTGGAAACAACCATCCGTTCCATCAATTAACTGTTATCAACGCTACGAATGTGGCGGTCTTGATGGTGTGTGACCAAAACACAATACAAAAAACAATCCCGATACACCAAGCCTTTGACCTACATTCTTAGCCGTGGCCTGTATTTCTGTGACCAGAGATTAAAAAACATGATGACCATAAAAGGATGGACACAATACGGATTATGTCGTGGAATTCGACAGGTCACACTGACCGCTTTTGTACGTTGGCGATAGTTGACGCCATATTGACTAAAACGTACTTCTTCGATATATTGAGCGCAAAAGCGAAAATAGCTTTAAGTGTCAGTACCGAAATGCTAAGGCATGGATTCGTTGCTTCAAAGAGGTCTCAATCTTTCAAATCAAACGACATCACGTCACGTAACTAAAACGATTTGTACATAGTTGGAAAATACTAATTTTATTGAAAAAAACGGTGATTGGAATTTGTGGACAAATACTCGCTCGGTTAAAAAAGGGGGTTTAAATTGCTGGTTGAGTCACTCAAACCTATACGTAATAGCCTCTCCTTCGAACAACCTAGGTTCAGTGTGTGTGTCTACGTCCAGGGTACGTTGCGGTTGGCGTAACACCATGACACCGTGACAGCAAAACGTCCGTTCCACTGTCCCGACGAATTCCAGTAGAGCAATTATCAATTGTTCCCCATAATTAGCATAGTTTGCTCTCGCGGTCTGTATCCTAGACATAAGCTCTGTTTATTGCTTAACGCCGCAGTGTTTAAGCTGATTGACGGCGGTCTGTAAATGATCGGGGATAGACCACACAATCCAGTGACTGACAGCATGAGCATGTAAACCATGACTCTCAATCAACCAAATTTACAAACGGGTCCACCAGATCCTCCTTTGAGCCTGCCTCTTACGAACACTGAAATCAATTCAGGCGACTAACCCCCTTGTAATACAAACCAATAATAGCGGTTTGAAACCATGATCGTTTGTTAAACAACTTTTATCCTAAGTTGAATAAAATTCTGAGATTTAAATGCTCAATTGGCAAGGTAAAATTATGAGGATTCGCAATCTTATTTTCACTTTATTCGATTTACGTTTCTGTTTAAAGTGAAATTCATCGGTACGTTTTCACTGCAAACAGACTATAACTTTTGAAGAATTCCTTCCAAGAAAGTAGTCCGTCACAATCTGACCTTAGGTCACCGCCATGTAGCAATCACAGACTACTGTAACTCGATCTCACACAACCAGACATCTGAGATGGGTTTCTCACTCGCGCTTCTGTGAGAAATAGCGTTGCCAACATCGACGCCAAATAAGATTCATCTACGTCGTTCATAGAAGTTCTTTAATCTGTTGCAGTTTGTTCAGCCATGTGAATACTGCGAAATTAAGCAGACCTATATACAAGGCACTCATGGAACTCTGGGACAACTACATCCCAACTAGGGGCGCCTCGGACCTCGTGTCCATTGCGGACAAAGCTGAAATCAACAACTTCCTTGACCTTGCTATGGCTTCACCCGTCATGGAGACAGCATACAACTACCTCGTCGACCAGCGTACGTACTGATTGCATGTAGATGACGTTGCGTTGTTAGCGTTACGTTTAACGCCAGTTCCGCACCGCTAAGGCTGATTGACGTATTAGAGATTAACCATTTGATATAACCCACATATGAAATAGTTGGAGATCACAATACATATTTTGGTAGAATGTCCAGTACATCAATGGCTGATTTTCGTTACATCAAACACAGTGAGACTGAATTGAATTTTAACGTGACATCGATATTATTTCAGCTATATAGCGACGAGTCTCATTTAAATTATAAATTCATAAAGTATTTAACATTAAAAATAATTAGAACAATAAACCGATGTGGGACAATAGTTCTGGCACCATCCAACTACTTCAAATATATTGTCAACCATTTTATATATTCTGATCTATTTGGTTTAAACATATTTATTTCCAAAAGAGGAACCGGATTGGTAAACAAGCAGTATGGTGCTTATATGAATACCGCTCCGGAATACAGATATATTATAGATATAATAATCGTGCGGAGAAAAACATGATATTAACAAACGATAAACAATAGCTTTCTGGAAATGTAACAATCATAAACTGTAACATGGCCGCTTTTAACGTTAATCTATATCAGATATCTACAGCGGAAGTAAGACAGCCTTCAGAGACAAGATCTTCTCTCTCTGGTTTGAACCCTACTCCAGGTCCGGTGGGTCGTCCAAGGACAGCAGTGGGTTCGAACACGTGTTTGTCGGCGAGTACAAGTCGTCCATAGTGGAGGGTTTCCACAGTTGGCTGCGCTTCTACACAGAGGAACAAGCTGGACGTGCCAACTACCTTGGATACCTCAAGAATGTCGGGGTAGGTGTATAACTCAGCACGGGACAATGGGGTGGCATATTGGTTAAAGCGTTCGCTCGTCACTCCGGGTTTGATTCCCCACATGGGTACAATTTCTGGTTGCCCCTCCCTGAAATTGCAGGAATATTGTTATCAGCGGCGTAAAACTATACCCACTCAATCTTCTGAAGGACGTGCATTGAACATATTCTTGAAGGATGACTCTTGCAATGGATGACATCCTGAATCTTCATACTTTACGATGCACTGAATTTCCTGTAAGTTTTCTTGAGGACAGTTTCACACTAGCTTACGCATAAATAACCGAGTCTGGACCAGACAATCCAGTGCTCAACAGCATGTGCATCGATCTCCGCAATTGGGACACAATGACATGTGCCAACCAAATCAGCGAGCCTGACTACCCGACCAGTCGCCTCTTACGACAAGCATGGGTTCCTGAAGACCAATTCTAACCCGGATCTTGAAGGGTATCAGGTTTTTGTGGATCGATGCTCATGGCGTTAATCACTGGATATGCTGGGCCTACTTTCACAAAACACTAAGGTGATCGTAAGCCACTAAGGTAACCTTAGTGCAATGTTAAAGAACGGGAGTTAAGGTTAAGCTTAGTAAAGGTTGCTTCGTGAAAGGAGCCCCTGGTCCAGACTCGATTATCTACATGTAGGTGACACATGGCTGAGAGCGGTGTTAAAAATACCCAACAAAATGCAAGCAAACGTGCAAAGAACCAATAGCGAATATACCTTTTGTTGGTTCCTGCTTCAGCCACAGATGGTCGAGTTCTCCTTCACCTGGAACGGTCACTTCAAGAAGATTGACTCATTCATAGTCGGGTCCAGTCCAGTGTTCGACATGGCCCTGGCCACAATCTGTATACTGACTAGGCCAAGCTCGTCTTGTCCCTTCACCCTCAACGGCCACAACTTCAGCATCAAGCAGTACGACGAGGCCCACACGTCCGGAGTACAAGTAGCCACCGCCTACACTGTCTTCTAAACACACGATGACCACTCGCCTTAATGCAACGTTAATGATTGATTGAATGAATGAATGAATGAGTATTATTTGTCGCCGCCGTTATGCTCCAGTGTGCATTGACAATTCATTGAGTGGTGTGTATATTCAATTCATTTCGTTATTCCAGCAGTGTAAGCCATCGGTCCTTAACTACATAGGTTAGATTGTACATGGAAAATAATGGTTTGTGCAGTTCAAATTGATAATTTTAACATCTTAGAAACATTGCATGATAAATTAAGCTGGCTAAATTATTAATAAGTTTACAATCTGATGATGACATGAGGAATTTAAATTCAGCTTCTGGTATAATAGGTTTAAGGTAAATGGTTCAAGCGGAGCTGTTTGAATTTGGAACACACGAGGAGAAAATGGTATTCATCCTCAAAATAACCTTCTTCGCATTGTAAACATATTCTATCATTTCTATCTATATTATAATTCCTTCCAGTTTCAATACGTAACTGATGTGGAAAACATCTAAACTAAGTGAGGTGCTTCTCTAAACTTCTTAATGTTAAATACAATTCCCTGGAAGCGATATTTTGAAGTAAGAATACGACATAGATTTGCTGTCATTTTGAAGTGAACTATAAGAAATTCTGTTCATGAATACATTTAATTCAGATAAAAATGAGGCAGGAACATAACAAATTCCTGTTGCCCAAACAAAATCCATACCCAAAATATTATAATTATTATTATATTATTACTGGGATAATCGTTGCACTGATTGGAACCTCTTGAATCCAGAGGTGAAGCCAATTTCTGTTGCCCATCGCCGTGGTATTACTGGAGTATTGCTAAAAGCGACGTAAAACTAAACTCACTCACTCACTCATTCAAATTTGTATATATACTAGTGTTTGTACTTGTTAGTTTGTTAGTCCGAGCATTGATGTCTTTCTGAATAAATTATTCCTGTGTTTGTTATAAACTGTTATATTTTTGCAGCTGTTGGTTGGAGAAGAATTAGGAAGTTTAACGGTCATTGGCAACTGGACACATCACATGATTTGTTGGATACCTATTTTAAGCTGGATGTAGCGTCACCGCAGCAAACACAGTGAACCAGGCCGTTCAGCAGGTCCCATACCAAGTCACAGTTGTCTCATGAACAGTTCACTCCAACTGGATGTTGGACCATCTCAAGGGAGCCGGGTAGCCTTGTGGTTAACGCTTTCGCTCGTCACGCTGAAGACCCAGGTTCGATTCCCCACATGGGTACAATGTGTGAAGCTCATTTCTGGTGTCCCCCGCCCTGATATTGCTGGAATATTGCTAAACGCGGCGTAAAACCATACTCACTCACTGTTCACTCAGCAACTCATGCTTGGATCGGGTGATCAGGCTCTCTGACATGGTTAAAGCACGTCATCGTATCCAAATTGTGTAGACCGTTGTTCATGAAGTCAACCACTGGATTATCTGGTCCAGGGCCCTGTTCCTCAAAGCTATCGTAGCGCTACGACAGTCGTAGGTCTATGTTAAAGTGTCGGAGTTACGATCATCTTAGCGCTACGATCGCTTTGAAGAACGAGCTCCAGATCCGATTACTTACAGACCGCCGTCGTTGGAATTGAGTAACGGCGTCACAATTTCTCATACTGCCATTCATGATGGCTCTTCAGTAGATGAGTAACACAACACTATTCCCAAGAATGAGACACAACGTCTACAGTAGTATTAAAGTTTGCCCCTTTTCCTGTGTGCCATGACGCGTGTGTAATATAATGTATATTATAATTGTATGCTCCCCAGGGAGTTGAGATTGACAATACGATGTGCCGTTGAGATTGACATCCAGTGAACGAGGGAAAACAAAGCGCCTTTGAGCAGCTGAGCTGGATATCGGCGCTATACAAATGTTAGTATGTATGTATGTATGTGTGTGTGTGTGTGTGTGTGTGTGTGTGTGTGTGTGTGTGTGTGTGTGTGTGTGTGTGTGTGTGTGTGTGTGTGTGTGTGTGTGTGTGTGTGTGTGTGTGTGTGTGTGTGTGTGTGTGTGTGTGTGTGTGTGTGTGTGTATGTATGTATGTATGTATGTATGTATGTATGTATGTATGTTTGGGTCTGAATATAACAACATGACAGTCATTCTGTACTTGATCAAGATAACAACTACTGCCAAGAGATAAGAAACCAGCAGTAACTCATATTTACGAAACAGCTGTACGGGTTATTTTGAGTGATTTCACGAATGAAGGGCTGTACAAACTTGCTTCTTAGTGTTCTGTTACTGAAGGTCGCAGAAACATTCTTACGTAAGTATAACGTTAACGTTAACGCAAATAACAAACACGTCGTTCGTACAATTTATTGTTACGTGAATGGTAGTGGGATGTAATCGCTGACCTGTTGTAATAACACCAGGCGTCGTTGTAACTTGTAATAACACCAGGCGTCGTTGTAAATTGTAATAACACCAGGCGTCGTTGTAAATTGTAATAACACCAGGCGTCGTTGTAAATTGTAATAACATCAGGCGTTGTTGTAAATTGTAATAACACCAGACGTCGTTGTAAATTGTAATAACACCAGGCGTCGTTTTAAATTGTAATAACGCCAGGCGTCGTTGTAAATTGTAATAACACCAGGCATCGTTGTAAATTGTAATGACACCAGGCGTCGTTGCAATTGTAATAACATCAGGCGTCGTTGTAAATTGTAATAACACCAGGCGTCGTTGTAAATTGTAATAACACCAGGCGTCGTTGTACATTGTTATAACATCAGGCGTCGTTGTAAATTGTAATAACACCAGGCGTCGTTGTACATTGTTATAACATCAGGCGTCGTTGTAAATTGTAATAACACCAGGCGTCGTTGTAAATTGTAATAACACCAGACGTCGTTGAAAATTGTAATAACACCAGGCGTCGTTGTAAATTGTAAATAAAACCAGGCGTCGTTGTAAATTGTAATGACAGGGCAATGAAGGAGTACCCACAAGGAATATATGCTGACAATACAGCAGCAACTGGGTACCCGTTATCAATGTAACAGCAGTTAGTGGGTACATGGTGGGATGAAATGGTTTTGATACCACAATGAACATCTAATATGGGGATAAAATAATCCTGAGCTGGTTGACCACGTGTCATAGGTACAGCGCAGGACACATTAACACAGGCTCGTCACTCACATGCTAGACTCACCACGGCCAGACAATAGCTACAGACAAACTAGGATTTTGTAGGATTTCAGCCACGACAGAGGCACCGTCTCGCCCAAGCTTTCGCCCGAGACATTCGTTCAAGACATTATTCTGACTGATCAGCATCGACGTCCCGATACCGTTACTCGCCTCTTACGACAAGCATGGGTTACTGAAGATCGACTCGTGAAGATACGGGTTAGAATTGATCTTCAGTAACCCATGCTTGTCGATAGAGGCGACTAACGGGATTGGTTGGTCAGGCTCGCTGACTTGGTCATGTCATCGTATCCCAATTGCGTAGATGGATGCTCATGATGTTGATCACTGGATTGTCTGGTCCAGGCTCGATTATTTACGGTGACCGGACAAAATCCACCCGGACAAAATCCACCCCAAAATTGCCACCCCGGACAAAATCCACCTCTTCTTAACAAAAAGATGGACAAAATCCACCCTTCTCATTATTTACAGACCGCCGCCAAATAGCTAGAATATAGAGTTCGGCGTAAGACTAAATTCACTCACTCACTCTTTGAAGATCAATTATCACCCGGATCCTCACAGGTCGTGTGGTACAGGTTATTCTACACCAAATCAGATAGCATAGTTTAACAAACACTTTTCGCAGCCTTCAGAGGAGGCTGAATCATCTGACGGCTGTGATTGGATGATTTTGTGTAAGATTTGTGTTTTTAAATGCACATCCATCCAGTAATTAAAATTGAGTATATTTTTCAATACTTAGTACTGTCTTATTTAATTTATATTGAATGTGTGCAGAGATACCTTCAAGTAGGTCACATTTTGTACGGAACTGCGGTTGCATTTTCCACTTCCTGTACTATGAAAAGGAAGTGGTTAACCAAGCCCGAATTTGTGTTTTTATAGTGGCTTCAAGACAATACTGTGCATATATATATATATATACATTTAATGCTATTATTATAATGACCTAGATATTTTTAAGACAATATAATTGTACTGTGGAAGTCTATGGAAAGCATTTGGTTTTGTGAAACCTGTTCTGATTTGTACACTGAGAGATTTTACGTTGCTTCTTTGGACCCAAGGCGAGTAACTCCAAAACTTTGAGCCAAGTGGGTAATGGGCGCAGATAGGCATCTTATTGGCCAACGTGGCCCTAAAACTATAAAACCAGCCAAGTGGGGTGATAGGTGTTACATCTGTCGGTAATAATCAGCGTTCGAAATTAACGTCGGTCCTTAGGCCCGAAGTCGACTGAAAACCACTCTGACCCACAGCTTTTGTTTTCTACAGGTCTTTATGGCCGACATCTTTTTCATCCCCAATAAGTAGGAGTATTATTTCCATATTAAAATATATGGCCTACACATTCTGATCAGAACCCACAACTTTTTATGGTTCTGGGTCCGTAGGGCCGGTAGCTTTTCATGGCTAAGGGCAAACACTGTATATAATAATGTTGTAGGCAGAGGTAAAAGTTGAAGCCAACATCATCATTGATCTGTGACAGATTTATGCTTCCGGGGGGAACCGTTTCATTGTTAATTACGCCGTAAGTGATACATCTATCATTGTGGTAGCTAGGGCTGCGCAATATAACCGGTTTACCGGTATTTACCGGTTCAGACATGAAAACGTACGTTTTGCGATACGCTGATCGAAAACCGGTATTTTGACATGCATTCGGAAAACTTCGTAACACTCGGAAATCTCTTGTAATGTTAATTCATGTATCAGAGGTGAGGTGAGGTGAGGTGAGGTGAAATTGGGTTTAACGTCGCGCTGGAGAATATTTCGCTCATATGACGACGTGCATGCGTGTGTATGTGTATGTGCGGCTGCTTGTACTAGCCCAGATTGAAGCTGGTTTATAGCGCTAGCCCACTGAGATACCATGCCGCAGTGAAGCATGAGTACCCCACTCAGACACATTATACTGACTCCGAGTCGACCAGTCCTTGTTGTACCCATTCATGCCGAGCGCCAGGCAGGGACCAACAAGTACCATATTTTAACGTCTTGGTATGACGCGGTCGGGGATCGAACCCGCAACCTTCCGCTCTCCGGGCGGACGCTCTAACCACTACACCACGGAGGCGGTCTCATGTATCAGAACCAAGGATAGTTTAGTATGAACATACCCGTCTTCTGATGATAAAAATCTGATATGTGCTTCAGTAGTCGTGTTGGACAAACTCTTCTGTTCAATATAGTTTATCGTCAAATCGTTTTCAACATTACATGTAAACATATATACTGAGTCCAAAAAGAAACTTCACAAATGTAATTTGAAAAATAATGAATAATTTTTCTTTGATGATACATCTATGTATCCAAAATGGGATCCCTATCTGTCGACTCTAGAAAAACGTTAGCAAAACCCACTCAAACCCATCCATTCGTCGTGCAAATGATGTTGGTGCCAAATCAGGTTTTGCACGTGCAGTCGATCACGTGATCTTCGCAACGAAGTTTTCTTCACATGCACGTGTTTGCATTGGCCTCAAGAATTGAAAAAACACTTTTAAACCACAGTTCTAACGGTACTTGAAATGCCACGATTGTCAAATGTTGGCATGTTGCAAGCGGGAAGATCAGTTATTGACGTCGCAAGAGCAATGGGATGCAGCCGTCGTACTGTGTATGACTTGCGAGGTCGTCTACAACAAACTGGCACCACTTCTGATCGCCCAAGGTCGGGTCGTCCACGTGTGACGTCACGAGCAGAAGACCGTCAAATCGTCCTACGTCATCTACGTGACAGATTTCTGCCGGCTACATGAACCAGGGCTGAGATGTTTAGAGGTCGACTGTCCTCACAGACCATTCGAAATCGGTTGCGGGCTGCCAATCTCCATTCTCGACGTCCATATCGTGGGCCAATATTGACGCCGTTTCATCAACGTCAACGTCTGCTGTGGGTCCAACGTCACCTCCGATGGCCCCAGAGAGACTGGAATCGAGTCGTCTTTAGCGATGAATCCAGGTTTACCCTCAGATTCGCGGACGGCAGGCATAGAGTCTGGAGACGACGTCGTGAACGGTATGCCCAATGTTGTGTACAGGAAGTCGACAGATTCGGGGGCTGAAGTTGCATGGTGTGGGGTGCTTTCTGTGGGAACAACCGTTCCAGACTTCTGGTCATCCGTGGAAACCTCACAGCTGCTGCTTACCGCGACCAGGTGCTCATCCCTGAACTCGTTCCTTTCATGGCGGCTCATGGCACAGGTCTACAGTTCCAGCATGATAATGCTCGGCCGCATACCGCGATGTTGACACGAAATTTCCTTCAAAACGCTGGAATCAACGTCATGGTCTGGCCATCGAGGTCCCCTGACCTTAATCTAATAGAGCACGTTTTGGATGCACTTGGGTGAAGGCTTCGTGGTCTTAGGAACCAACCTCAGAATTTGCAGGAACTTGGCGCTGCCTTACAAAAGCAATGGCGCGGAATCCCGAGCCACGTGTTCACAAGCATCAGGCAATCGAAGAGGAGACGGCGTTTGGCAGTGGTGAATGCGCGGGGCGGCCATACACGATATTGAACTGAGAAATTTCGCATTTTTATTCTTGTGACTTGACATTCTGTATACCCATGTTTTGGAACGGCGGTGTAGCCTAATGGAACTGATTATGGCACTGTCAGTGTATCGAGTATATCACACAGATCTCAGCAATAAAATAATAACAATTTTACCATCTTACAATCTCTTGTTCTTTTATAGTGCCCTGAAGAAAGAATGTGAAGTTTCTTTTATGACTCAGTATATATGATATTCGTCCTCGATATTTGACATACAAACATAGCAAACTTTTAAATGTTCGTCAATTAGGATTAGTCATTGTATCTGTCAAACCAAGTCTATATCGTATCACTACTACTGTATGTTTTTCTTGCAATGTTTGTTCAATATATCTGTGGCGCTATTATTGTTTAAACGTTAGTGAGTTTAGTTTTACGCCCCACTCAGCATTATTCCAGCTATATGGCGGCGGTCTGTAAATGTGTGGACCAGACAATCCAGTGATCAACAGCATGAGCATCGATCTACGCAATTGGGATACCTTGACATGTGTCAACCAAGTCAGCGAGCCTGACAACTCGATTATTGTTTTAAAGGATCTATATGCATCAAATCTAGAATTTATTAAGTGCATTAATCCCATTCTCTAAAAAACAATAAATCAATTCTTTGATGGAAATTTGTTCATGTAAATACATTTATTTCCAATAGAAAAGTGTGTACTAACATGCCTTGACCTTTTGTTCTCATGTGACGATATGTGTATGGATCCGTACAATGTCATACCTGAATTAACTTTACTTTAAGTTGTACCCCATCTCAGGTCGCGAAGCCATATACAGGATGACATTTCATTTTTTGATTCCTAGTACGAACAAAATCGATAAGTATCTTAACATCATTTTTGTTTCTCTGCTCAGTGACAGAGTCATGTCAGAAGCGATGCCTCCAGCCGTACACTCCGTCTCTTTCCTGCCAGTGCAACGTCGACTGCAGCAAGCACGGCAACTGTTGCCCCGACTACCACCAGGCATGTGACGGTAGGTAGGTGTTGGGGTCAGGAGACACTGACATCGCATCTAACTGTATTCCATGTATTTGCGGGGTGTCAGCACAATACGGGAGGGTAGTGAAACCCGTGAGCATAATGGTGGTGCCAAGAAACCTAGAACCAAATCGGGGCTGACGATCATAGATTTTTGTCGTGTCCTAAGGATGCAACTTTTCACAGCGCGTTGCCACACCTTGGGCGACTGGTCCACACGTCTTCTGTCAGGGTGGTTGGTTGGCTGGTTGTTTTACGCCGTACTCAGCAATATCCCAGCTATATGGCAGCGGTCTGTAAATAATCGAGTCTGGACCAGACAATCCAGTTATCAACAGCGTGAACATCCATCTACGCAACAGCGGTACGATGTCGTGGGTCAACCAAGTCCCGTGACCTCCCGAACCTGTTAGTCGCTTGTTACAAGCATGGGTTGCTTGTAGACCAATTCTAATCCGGATCTTCACGTGTATTGTATTATCAGGAGATCAGCAGATCATTACCGAACCGTATCAATAGTATCGATATCGTATAAAAACATCTTCGAACCTCAAGTTTAGGGGTACGAGTTTTAATTGCACGAAAGTTTCTACAATTCCTACATCAACTCACCTGATGTTTCAGTGTTATATATTGTATTTACACCAACATCCAAACCCAGAGAATATAATTCAGGAATGGGAATATCCTTGTTGCTTGTTGGATCTGGTCGTGGGATCTGCATACAGAAAATAAGTGTCCTTGTCTATCTAAGTAACTCATCTAGCCAAACCCAAAGGCGGGTAGATCTGAACACGCCACAATGGAATATAGATCTTTCTCGATAAAACTGTGCTTAGAATGAAAGCTTGAGGGCATACCGTGGCCATTAAACATTTTTTACTAGAATTCATTCGTTCATGTTTTCATTGTTAACACCATAATGATCACCATCACTGTTTCTATGCAGGTGGAGACAAGTCATGTGTCAAACGGTGTCAGTCGAACTACGACCCCAGCGCTAAGTGCCAGTGTAACGCCGCTTGCTCTAGCTACTCTAACTGCTGCAGCGACTTCTCGACGGTGTGCGGAGGTTTGAGACCAAGTGATACACTCTTATAAAGCTTAATAATAAGGAATTTTTTCTCGACCATTGGAGCGTGACCTTAAACCCCCTAAACTCTCCCCGTCAGTCTTCTAATGCGGAAATTACATGAGTGAAACACTGCAGGCTTATCTTTAAGAAACAACTCAAGGCTGAGTTCGAAAATTTGTGTCATGACTTATCTTCGTCCGGAGTTATGTAGCCTTTATGAAGCCTTATCAAGAACTGGAAAAAGATTAACCGTTTTAGAGTGATAAGGAAAATGTATCTGAAATTACGTTTATCCCTTCGTGTAAGTTTCTAAGACCGACATTGAACGTCTAAGACCTGTTTCTAGGGCCGACATTAAACGTCTAGGACCTGTGTCTAGGACCGACATTTAACGTCTAGGACCTGTTTCTAGGGCCGACATTGAACGTCTAGGACCTGTGTCTAGGACCGACATTGAACGTCTAGGACCTGTGTCTAAGACCGACATTGAACGTCTAGGACCTGTGTCTAGGACCTACATTGAACGTCTAAGACCTATGTCTAGAACCGACATTCAACGTTTAACACCTGTGTCTGGGACCGACATTTAACGTCTAGGACCTGTGTCTAGGACCGACATTTAACGTCTAGGACATGTGTCTAGGACCGACATTTAACGACTAGGACCTGTGTGTAAGACCGATATTGAAAGTCTAGGACCTGTGTCTTGGACCGGCATTTAACGTCTAGGACCTGTGTCTAGGACCGACATTTAACGTCTAGGACCAGTGTCTAAGACCGACATTTAACGTCTAGGACCTGTTTCTAGGACCGACATTTAACGTCTAAGACCTGTGTCTAGGACCGACATTTAACGTCTAGGACCTGTGTCTAAGACCGACATTGAACGTCTAAGACCTGTGTTTGGGACCGACATTGAACGTCTAGGACCTGTGCCTAGGACCTACATTGAACGTCTAAGACCTATGTCTAGAACCGACATTCAACGTTTAACACCTGTGTCTGGGACCGACATTTCTAGGACCGACATTTAACGTCTAGGACCTGTGTCTAGGACCGACATTAGGACCGAACGTCTAGGACCTGTTTCTAGGGCCGACATTGAACGTCTAGGACCTGTGTCTAAGACCGACATTGAACGTCTAAGACCTGTGTTTGGGACCGACATTGAACGTCTAGGACCTGTGCCTAGGACCTACATTGAACGTCTAAGACCTATGTCTAGAACCGACATTCAACGTTTAACACCTGTGTCTGGGACCGACATTTAACGTCTAGGACCTGTGTCTAGGACCGACATTTAACGTCTAGGACCTGTGTCTAGGACCGACATTTAACGTCTAGGACCTGTGTCTAGGACCGACATTTAACGTCTAGGACCTGTGTCTAGGACCGACATTTAACGTCTAGGACCTGTTTCTAGGACCGACATTTAACGTCTAAGACCTGTGTCTAGGACCGACATTGAACGTCTAGGACCTGTGTCTAAGACCGACATTGAACGTCTAAGACCTGTGTTTGGGACCGACATTGAACGTCTAGGACCTGTGCCTAGGACCTACATTGAACGTCTAAGACCTATGTCTAGAACCGACATTCAACGTTTAACACCTGTGTCTGGGACCGACATTTAACGTCTAGGACCTGTGTCTAGGACCGACATTTAACGTCTAGGACATGTGTCTAGGACCGACATTTAACGACTAGGACCTGTGTGTAAGACCGATATTGAAAGTCTAGGACCTGTGTCTTGGACCGGCATTTAACGTCTAGGACCTGTGTCTAGGACCGACATTTAACGTCTAGGACCTGTGTCTAGGACCGACATTTAACGTCTAGGACCTGTGTGTAAGACCGACATTGTAAGTCTAGGACCTGTGTCTAGGACCCACATTTAACGTCTAGGATCTGTGTCTAGGACCGACATCAAATGTCTAGGGACTGTGTCTAAGACCGACATTGAAAGTCTAAGACCTGTGTCTAGGACCGACATTTAACGTCTAAGGCCTGTGTCTAGGACCGACATCTAACGTCTAGGACCTGTGTCTAGGACCGACATTTAATGTCTAGGGACTGTGTCTGAAACTGACACTAAACGTCTAGGACTTGTGTCTAGGACCAACGTTAAACCTCTTGCACCCATGTGTAGGAATGACATTAAACTCTTGAACTGTTGTCTAAGACCGACATTAAACTGTAGGACCAGTGCCATGGACCAACATTAAGGATCTGCGTCTAAGGTCGAAACTGTTGTACCTGTGTCTAAGACCTATTTCAAACTGTATGACCTGTGTCTAGGACCGACATTCAACTAACGCTCTTTTTAAACGAAGATCTCCTACGTGATCTGGTAGATAAAGCGTTTGACCAAACAACGGGAGCATGGTAGTTTTTGAACGCCGGTTGCGTCATTCTAAAATATGTATAAAGTTGGCTCTAAGACATCAAGGAGATAAAAGCCCTGATTGAGAGATTCCATGCACGTCGTTACAAACCCATTGATCCCCATTTCACCTAAAAACCTGGAATAATGTTCAAAGCGGGGTTAAAAAAAAACTCACTCATACAACCGTTTTATGTAAGCATCGGCGTGCATTGTCTTCGATAAAATGTCTTGTGGCCTGCCATGGGTATCTGCAACCAGAGGACGTTTAAACCTTTTTCACAAAATATTTTATCAAGGCTAACAAATTAATCTACAAACATGAAGGTGGCAGCACGACGTCTCACACCACCCTCACTCAGGCCACCCTGGCGGACAGACTGTGGACAATAGACCCGGACAGGTTCGACACCCAGGACGTCCATCTGAACACCGGCAGCCGCACCTATCCAGGCAACACCGCCGACACATCACCGTTACCGTGAGTTGACATAGCGCAAAGGATACAACAAGAATACCATCTTTCTTCTACAGATTCTGTCAAATCTCTATCATTCGGGCATTGTTGACCGATTGTAGAGTCTTTCCATGGATTAATCAGTTAATCTGGACGATGATGGTTGAACGGAAATTACATGTGGTGGCGGGAGTTAGTTGATTAAATGTAGACAAACGGTCGTTTTAATCCTGACAGTTGCTGTAACGTCCAAACACCGCACTCAGCAATATTCCAGCTATATGGCGGCGGTCTGTAAATAATGTAGCCTGGACGAGACAATACGGTAATCAACAGCATGAGCTTCAATCTACGCAACTGGGATACGATGGCACGTGTCAACCAAGCCAGCGAGCCTGACCACTCGATCCCGTTCCTCTGACAACGTGCATAAGTTCCAGAAGACCGATTCTAACTCGGATCTTCGCGGGTATGGGGTTTAGTAGATCGATGCATATGGTGTCAGGAAGGGGATATGCTGGTCCAGTTAGCAAGCCTGACCACCGGATCCCGTTAGTCGCCGTAAGATAAACATATCTTACGCCGTAAGAGGCGACTAACGGCATCGGGATGTCAAACTCGCTTGGTTAGCACATGCCATCGTGTCCCAAATGGGTAGATCGATGTTCATGATATTGATCACTGAATTGTCTGGTCCAGTCTCGATTTCGCCGTCAAATAGCTGGAATATTGGTGAGTGCGGCGTAAAAGTAAACTCACTCACTGTTCAAGGCTGTTCTCAAGTGTCAACTCCAACCTGTTGTCCCGCCCGCTGTACAAGACTCTGTTTGCACTGTACGACGACTACGAGCCCCGCTTGGGTGTGTCTGATCCCCTGAGTGTGTCTGATCGGGTGGACATAAGTCACTTTCTGGATGTCGTGATGGCGTCTCCGGTAATGAAGGAAACTCACACCTACCTCGAGGACCACGGTAAGTTAAGTCCAGGATGTGTGGCTACATCTCCTGTTAGACATTCACTGTTGTATCAAAAACATTTCAACCCACCATGTACCCAATCACTGCTGACACATCAATATCAGGTACTCATATGCTGCTCTATAAACATGTCTTCCCTGTGGGTACCCCTTCCCTGCCTTGTCATATCGAACACTTCCTACCGGGTACCCACTCACTGCTGCCTTACTGATATCGACTGGGTACCCACTCACTGCAGCCACACGGATATCGGATACCATACCAAGTCTCAGCTGTACAAGTGTAATGAACATATCACTCCAACTGGATGCCTGGCCATTGCCGAGGCGGTAGGATAGTCTTGTGGTTAAAGCGTTGCTCGTTGCGCCGAAGGCCCGGGTTCGATTCCCCACATGGGTACAGTGTGAAAAGCGGGGATGGAGGGGGAGGATTTAGTTGATGTGGTCGTAGTGAATTTCAAACAAACGAGCAATTCCATGTCTACAATGACACTATGTCTAGCTTCTTCTAGCTGATTAATATCCTGAGCATCGATGAACGCAGTTGAGTTACGGTGTCATACTCTCAACCAAGACACTATATCAGATGATGGGATAACAAAAGCATGTTACCGGGGATGCATATTTTTACCCTTCATCCCCATTGCATTGCAAACTAACGGGATCGGGTGGTCAGGCTCGCTGACCTGGTTGACACATGTCATCGGTTCCCAATTTGGTAGAACGATGCTCATGCTGTTGATCACTGGATTGTCTGGTCCAGACTCGATTATTTACAGACCGCCGCCATATAGCTGGAATGTTGCTGAATGCGGCGTAAAACTAAACTCACTCACTCCAGCATTGCAATATTTGTGTTTCCTACCTTCGTTCCAGGTCTATATACTGGTGACATGACTGCCTTCAGAAAGAAGATATTTTCACTGTGGTTCGACCCCTACCCGAGATCTAAAGGAAAACCCAACGACAGCAGCGCCTTTGAACACGTGTTTGTAGGAGAATATAAGGGCACGAAGACCGAGGGTCTCCACAACTGGGTGCGTTTCTACTACGAGGAGAAGGCTGGTCACATCAACTACCTGGGATACAGCAAACAGCACGGGGTAGGTACATCTTGCTCCTGAACCTTCGGCTCGTTTTCGCTTTTAGCAATATTCCAGCAATATCACGGCGGGGGAGACCAGAAATTTTCAATTTATATTCTTATTTTGTTGTTTTTGGTTTTTGTTTTGTTTTCTGAAGCTGTAGCTGAATAATGAATAAAAGCATCACAAAGTGAATTTTTTTACAGAAAACACTATCGTTATAAGAAACGTTGTTATAACGTTGTGAGGAGCCCAAATTATAACGTTTCCTCAACGTAAATTTGCAACGTTGTTATTACGTTGTGAAATAATGTTATAAAATGAGGGGCGGTGGGGTATCCTAATGGTTAAAGCGTTGGTTCGTCACGCCGAAGACCCGGGTTCGAATCCCCACATGGGCACAATGTGTGAAGCCCATTTCTGGTGTCCCCCGCCGTGATGTTGCTGGAATATTGCTAAAAGCGGCGTAAAACCAAACTCAGTCAGTTATAAAATGACGTTATACTAAGGTTGTGACAACGTTGTGTCATGATGTTACCGATCTTGCGAAAACGTTGTGTGTGGGTTTTTTTGTAGCTGAGAAACGTTTTGGACCAGGTTGACACAACGTCAGATAGGGAAATAGGCCTCTATAGTAAACCAAGTCACTAACCCACATACTAATCCCAACGATTATACATTTGCAGCAACAATTGTTGAAATTCCCATTTACCTGGAACGGCCACTACAAAGACACCAACTCCTTCATCATTGGCTCCAGTCCGGTCTTCGACATGGCTCTCGGCACCGTGTGCTTCCTCACCAAACCCAATTCGGAGTGTGCTTTCAGCCTCCATGGTTACCAGTTCCGGATAAAACAGTACGACGCTTCCAACGCGGCTGGGCCCCAACTAGCAACGGCGTACGTCGTCTTCTAGACCAGTGGTGGAAAATATCACAGCCCATGCCCGTAACTACAGGCATTCACATCAAGGCATCGCTCGAGTATTTTATTCACAGATACAAAATGACAATCCTCACATTCAATAAACTCGTGCTGAAACAAAATCTCAAAATATGTTGTTTTTATGTACTTTTCACAATATATTTCAATCGAAGTTTTGAAAATATGTTCGTTTGTGAACCGATAATTACCCCCCTACGTTTGCGAATTAAAACAGGAATGATGGCATTCCCAATATTAAAGGTCTTTCCATTAACAGTTTTGACAAAGACGTGTCATTAAAATAGCTCCTGCTGAAAAATATATCAAAATAATATTTCTTACGCACATTTTACAATTAATTTTGCATCGAAGTTTTAAAAATATATTCATTTGTGAACCGATGTTAACCCCAACGTTTGCGAGATGAAACAGGGACGACACCATTCCCAAAGGTTATTCAATTAACAGTTTTGACAAAATGATGGTATCTACGACAATGTTAGCTGTCTCCGAGTGCGGCATATATGCTATATAAAACATAGCTTCAAACAACCCCAACCCTATTTTAATTGGGAACTTGCACATTTAGTGAGTATGTGAAACGCCGCATGGGTACAATGTGTGAAGCCTATTTCTAGTGTCCCCCGCCGTGATATTGCTGGAATATTGCTAAAATCATACCCACTCACCCACTCATTTAAGAGTATCATGTTTTTATGTGTTTCACGTAACCACCAAATTCTGAACAGGGATCAGTCGGTCGGGAACAAAAGGAAAAAATAATAATAAAGACAAAATTATCTGAATAATGTTCTTGATTCTCATTTATTGTAATTCTTATTACAATTTCTCGCGTTCTTTAGAATTTTGGCAGCGACTGATTACAAGACAAACATTTTATACGACGAGGCGGTACGTTTTAGCTTCGAGTCGGCGGTGTTGGAAGGGAAAACAATTGGACGAGGGGGGGATCGGCAATAAAGTTAAAAGGGTCGGGCGATGAGAAACACAAAAAATAAATATTCTGTCTTAATGGCTTGTCCGCAAAAATGCCACGGAAATGCAGGTTTTGGATGGTCACCCTGAAAGCAGTGGGCACGGGTTTAGTGGTGGCAAATTAAGAATATAAATCGGTGCAAAAGCGGGATTCGAACTCACACTCAGAAGAACTCATATTTTAGAAATTCAGATAAACTGAAAACAGAGTGTCTTCGGCCAATCGCCAACTGGACTCAGTACGGATTTCGAGATCAGATTCTGGGGTCATCAGTGGCTGGACTGGACACCTGTGATTTCTTTAATATTAAAATACTTGACAGAAAGCAGGTCAGTCACGTGTGCCAACACTCAAACAAAGCCTTTTTAGTTACCCTATCAGTTCTTATCGCATCCTGGGAGTGTCAACTTGACACCTCAGTACTTTCTACCTAGACTGAGAATCGTCGTCTGAGTGCCAGAATGGGTCTCCGCACCGGGAACCTGGGTCAGTCAGTTCAGGTGTTTGAGTGTCGTGTCATTATCAGTCTATACCGACAATAAACACTGCTGTTGGCAAAAACTCCAACTCTGACATTTCTTTGTTTGTTTTGGGGTTTTTTGTATTTTTTTTGTTTTTGTTTCTTTGTTGTTTTTATTTTCGTTATTAACCAGCTATATGATGACATTCAGTAAATAATCGAATAGGTGAGGTGAGGTGAGGTGAGGTGAGGTGAAAAGGGGTGAGGTGAGGTGAAAGGGGTTTAACGTCGTACTTAAGAATATTTCGCTCATGTGACAACGTGCATGCGTGTGTACGTGTGCCTGCTTGCGGGTACAGCTTTCTGAGAGGGTGTGTGTTTTGCACACTCTTGAGAAGGGGGTGGGTGCGCGCTTCATTTTCACGAGAGTTTCAATGGTCATTTAATAAACTTTCAGGACAAAAGGGGGTTGCGCACCCCTGCACCCCTCTCTGGATCCACCTATGTGCTTGTACTATCCCAGACATAAAATGGTTTTATAGTGCTAGCCCACTGAGATACCATGCCGCAGTGAAGCATGAATACCCCACTCAGACACATTATACTGACTCCGAGCCGACCAGTCCTTGTCGTACCTATTAATGCCGAAAGCCAGGCAGGGACCAACAAGTACCATATTTTAACGTCTTTTGGTTTGACGTACCCGGGCATCGAACCCGGGACCTTCCGCTCTCTGGGCGGACGCTCTAACCACTACGCGGAGGCGGTCAAATAATCGTATAAATAATTAGGCACCCAAATGGTCAGACTGGGTGACAAGGTGTTTAAGGTGTTCTCGATGTCGTGGATCGCGGTGGTGTTCCTGCTACTGTCCACTGGTTTGTTTGGCCAAAAGGGTCGCCGTCCAGCGAGCAATAAAACCCCGCGAGGTACATTATCACCAGAGAAGGCTTGGGAACATGTGCGACTGACAATGTGTTGAAGTGAGTCTAGTACATTGGTGAAGGCAGCAAACAGTTTGTAGATTTGCACGAGTGAAGACTCAGGAATATGTGAGACTGAGAATGTGTTGAAGGTGTATGGCACATTACTGTCTGCAACAAACAAACACCTTGTGAGTCACATGAGGACAAGAGTGCAGTCGGGCATCTGGGACACTGAGTTAGTGTTGACAAGTATCTGGAACATTGCTGAGATCAACAAACAAACAAATTGCGAGTTAATACATCGAAATATTTGAGTCGGGAAATCTTCGTGAGTGAACCAGTGTTGACAAGTATCTGGAACATTGCTGAGAGCAACAGACAAAATGCGAGTTAATACATCGAAATATTTGAGTCGGGAAATCTTCGAGAGTGAACCAGTGTTGACAAGTATCTGGAACATTGCTGAGAGCAACAGACACAATGCGAGTTAATACATCGAAATATTTGAGTCGGGAAATCTTCGAGAGTGAACCAGTGTTGACAAGTATCTGTAACATTGCTGAGAGCAACAGACACAATGCGAGTTAATACATCGAAATATTTGAGTCGGGATATCTTCGTGAGTGAACCAGTGTTGACAAGTATCTGGAACATTGCTGAGAGCAACAGACACAATGCGAGTTACCAAGGCACAAGAGAAGACTAAAGGATCACAAGAGTGGAGTCAGGAATCTGTGTGACTGAGCGTGTGTGTCGAAGAAGTCGGAAAATGAAGCGCACTTGTTTGTCCCTTGTTGATGGAAATGTCAGGTCAGGTGCCCCGCCCCTTGTTATTATGGCTCTTAGACAGAGCTCGGTGGTGATTCATTTCCGGCATGCGTGTGAACGTGTTGTCCGTCCATGAATCCCAACACCTCGCCTCTGCCCGTCAAATAAAGGTCAGCATTGCTTAACCACTACGCGAACCAATTGCCTGACTTGTGTGTCGTCTGCCCGTCGCCTGGGTAGATGCTTTCAATAAATAACGTACACGGCAAATTATGTGTTATAAAATTGTTGGACAATTTTGGCGAGCGTGTCACCTCGGAGGTTTAGGGTAATCGGAGTATGTTGAACACAACAGTTTTGCCTTGAGCCATTAGGGAAGTCAGTGGAGGCTGCTGCATCATATATACCCATGAATTTTACCATAGCAACTTGGTTTGTATACACGGCTGGGAGATGGACATGTAGTGTAATATACATAACATTATCATGTTTTGCAGATTAAGAATAAAACGCAACAGAGAGGAGTTGGGTGGTAAGCTCATCATCAGGTCCGGTACCCGTGTCCCTTCTTCAAGATGGGTCGACAGCGAACTGGACTTCACTGCCAAGCCGAACCCACCAAGAAATTTCCGAAGAATATGCATTACTCAGAGTCTCGGAAGTGCCGTGCTCCAAGTGGAGATCAGGAGGTACCATTCCAATGGTTTTGGGAGCTGAAACAGTGTACATGGGATGCAATGAGGTCCTCTTTATTTATCATGTTTTTCCTGAATCTTGTCAATGACATTGCTGCCAAAAGGGACAGACAATTCAATAACATACATATATTCATTGGCTTTATCAAAAAGGACAAGATCAGGTTTGTTAGCAGGAATATGTCTCAGGCTGTATATGGGCCTGTCTCAAAGAAGTTTAAACGCATCATTTTCCATGACTCTCTGGACATGTTCAATGTAGCACCATGCATGGACCTCGGGGTGAAAGCCACATCGATGTCGAAGATGATAATACTGGTAATGAGTAATGTTATTATGCCCTATGGGACATGCTGTTTGTGCCAAGGAAGGACAACTACTGACAAGGTGCTGAACATTCTCAGTAAACTCATTGCAGAGTTGAAGTTGATGTTATCATTTTCTTAAAAAATCATATTTCTGCGTTTACGAGTGGGAAGTGACTGGTCCTAGGCGGGAGAAAAAAAGCCCTCTGTTTCATTTTTAAACCAGTCGACCTTATCCAGGCAAAAGGGTCGATCAGATTGTTATTTTGTAGCTCACAGTGCATATATGGACACGGTACTGTTGTTTCTCAGTCATCTTCTCCTTAATGACCGACTCTGGGCAGACTTCCTATGGCTGTACCGTCCAGTAGTACATCACCATCAACAAAATCAGCCTCGAATCCTGGCTTACAATAGCTGTGAAACTCATTGCTTTCATCACGAGTTTTGACATGCATCACCAGAGACTCATCAGATAAATACATATGTGCAGAGGTACACAATATAATTCAATAAGAGCATTTACATTAATCCTACCCAGACCATTCGAATAGATTGCCATATATAAACGATTAAAATATAAGAGAGGAACGTGGATGATGGGCTCTGATGTCAGGATGTCTTGCTTTGTCCAATCAACTACGCCAAAGGAATCGGACTGGCACAGAAGAGGTCTTTGTGACCTTGTTCAAGCATTTAGCAATGAGCTCCAGATTTTCTTTTAGCGAGATTTGTCTTGAATTTGGGCATTCTGAACTTGCATCCCAAGACTGGTGTAGGCCTGATCTTCCACAAGATGACCCGCCCTTGTACCATGACTGATCCATCATCCATTACCTTGCCAGAGTATTGCATCAGTCGAGTCATACTGTTGTAATTAGAAAAGGACTTGGCAAGGAGAATTGTTGCTTTTCAGATTGGCGTCACCTTTGACAAAGGAGCTCGATGTCATCCAAGTGAAGGAGAGGAGGAAGCGGTATTATCATTAAAATTATCTTTATCACTATGACAGTCTTATAAGTATGCTTGTTGCGTCAAGACCCTGCGCCAACGTATGAAAGTAATTTTGCTTTGTTTGTGTGTTTGGGTTTGTTTTTTTTATTTGCGGTTTTATTTGTGTGTGTGTGGGTGTACTATTTAACTCAGAAGTATGACGGCAGTCTGTAAATACAAGTGTCTGGACCAGACAATCCAGTGATTGACATCATGCGCATCGTTCTACGCTACTGGGATACGATAACCTGCGCCACTTAAGTGAGAGAGAACCATTTAACTGTTGAACCACAAATGCACAGTGCAGTGTAACGTTTAGAATTGGCATTTGCATTTTACTGAGAAAGTGTGATCAAAACCATTCGTCATAGCCTTCGGCCATGGGTTGCTAACTTACACTTGTCACGTTGGTGTCACATCCTTTTCGTGGACAGTGCTGCTGAGTTCTGGGGGGATATGGGCCTCATTTTGAGAGAGTTGGTTCTAGTCCCAGACGTGACTTAACCAGACGAGGAGCGGTGTGGTAGCCTCGTGGTTCAAGCGTTCACTCGTCACGCCGAACACACGGGTTCGATTCCCCAAATGGTTACAATGAGTGAAGCCCATTTTAGGTGTCCCAAGCCGTTATATTGCTTGAATATTGTTAAAAGCAGCGTAAAACTAAAACTCACTCACTCACTTAACCAAACAAATTACTAGAATTAGTACTTTACCAAGACAGTGACTAATATGTCAGTTGTCATACACGTTCCAGTTAGTTCAAGGTGTATTGTACCTGCATATCTATTGTTTGAAAAGTCACCAATCGCGATAGCGAAAGAGGTGAGGTGAGGTGAAATTGGGTTTAACGTAGTACTTATTTAGAATATTTAGCTCATATGACGACGTGCATGCGTGTGTATGTGTATGTGCGGCTGCTTGTACTAGCCCAGACTGAAGCTGGTTTTATAGTGCTAGCCCACTGAGATACCATGCCGCAGTGAAGCATGAATACCCCACTCAGACACATTATACTGAGTCCGAGCCGACCAGTCCTTGTTGTACCCATTAATGCCGAGCGCCAGGCAGCGACCAACAAGTACCATATTTTAACGTCTTTTGGTATGACGCGGTCGGGGATCGAACCCGCGACCTTCCGCTCCCCGGGCGGACGCTCTAACCACTACACTACGGAGGCGGTCCGATAGCGAAAGAATAACATTAACTAAATCCATCAAATGCAAACATTTGTCCAAAACGGTTATTCCGTATCAACAAATTAAAACTAGCCTCTATTTACCACATAGCTTGTTAATAACAAATCACATTCTAAACATCTTTCGGCATTGTAATTAATTCCTCGATCTATTATGCCCATTATGACAATGGCACCGTGTGACAGCTAATGACAACTAATGACAACACGTAATGTCATTGTGTACGAGGAAGCGAGAGATGACATTTCCGATGTGTCATTTTTTACTTATTTTGCCTAATGGTGTCAAACGTGAAGAATTCACAGACCACGCCAAATAAGCTACAAATTAGAGTTGATGCGTCTCCGTTATTATTCCATCTACCGTTCTGATTATATGTCCATATTCATCAGTTTATCGCCGTTTGACAACCCCGAGGATGGATCACATGTACACTAAAGGACGTGTCATATGAGAAGTTATTAGTATCGAATATCTGATTGCTGTCATTACGACAGTGATTGTTCTTTTATAGGTGTCGGTCGGATTCATGACTTGATAATGTATCTATTTAAAAGGTTGTTAGCAAGCAACGATATGTGATAGAAGAAAATGGATTGAGACTTCCATCGTCTATTTTGTTTGCGTTTTAAAAATTTCTTTAGATTTTGTTTTCTTTTTTCATTTGAATTTTTAAAAGCGATTTGTTTTTATTTAAATTTAAATCTTTTGAGATAAATTCCCCAAAGTGTTTGAAGAAAAGATTGACCGATATTCGGGATATGTTTCCATATTTATCACATGTGATAGAAGAAAATCTATTGAGACTTCCAGAGTCTATTTTGACTGCGTTTTAAAAATTTCTTTAGATTTCGTTTTCTTTTTCATATGACTTTCTAAAAGCGTTTTGTTTTTATTTAAATTCAAATCTTTTGAGTTAAATTGCCCAACGTGTTTGAAGTACAGATTGACCGATATTCGTGATATGGTTCCATATTTATCATTCACTTATACAGCATTTATTTCATCAACTATCTTTATTGTCCTTTCTGTTAAAATCGTTACATTCAATTCTGGCATTTGAAGTCAAGCGCTTCAGCAACGACGATCATATCTCCACGTGTGCGATGACTAATCGGTTAAAATATTTTATTTATTAGCACAGAGAACTTTGTTGACGGATTTCAATTGGCCTAAATAACTCGCAGCTGCTTGTATAAAGTTCAAGCCTAAATCTAAGCTCTAATCATCGCAGCTAAAGTTCACCCTGCTCGTTGAGGAAATCATTAATATTATTGTCATATCTTCTCTGACACGTGTGTAGCCACGTTGCGTTAGAAATTCAAACATTATTTCATTTTTTATTTCGGATTTTTGTTAAAATTGCAATTTTCAGTTTGTAAACTCGGGATTGAAGGATTATATTTACGATGACAGGGTTTTTTCTGAAAATTGGAACAAGCCGCAGATACATTTAATCAAATTGACAATAATAGATAGCAATTTTGTAATTTGGATGAAAACGAGCAGTGTTCGCTGCGTTCCGATCTGATGACCAAAGAGCACATTCCGGGACAATCACACGCAACGATCCCAATTTTATTGACTCGCATGCCCCAACCATTGTCCGCTTTGTTCCTCGCGGAGAAGAATTGGGGAGAACCGTTGTCTGTCTCACAGTCCCTCAACCGTATTATTTTCCATTCCTCTTTCTACAATGCTAAAGCCCTGAATGGAGCAAGTCTAGATTTCCTCACTTTCAGGCCTGTGTCTGTCATCCCACATGGGCTTCGTTTCAATTTAAAAGGCATTATTTGTTTGTTTTAAAATAATATATATTTAGAGACTAGGCGTTAGTTTTATAATTTTAAAAAAATTGTTAGGGTGTATTTGAGGTGTGTGAAAAATATGACATATCGCCGATCTGATCTGATCCGCCATTGAAATACTACAGGGCGTTGTTTGAGTGTTTCTAGTTATTGTTCTAAAAACTTCTTTCACATACACCTTTAATTTTTAATTTTCAGTGAAAGGTGTTTGCAAGTAATAGTGAAGATTTTATAATTTTAGAAAAATTGTTAGGGTGTATTTGATGTGTGTGAAAAATATGACGTTATACACACTACGTTAGTCTAGGAAAACGGTTGCGACCACATGTTCAGTTGAAATTTAAATTCAAATACTTTTCTTGTAACCATCTTCATATCTGAATGGAATTTTGATTGCTTGATGTAGAATCTTATGTACGTCTTTGAAATTTGGAGGATCAATAGATTTGAGAGTATAAATTAAATTAACATTCTGGCTTGTAAAAACTTTTACAAGTCGGACCTCTAGCACCTTATATGAGTAAATAGTAGGTGAGTAATATTTTATTTACGTGTCACACGGTATAGAAACATATGAACATACAGACAGGACAGATTACAATATACACCACCCGGCCAGTAGGCCTATGAGACACGAGGTATCAGTAGGTGAGACACGAGGTATCAGTAGGTTCATAGAAATACAGTCAGGCGATCCCAATTATAACATATGTTACAATGTGAATGTAGCTTTAAAGTCTGTGCATGAAAACAGAGCAATCAGTGACAAGCCTCAGAAGGGCACCATTTACATTGCAAGTTGAAACCTTCTTCTGTTATACATAGCGGTAACAACTTATATTATAGTTTACGATTGTGCCCGATATCCGTTGTATATCAGCGTGTTCCTAGTGGTGTATATATGTGTCAAATCTACAAACAAAAACATAAAATAAACAAATTTGGTCTCAAATATGAGACATGTTTTGAGTTCTTATCGTTTTGGTTTAGTGTTGCTGCCACGAACAGTTGGAGAAGAAAATGTTTTTAAGTATTGTACTTCATCAAACTGATACCTCCTATTAAAAACAGTCCACGATGTAACTTAATGGAGAATATGATGGTTTGTTAGAACGAGTATTATGAAAATTGAAATTAAAGTGTCTAAATATTTTGGTTAGTTTAGAGGAGAACATTTACAGCTGAAAATTAATAAGTAGCACAAGGTTGCTATGTACGCCGGGGTTCCATCCCCCACATGGGTACAATGTGAGAAGCCCATTTCTGGTGTCCCTCGCTGTGATATTGTTGAAATAGTGCTAAAAGCGGCGTAAAACTAAACTCACTCACTCCGTGTCCATTATGCGATCAACGTGAGCAAAATGAATATCATTTCAGAGTGCTTATAATATTAGTCGATTGAGATAGTTTTCGAAAATGCATAAATACTGTAAATATGTATTATTTTGAAAAGATAATTGTCACAAATGCCACTGGGTTCTATATTGATAATGTCAATTGATCTATCTAGCCAAGCTTGGATATGTACCCATCTAACTTTGAAATGTACACTTAAACTGTGAACCATGTTTAGAGAAAACGAGGCCCTTTGTACTCCAGGTGTAAAATCCACATCCGTATGATACGAGCTACATGATGTCCACATATAGTTTATTCTCTGATACATTGATTTTGTAAGTTCCCAATGGAACCATACGAAACAACGGCTTTTTTTCTTTACTTTTGTTTTGGGGCTTTACCTTTAGAGCAACATTTAGAAAAATAATTTTGAACTAAGAATGGCACCGAAACTAGCTTACGCAGGCATATGGTAATTTATGAATGAGTAAGCAATTTCTCGGTTTCGCGGCGACGGGATGTGTGAAGTCGAAGTTGTATTTTTGTGCAGTTACCTGTGTAACCGTTCATGGACACACAATTATTTTCCATGACATGTAGGCTGTTTGAACATTGTATTGGCGACCGACGTGAAAAATGTGTTCAAGGAAGAGATATACAGCGGTGGAACGGCGGAATAGTGTTATCCCATACGTCTCGGCGGTGGACAGAAGAAATGTGTGCCACTGCACCCATGTGGGGAATCGAACGCAAGCCTTCAGCTGACGAACGCTATAACACTAGGCTACTCAATCCCCAAATTAATTAGGCAGCAAGTTTTGACTGATTTAGTGATGCAATATTGTTCTTCAAAACGCATCACTGAGATGTCATTGCTTGCTATTTCAGTGAAGAATAAATGGTGTATTATAATGTATCATGAATTATCATATTTTAACCCGAGTAGTATTGCCATTATATCGAGAGCTTTTTAATTTCGTTGACTGCTTATGTCAATCTTGTACACCACTCTTATGATGTGACATGGAAAACCTTGGAATGTTGTGAGGTGGGTATTATTATCAGTCAGTAGTAGTAGTAGTAGTAGTAGTAGTAGTAGTAGTAGTAGTACAAGTAGTAGTAGTAGTAGTAGTAGTGAGTGAGTTTGGTTTTACGCCGCACTAAGCAATATACCAGCTATATGGCGGCGGTCTGTAAATAATCGATCTGCGCAATTGGGAACCGATGACATATGTCAACCAAGCCAGCGAGCCTGACCACCCGATCCCGTTAAAGTAGTAGTAGTAGTAGACTAAACCCCCTTTTGAATATTATTGAATCACGAAAGAGATTTTTACAAAACGAAAATATTTGATTCGAGAAGTATTTACATCTTACGATATTTGTTAAGACTTTCGCTACTGTAAATTTAGCGAATACCACAATATCAATCTTTACCATGTACTGATTTAAAAACACCTTCATAACCGAAACAATACCATGGCATTTACAGCTTCACACGGTGATGAATATTGCAGTCTCTATATTCCTGCTGATTTACATCTCCAAGCTGACGTATATGAACTTTCCAGAATCACTAATATCCATTTGAACTTTGGAAATTAGCCATCGTTAACATAAAACCACAACCCGCATAGTGCCATGTGATATTAAGTGAGCCTCATCGCCGGGACACGATCTTTAATGAAGGATGTATTGGTTGTTAACAAGCATCCACGCACCTGCATGTTCCCGCCCAGCGAGAAGATGAGGAGATCTACGGGAGGGTCGGGGTGGATGGGGGAGGGGTTATTTAGGATGACGCGGCCTGACAGTTAAATAGTTTGTGTGTTAATAAATGATTATTTAATCAATCGTTTATTCCCTTTGTTCGTCGTGTTCTTGTTTTTCATATTTTTTGTTTAGCTTTTTCGTTGTTTTCTTTTGTAACCACTCTTAACGGATTTATCATCTCAATCCCATACGGATATTAATAGAATTTTGAAAGCCGGTTGAGTCTTCTTAAATTTATATTTATCTCCGAAGTAAATATTCACGTGTTGCAATTTAAAGCCTGGCGGTTACATGCTCGACTGATATGTGAATAATGTTCACAATGTCTATTCGCTAACCGGAAAATATTAACATACTTTAATTACGAATCAATACGCAATCAGCATGGAAATATTACGATGTCGTTACACGTGGTGTTTCTACGTAAAAACATTTAATTACTAAATAAATTTCATTGTTAAAACAATGACAAACAATTATACGTCAAAGCCAGAAAATAGCCAGTCTCGAATATCTGCCGATACAGATTCCAAAACATGTTGGATTTAAAGGGCAAAACAGATCACTAAAAATCAGTGATAACATCCTGTTTTCAGGAATATGCTAATAATGAACGTTAACGCAAAGGAATACCTAGTCTAGACAATCCTTAGAATCAAATTCCTTCTGAGCTGAGGTGAAAGTGGGTTTAACGTCGTGCTTGAGAATATTTCGCTCATATGACGACGTGCATGCGTGTGTATGTGTATGTGCGGCTGCTTGCACTAGCCCAGACTGACGCTGGTTTTATAGTGCTAGCCCACTGAGATACCATACCGCAGTGAATCATGAATACCCCACTCAGACACATTATATTGACTCCGAGCCGACCAGTCCTTGTTGTACCCATTAATGCCGAGTGCCAGGCAGGGACCAACAAGTACCATATTTTAACGTCTTTTGGTATGACGCGATCGGGAATCGAACCCGCGACCTTCCGCTCTCCGGGCAAATTCCTTCTGATGTAAAGGGGGAAACAAACTGTGAATCAAGTGATTGACTTACTGAAAATCAGTGATGACACCAGGTGAGACAATGACAAGAGAAAAAACTGAACCATTTACAGTGTCAATAAGCTACAGACAAGTTAAAGCGTTGTCAATCGAGTGAAATACAGCCACTTGTACATATATTTTTTTCAATGTGCCAACTCGTAAAACAAGTTTTCGCAACGTATGTAAACTCACTGCAAGAGAGGCGTTGACTTGAGAGTTATTCAGACTCAATGACTCCGTGCCGGTGCTCTGAATGACGCAACGATCAGCTGATCTGTACGAGTTTTCTTCGCCGGAGGTTGGTCACCCCATGCATGTGCTTGCTGACCAAATGTATTTGGTGAAATGCATATGTGTACATTAACATTTATTCCATAGAAGTAGCTCCGGCTACGGCAATACATTCACTGCAGTGAACATATCATGTCTAGATCTCGTGAACATCAATCCAGTGATTGACATCATGAGCGTCGATATATGCAGCTGAGATTCGATGACATACATGAACCAGGTCAGCGAACCTGACCACCCGATCCTGTCAGTCGCCTCTTACGACTACTGACTGGGTATGGTTTTACGCCGTTTTTAGCAATATTCCAGCAATATCACGGCGGGGGACATCAGAAATGGGCTTCACACATTGTACCCATGTGGGGAATCGAACACTGGCCTTCGGCGTGACGAGCGAACGCTTTTACCACTAGGCTACCCCACCGCGCCTCTTACGACAAGCATGAGCTAGTGTGACTGAACACTTATTCTTATCCGGGTCGTCGCGGGTCTGTTGCAACTCTTAAATGTTATTCAAATCATTACCAAATAGTTTGCCAACAAAAACACTTTTCAAACGAACAACTAATTTCTTTGATGTGGCCCTCTCATCATAATCTGACATTTAAAAGTTCCAGTATACAATTATGAGTCGGAAAAGAGACTCTTTGAAAATGAACTATAGATACACTACATTGACTTTTTTATTTATTGTCTTTTCAATACTTTGGCGCCGTTTGCTTATCTGATTGGAACCGGAGACTACCATCTCCTCCACACGTGCCATTACATGTAATTAATACACTGAAAATTGGCCATAAATATCACGTAATTTTCGTTTAAATGTTTTACACGCACAATAGGTTATTTTAGATTTTTATTTTTTTTTTTTTTTTTTCGTTTTGTTTCTATAATGTTTGCTTTAAACTTGGGACTAAAACGTTCAGCAAATATAAAAGAAATTTCGAAGAAACGATTTTCAATTAGTCAAGGCTATAAAACATGTTCTAGTAATTAATAAAATATAATTCTGCCTCATTTCTTAAAAAAATGATTAACATTCTTGAAAACCAGGCAGTCTGGAAAAATAGCAGATAAAAAGCTGTTCAGGTCTAGCAGTAATCGAGGCTCGTGATTCGAATGGTGTAAATAGTTTGCCTGTAACAATAGTGTCTTTGATTTGTTTCTGATGTCTTTAAGCGTTGTGAACCAGGGTCATTGTTTCCATCCTACCACCTACATACTATTGAGTGACCGCTTTAAACAAAATATTCTATAGCATCATTATTTTTGTTACATTTTCCATGGTCGATGACCTTTGTGGTGTTGATACCAACTCCTTAAACCTGAGCACTAAATGTCTGATATTAGAGGGGCGGTGGGGTAGCCTAATGGTTAAAGCGTTGGCTCGTCACGCCAAAGACCCGGATTCGAATCCCCACATGGGCACAATGTGTGAAGCCCATTTCTGGTGTCCCCCCGCCGTGATGTTGCTGGAATATTGCTAAAAGCGGCTTAAAAACCAAACTCAGTCAGTCAGTTAGTCTGATATTAAATGAAGACGTACTGACATTAACTCGTCATTGGACGTCATCTGCGGACTGTTAGCCCTCTGGTAGAGTATAGCGTACTACTCTCCTAATCAAAATAAAGAGTTTTCATTTGTTTGTTCTCACTTATTGAGTCTTTCACACCTGAACAAATTTAATTGTTTGATTTGATTGTGTGTTGTTTGACGCCCAACTCAGCAATATTCCAGCTTTTGGCGGCGGTCTGTAAATAATCGAGTCTGGACCAGAAAATCCAGTGATCAACATCAGCTTCGATTAACCAAATCAGCGAGTCTGACCTCCCGAACCGTTAGTGGACAACCTAGCAACCCATGGGTTGCTGAAGATCAATATACGAACCCCGGATCTTCACGGATTTAAGGATGACAGCAGCCAGCAGAATGGGTCCTTGCAGAAGGTTGTAGTAATGGTTGCAGTGAGGTGAAGTGAAAGTGGGTTTAACGTCGTGCTTGAGAATATTTCGCTCATATAACGACGTGCGGCTGCTTGTACTAGCCCAGACTTAAGCTGGTTTTATAGTGCTAGCCCACTGAGATACCATGCCGCAGTGAAGCATGAATACCCCACTTAGACACATTATACTGACTCCGAGCCGACTTGTCCTTGTTGTACCCATTAATGCCGAGCGCCAGGCAGCGACCAACAAGTACCATATTTTAACGTCTTTTTGGTATGACGCGGTCGGGGATCGAACCTGCGACCTTCCGCTCTCCGGGCGGACGCTCGAACCACTACACCACGGAGGCGGTCGGTTGCAGTGAGGTGGAAGTTGTCGTTACTTCGTCATGTGGACCATGGGCATGAAATATGTCGTAACTTAATAAGAACGTTAACATACAGGTCTTTTCTGTGACTTTGACTAATTGTTTGTTTGTTTGTTTGTTCGTTTGTTTGTTTGTTTGTGTCAAACAAGTCAGCGAACCTGACAACCCGATCCCGTTGGTCGCATCTTACAACAAACATCATGAGCAGCTGAAGACCAATTCGAACCCTATCTTCTCGAATCTATACCATCATAAAACGTGTGAACAACTCACGCTCAGATGTTGCTCAATTAACTCAGATGTTAGCAATTATTTGTTTAGTTTCATATGTTTTTTCTCACTTTTGTTTGACACAGATTTGCCGATAACAGGTAAATAACAGGACAAAAATAAGCACCACATAGTATTGGCATTAAAATATTTAATGAACACATCACGTCGTGTTGGAAAAACAAGAACAATCATGAACGAACTTTTGACGCACTTCACAATTTAAGCCGTGTAGATTTTAATATAGATCTTGTTTATCGATCACATCGGCTTGGCCTGACGTCGCCGTTTTATTTGAATTTTAAGTTAAATGAAAAACTGAATTTGACTGAGCAGTTGGCAGGACATAGGACAAATTCTTTTACACGTGCGGATCTATGTTTCAATGGGTCTTTTACAACCCATACTTGTTGAAAGAGGTGACTAACGGGATCGGGTGGTGAGCAAGCTGTCTTGGTTGATGCTAGTCATGCTCATGATCTCAATCACTGGATTGTCTGGTCCGGGCCCGATTATTTACAAACATCCGTCACATAGTTGGAACATTGCTGAGAGCGGAATTAAACAACCAGCAAACAGGTATAGCCACTGGTGACGCCACGATCGATCGAAATTTCTTCGGCAAGGGTCGAAACTGGGCGTCCACAGTTTGTTAGCACCGTGAACACGGCAAGATGTGAGGAGGTTTGGTGGCATTGGGTTATTTCCAAACCAGGTTTTATCTGAGTTTTTATAGAAGGGCTGACCCCCGAATCTCCACGGAAATATATGTGTCTCCTTTTCAACCTTCACTTTGAAGTCGAATAATAACAATATTTTACACTTCACAAATTTTGAAATTGGTTTGCAATTACCTGTATTATATTCAACAAGCAGGTGATATTCCATTGTGATTTTATTTGGGGACCAACTTGTGTGACTGTATATGAATTTGGAGTTTGCGTTTTCCTTTCGAAAAATTCGAAATTTATAGTTATACATGTGTTGCTATACATTTCATTGATAAAAATGGGATGGAACGAACCAAGTTGATATTGGACATTCGGTGAGAAGTATACCTAGAATACATAATTGTGTTGATGAATTGGGGTGATTCACTTGATATGCATGGACAATAACTTGATGCCAACATGCCAACAAGAACTCTGCGTTCATCCTCGGCTAATCTGCTCTATGTACCAAAGTGGAACCTCAAATCATTTGGCTGCAAGTCTTACAAGAACATGGCATCAGTCAAATGGAATTCCCTCCCCTGATGAACTTAAGCTGTCTCCAACCCTTGAACACTTTAAGTGCCATCTCAAAACCTTTCTTTACAAAACGTTCTATGGACTTCAATAATGCCTTATTGATTGTTAGCGCTATGAGCATACCTGGTGTGGAGATTGGCGCTTTATACATGGACACATTATTATTATTATTATTATGAACAATAGGATGGCCAATTATCTAACAAAATCTGACGTTCAACCACTAACACAACTCTCAGTCAGATGCCCCTGGTACACTGTTAAACTATCAATATCAGAGATATACAATTCAAAGATTATGGCACATTTTTATTACATACACCCACTTTTTAAATAGCACATCATCTACTATCACCTTAGGCAAATGAAAATATTGCTGAAACATATTGTATGTTGTGAAATGTAAATATTAGATATTTACTCGGAGAAATGCGTTTGAAAGTTGATTACGGGATCTGTTTTTCGTGACATCATTCTTAAACGAAGCAGTCAAACCCAAGAACTGTTTAGAATGTTTCAGAAATTACGCATACGCGAAGACGGAAGTGGATTTTCTGCTATATTGGTTCGAATTTTAAATTACGTTTAGTGAATGTCGGTTATGAAACGTGAGTGAGTGAGTTTGGTTTTACGCCGCTTTCAGTAGTATTCCAGCAATATCACGGCAGGGGACACCAGAAATGGGCTTCACACATTGTACCCATGTGGGGATTCGAACCCGGGTCTTCTTTGTGACGAGCGAACGCTTTAACCACTAGGCTACCCCATCGCTCTGTTATGAAACGACTTGTTCAAGTATGTTTCAAACTCATCTGTAATACGGACATTCTTTGTTCGTCATACATTTATCCACCAATGATCACTCTAGCCACCAATGACCATTTTAGACACTGTTTGTGTCCAGAAGAAACCAGGAGAAATTAATCAGGCGTAAAACGAACACTGTAATCAGGGAGACGGGCCATTTTTAATGTAAACAAATCACAATTCAGATTTCATACCTAGTAACATTTTCTTCTATTCTGAGAAATTTTCAGAATATGTATAGGAGTGAGTGAGTGAGTTTGATGGCGCTCTTAGCAATATTCCAGCAATATCACGAAGACGCACGCCAGAAATTGGCTTTACACATTGTACCCATGTGGGGAATCAAACCCGGGTCTTCAGATTAACAGCTAATCTACCCCGACGACCCCATAGGAATATCACTGAAGAATTTTTAAGCTACATAAAGTTTTTTAGTAATTTTATTGGTGAAAATCGGCATTATCACGGGCTATTGCTTGTACTGAAATTATACATAATCATACAAATCAGTTCCTGTATGAATAGATGTTGTTTAAAGATGAGGCAATGATTTGTTCGCACAAGTTATTAAATGCTATAAAGGTATTAAATGCTAAAAAGTTCATTGTATGGGTGTACGATACAAAGTGGAGAAGTGTTCTTGAACGCACAGCAAACCTTTGGACAACTAATCGCAATGTGCCAGTGTTTGCATTATATTTACACCATAAGTGGAAGCCTTTGGTTCATGCGAACGCAATTTGAACAAATTCTTTTTAGAATGGCTTTCGGAGGATAAGTTTATCTGACTCACTTTCCGTTAATTCCTGAAAAGTGTTAATAGTGTGAACAACGCATGCGATCAAAGATCTTGTGAAATAGAGGTCACCTGAAATAGAGTATGACCCGATTCATCTGAAGATGATGCGCTGTCACGTTTGATAGAACGGTTCTTCATATGCGTGTGTTCACTCGTCAAGTGAAGTTGTTCTTACTACTGAACATGCAATAAGCAGTGGCAGTGTTCATATGACAGCAGGGTGCTTGGTACCATATTGAGACTTGTAGTCAAGGCTGAAAGTTTCTGGAACAGTAACTTTTGGGAGCTTTTCATTTGCATAAAACTGGCTCATTCCTTCCCTGGACATCTTGCATTACATCTCATTTCACGAAGACAAGCATTTGTGTGAAGATTACTTTTCACCAGGGATTCACAGCTTAAACCTGTTTTGGAAGTTCGACGACAGTTGCAGCAAGGTTAGTATGTTTATCACGGTTGTTATTGTTATTATCATTGTTTTCTTTCTTTATTGCCACTGTACTTGTACTGCCATTCAGTGAGTATGGAACTGGCCTTCAATCAGAGCGAGTGAGTGAGTTTAGTTTTACGCCGAACTCAGCATTCCAGCTATATGGCGGCGGTCTGTAAATAATCTAGTCTGGAACAGACAATCCAGTGATCAAGACAATTGGGATACGATGACATGTCAACCAAGTCAGCTAGCCTGACCACCGATTCTGTTAGTCACCTCTTACGACAAGCATGGGTTACTGAAGACCAATTCTAATCCGGATCGTCACGAGCCACCACTCTGTGTTGAATTTTCTTTAAGACGTAAGGATAAAACATTTGTGCCACCTCTATATGTGTTTATTTGATTTAAGTCCTATTATCACTGGCAGTGATGATTTTAGACAAAACTCTTTTCAGTACATCCAGATTAATGTAGGCGAAGATATGGACATCATAACTAATTTCTACAGCTATTGAACAGCCTGACCAGACATGATTTGATTATGACAAATTACCAACACTGAAAACTTTTAGATTATTAAATAATATTATCCCTAACACCAATCATACCAACTATATATGTAAACAATAGTACGCTTATGAAAAATATATTTTGAAATATACAGAAATTTATTAAGCTAACTTAACTGACTGACAATTACAAAATTATAATTTTCAAACATTACCCGTTAAAGCGAGAATCCACACCCATGACTGTTTGTATTACATTTTCAATCGGATATTTTTTTAATTGAAACATTTTAGTTCAGGACGTCTTTTTAGCGAATGACAATTCAAAACATAATATGTAACGTTGAAAAGGAGACAGAATTATGCATTAATATAATTATTTCAGAAAACAAATCTTGAAGCCGATCAAATGTTACCAATCAACGTGGTATAATTTATTTCGCCGATACCTTATAATATATTCTGGACTGAAGTGATGATGATGTCGTCATTAACTGTTTAAGTGTAATTACATCAGCACTCGTTTCTGACAGGTATACAATATTAGTTAACTTCTGTGTCACATAATATTCTCCAATATGCGATCACACGACAGCATGATAACCGATGATCTCATTAAAGTAATCACAAAGATGTTCGTGTGTTTAAGCACGCACTAACTACATGATGATGAAGCTAATTGCCACAATTGAGACCTATCTACTTCGGCTGATCCGTATAATGTGTAATTTCCTCAACGTATTACACCCATTATGAGACACGACTCATTTGCTGATTATTAGTCATTTTTCCTATCTCTTCAGCTGTCTGCCTACAGATGTTTGTCCGCGACGAGACCACCGCGAGATCTCCACGTGTCTCGGTCAGTGACGCGTACACGAAATGTGATGACGTAATACACATTGTTGCTATTGACAGGTGCCAACACCCTTTGAAAGGGGTGTCGTTTGTTTGAAACTCCATACGCGTGGGGCGAGTTGAAATTGGGTTTTACGTCGTATTTAAGAATATTTTGCTCATATGACGACGTGCATGCGTGTGTATGTGTATGTAAGGCTGCTTGTACTAGCCCAGACTGAACTGGTTTTATAGTGTTAGCCCACTGGGATACCATGCCGCAGTGAAGCATGAATACCCCCCTCAGACACATTATACTGACTCCGAGCCGACCAGTACCCATTAATGCCGAGCGCCAGGAAGGCACCAACAAGTACCATATTTTAACGTCTTTTGGTATGACACGATCGGGGATCGAACCCGCGACCTTCCGCTGTCGGAGCGTTCTAACCACTACACCACGGAGGCGGTTCCATCTGTGTGAATATGTACACTCAATATGCGAATACAATAGCTTATGGCGTATATTGTAATAAAGATGCTGTATATACATAGACACGCACCCACCCACCCCACCCCCACCCCCCACCCACCCCACCCCCGGTCAACACACCAACCCGTGAAGATCCGATAAAATTGGTCTTCAGCAACACATGATTGTCGTAAGAGGTGACTAACGAGATCAGGTGGTCATACACGCTGACTGGTTCACACGTACCATCATATCCCAGATCGATGTTCATGCTGTTGTTCACTGGGTTTACAGACCGCGCCATATAGCTGAAATATTGCTGAGTGCGGCGTTAAACAACAAGCAAACATACCAAACACAACACCAACATGTAAATGCTAATAACTAATAACGGTAGACGTTCATGATAATCTATGATGGCGCTCAGAAGGTGGTGGTGGGGTAGCCTAATGGTTAAAGCGTTCGCTAGTCACGCCGACGACCCGGGTTCGATTCCCCTCGCGAGTACAATGTGTGAAGACCATTTCTGGTGTTCCCCGCCGGGATATTGCTGGAATGTTCCTAAAATCGGCATTTCTCGATTAGCACAAAGTCTCACGGGAATTATAAATGCGCATCACCTGTGAAGTGTTGATGCGTGCGTATGTTTCACTACCACCAAACCGTTAATTGGTGCATAATTTTCTTACGGTGTCCTCCCATTTGTGAGAACTCCCAGTTGTGAGACACATTAATTAATGGTTCGGTGCACATAGGTGGTGTTTCCACATCCCTACAATGAAAGTGGAATCAGCCCAGTTGTTGAAGAGTACCAACAGGAGTCATTGATGAGTAGATTAATGAAATAGATTATCAAAGATTCTATTTACACAGAAGAAATAGACTATTATGAAGTTTGAAAGTCATTTTGGTTTAAACATATTTTATTATTATTTATGAAAATGAATTGGGATTGGTGAAGTATTACTGCTTATGTTAACACCGCTCCCATGCAACATAAAATACAAAATGAAATGGAGGATTAGACTATCGATATTGACTATTGCATAAATATATTTTAAAGTATACATCAAATACAACTATTCTCTAAGTAGTCATAATTAGAGAGTTACAGTTGTGTGTGTCTAACAAGCTATTGTAGGAATATAAATCAATCATGAGAAGGTTGTTGAGTTAATTTAAGTATTTTCCTGAGAAAATTTGAAGCGTTGTTTACACAAGGTTTACACAAGAAGTAAATTTTTTCGTTTCCGTTCAAAATGGTATCCAGGTTATAACGGGTAGTGCCGGGTAAAAAGGATTTGGCATAAGAGGCAGTTCGACTGTAAACATGTATTTCAGAGTTATTTCTTAAACAATATCTTGTAGTTTCAGAGACGGATGTAAATCTGAGTAGGTAAATTAATTTCTCTTTCAATGATCACGAAGTTACCTACACAAAGTGTATGTGAATCAATTTATCTTATAAAGTTTCATTAAGACTTCCACAAGATTCAGTTACATAGCAAATCAGTAATTAGCTAGGGTTAATCCATCCTATCAGACAGGGGAGTGTGGTGTGTTTTCTTTGTTAATTACCTACTCCACTGTCTCATAACTGGGAGTCTCACAATTGGGAGTTCTCACAAATGGGAGTAGACCTTTTCTTACCTTCCTTGATTATCGTATGCAGATGTCACGATGTATGCTATTTCGCCACAGCCGTAGTCGTGGCTCAGTATCTCTCGTGTTTGACGATTTTGTCGCCAGGAGATTTGTTTGTCTACTTTAAAACCTTTGCCTTTGACGAGTAGGGAGGCTGTAATCTTTCATGGAGTTAACAGCGATAAGTACTGCATGACTCGTGGCAGTACGTTCTGTTTGTTTGTTTGTTGTTTAACGCCGCTATCAGCAACATTCAAGCTATATGGCGGCAGTATGTAACAAATCGAGTCTGGACCAGACAATCAGGTGATCAACATCATGAGCATCGATCTACGCGATCTAACTCAGATCTTCTCGGGTAGCGGTTAAAGTGGTTAAAACGTTCGATAGTCAAGTCCAAGCCCCGGGTTCAATTCCCTACATTGGTGCAAAGCAATTGGGATACGATGACGTGTGCCAGCCAGGTCAGCGAGCCTGACCACCCGATCCATTTAGTCGCCTCTTACGACAACCATGTGTTGCTAAAGACCAATTAAAATATTCTAACCCGGATCTTCACGGGTAGTTGATTGTTGTTTTTCTTTAATCTTTGCTTTCATTGGGGTGGGATGGAGTGTCTTACAAAACATAATATTTGTCACAAATTCCCACGAATATGAAGTTGCAATAAAAATAACCACCGAACGCGTCGTGTACATACACTATGGGAACTTCACCATGCTTCGGTTTGGAAGTGTATCTGCAAAATACCAACATGTTAGAGGCCAGTTGCTTTATCCCACGTTGATGACTCATTGAAAATTACCCCCAGCTTATGGCAGACAAGTGTGGGTCAATACCACGGCAGGTTGGTCAACTACACAGACAACGACAGCCTGCCCGGGGGTGGGGCTAATTCGAAAACATAAAAATGCTGTATTATGGATACTTACGGAAGCCTATTCGTGCCACAGTCAAAGACACGTTTATCATCTGCGTAGGTACTAATCTACGTTAGGGCATCATTTTTATGTGTTTTACGTAGCCACCAAATTTTGAACATGGGTCGGGCGATCGGGAAAAACAAAATCAAACAAAAAAGTAATAAAGACAGAATTATCTGAATAATGTTCTTGATTCTCGTTTATTGCAATTCTTATTACAAATTTCTCGCGTTCTTTGGGGTCAGCGACTGATTATAAGATAAACATTTTATATGACAAGGCGGTACGTTTTAGGTTCGAGTCGGCGGTGTTGGAATGAGAAAAAAACGTTTTCGGGGGGCCGGCAATAAAGTTAGAAGGGTCGGTCGGGCGCTGCGAAACACAGTAAAAAAATACTGCCCTTATTGATACTTTCGTCTGCATGGAAGACACTTTTATCTCGGTAGAAAATCCTTTCATTTTTGGGTTTATATTGTTTTGTTTATTTTACGCCGCAATCAGCAATATTCTGAAACTATTCTCATCAGTCACGTTTGTGTCGTAATTCAAACCACATGGTCCATAAAAAGTTGAAAGAGTACATTTAGGTCACATATCCAGAGTGTTACATCTCTGTCGATCTCATTTTGAATAACTTGCATCAATACAAAGCTAATGGGCGTAGTACATTAATATCACAGGAGTTAAATACATTTTCGAAAATAATTGTACCATTATATATCTAATATACACTGACTGACTGACTGAGTTTGGTTTTACGCCGCTTTTAGCAATATTCCAGCAACATCACGGCGGGGGACACCAGAAATGGGCTTCACACATTGTGCCCATGTGGGGATTCGAACCCGGGTCTTGGGTGTGACGAGCCAACGCTTTAACCATTAGGCTACCCCACCGCCCCTCTAATATACACAAAACTGGTATTAAATAACATTTGTATTAGATACAATGCCCATTTGACTTTATTCTAGCTATATGGCGGCGGTCTGTAAATAATCGAGTCTGGACCAGGCAATCCAGTGATCAACATCAAGAGCATTGGTCACGAAATGGATACAATGGTACGAGTTAACTAAGTCAGTGTGCCTGGCCAACGGTTAGTCGCCTCTCACAATCATGGGTTCCTGAAGACCAGTTCTAACCCGGATCTTCAAGGGTACCATATATAATATTTTATCATGCGTATCGTTACCCACACCGCGATATTGTCTTGTGAAGTTGCGAACATCGTTGCATAGAGTTCGTAAAAATAGATGAATATAGTTTATACAAACACCTGAATAATTTATTTAAATTCAGGCAGCACGCTGGTATTCTATTTTGGGGCGTTTTACGTATTTTCACAACTTCATGAAATCATTTGAAATTTTAAAACTATCAGCAATAAAACAAAAGTACTAAGATATCCCCAAAAAATTCCGACATGTTTACATGAAGGGTTATAATTACTTTATGTATTAGTCAGATAATCAAAAAATATAACCAATGGGTCATTATGAAGCCGGCTTTTATATAAAAGTGACCCAAAACTATTGTCAGTTACTCGAAAATATTGTGACAACAGTCACGAATTCGATAGGCGATTAATCTTTCTTCTAGATAGATTATAATCTTACATTTGTAGATGGAAGTCTCATATAGGAAGACGATATAAAATTTTAAACTCTGGCACGAAAATGTTTCCGTAGAAACTTAAAAAATCACCAAACAATGTGACATGCGCGGAAAAGTGACAAGAATAGCATCACCTGATTCATTCGAGAGAGAAATCGAAATAGAGTGTAACCACATTAACTCGAACTTCAGTAGCCCTTTATATCGTTGCAGCCCGATTCGTTATTCTGGAATCACGATAGGGAAAGTTCGTTAAAAGTTACTGATCATTAGTTTGTCCCTAAAGCCTCATTCTTTCGGGAGAGTGATTTGGGCAATCTTAACCAAAAAAATCCTTAAGTCGAAGTTAACGCAAATGTCATGAATTCGAGATAAATGATTCAACTGGGGTCACTTATGACTAGAACAAACATTCCGTTTGTCCCGAACTGCATATGACTCATATAGCTTCGATTGATCCCAGGAATTCGAGTTAAAGAGGGTTTAATAAGTGCCAAATGAACAGTAATTGTTCATGGGGATCCGAGGAGTATTTTTAAAATGAAAAAAAAAGAAATTAAAAGATTCCTATATTAATTATTTTTAGGACGCATCCACTATGGTAATAAGTCCAGTAATGAACAAGAGACGGAGCACAAGTTTTACCCCCAACAGGGTTTGATTTCATGAATAAATTTCACAACAAAAATAGACTGAGAAATTGTTTAATCCAACAATTGCGAATTCAAATGTGCCTTATCCGAGGTGTTTTATGAGGCTAAGGGCTTGTAAATGAACATTCAAATCAAAATTAATGTGCTCTCATTAAGTCGGTCCTCACTGTGCTATGCGGGTAACTTAAATGACAGCACAAACAAGGCGGCAAATCGTTAGAACTTGACTTCTGTGATCAGCTGTAGTTTGGTGTTATCACACAAATTATCATTGTCCAGTTGAAGTGGTTAATTTCAATAGGATGTGCCACACACTTGAGCCAGCCGTCAATCATCGAGTTACAAGGTCGTGGAGCATGTCAAAGGTTGTTCGTTTCTATCATTAGTCATTTGCAGATGGGAAATTTGTTGAGGGACATTTTGACCGGTTAAATGACTCCGATCTTTAAATACCCAGAGACGAGTCAAAAACATGGCTCGCGTGCCCCTTGCTCGACCCAGTGACGTCAGGGCGCGATCTGCGCGTGCAGCCCCTGTGTGCCAACTACCACCTGACCAGCATGACGCAAACCACTCTCGCTAGGACAATCAGGGTTCTATTTTAATCTTTATTTGTAGAATTCAAATAGTTATGACGTCGGTATTTATTTAAGCCAGCACGTCAAACACCGAGAGAGCCTCGCTCTGATATTGCAGACCCCACTTCCGTCGTGACGAAATTGTAATTGAGCACTTTAGACCAATTAATATCTATTGTCATTCTTCGTGCGACTGGCTTCAATTGCGCTAATAGACGTTTATTACAGCCAATGATTTCTCCCCTGCTATTACAGTGATGTATAAATGGTAAGGTGGACAGTTGATGAAACTTCCTAGTTGTTGTCTATTGCAGGGAGGCTCCGGAGTTTACAGTGCTGGTAGCAGCACAGTAGCTTGTTAATTTCAATATGGACATGACATCCACTGACACTCAAACGTTTAAAGACGACTCCCACGCAGGTAAGTCATTTTTTTAATAGTTTTATCAAAGTTCTAAAAAATTGAAATATAATTGCAGACCACTTTATTTAATTTTTATCAGTTACAAGATATGTGAATCTAATTAGCTCATTCCACTTTATGTCAATTAATTATCATCAATCGTTACTTTCGTAATTAATGAAATAATTCAGTTATTATTCTTGCATTTCTCAAAATCATTCTGACAATTAGCCGAATATTTGTACGCAATAATGATTTTTCGGTATTTCTTAAGATATATTTGTGTAATTGTTTAATAATTAAATATCAATTTATTTAGTGTTTACACACATATATCAATAGAATCAATTTTGATATCAATGTCAAGAAACGAATCTGCCATTTATGTCAGAAATTCAATTATTTGAATATAAATAGTTTGTTATCGGAGTAATAAGTAAGAATTATATTGTTTACGTATAAATTACGTGTTTGTTTCCTTGTTTATTGTCCATCAACACAACATATGTACGTCAATGCTACAGTTGACCCCCCTTAATCCGGATATATGTTCCTTTGTGAACTACGTGAGTATTTAAAGAGACACAAGTGTGTTTCAATGTATAGGTGTTAGTTACGTACAGCAGGGTTGACAATAATTGCGTTTCCTTTAACACCGTCATCAATATTATTCTGTGTCTATAATTTTACAACAATGCAAAGACAATATTAATTTTAGCACCAAACACGTGTTCTACCATCGTATCGTGATATATTAGATAGGTAATTAAATTGTGGAAACTGTGAAATGAAGACACCTCTCTCACCTTACACCTACCTCGAGGACCACGGTAAATTGAATGTGTCTGCATGCACGGGTCGCCCCATTCCAGAAACAAACCTGCTACATCCAAGCACTGAAAGAGGTTTTCAGTAAAGAAAAGGATACAACTTTATGACCAAGCAAAATTAGTTGGGCATCTTTCAATGTTTTGGTAGAAAATAATGACATTGCACTTCCGTTAGATTTATTTAAAATTAAAAAATATGTTCTCTCTCTCTCTCTCTCTCTCTCTCTCTCTCTCTCTCTCTCTCTCTCTCTCTCTCTCTCTCTCTCTCTCTCTCTCTCTCTCTCTCTCTCTCTCTCTCTCTCTCTCTCTCTCTCTCTCTCTCTCTCTCTCTGTTATACCGATCTTTCATTTCGTTGAAGTCTGAATTTGGTCAATGTGTGTTCCTTCGTTGTTTTATAAAGTTACATTTAAACCAATTTACACAATCCCCTTAAATAATTCGTTGTATTGTGTTAATTGCCCATCCAACAGCATGTCAATTAGGACCACATACATTATTATATATTAATCACTTTTCGTTTAGGTTCTGCCCGAATAACATAATATTAATGCAATGAACGAAGGACCGCAAAGATCGTGGATATTTACAAGACATTTTTTAAAATAAAATTCACATAAAATTCCCCGAAAATGTTCCTGGTCCTCAACTTTTATTGTTCAGAATATTGCCATCGACAATAACCCCTATATTAAAATTTAAAATACAATCTACGCCGATCGTTACGTTGAATAAACAGGCATTAATAGGAGTGTAAATATCATATTTCATTTACGATTATTAATTATGACGTAATTACTGTTTATATGCGGGAGCAAATATCAAGTGAACCAATTGTTGACTTTTTGTCGCACAAAATTTACATGTATTGTATTGCATTTAATATTAACAATTATCCACACGCATTCCCGCAAATGAAGATGTCAGCTATATTTGCATGGCCACACAATACAAATAATCAGAAGTAATTGAAACCCAGGAAGGGCGCATTCCATACGCTAGCTGATATCTGATTGTGATATTGTGATATACAAAAGAGTTCGTTTTTATTGTTCACCAAAAATCTATATTAAACACTAACACGTTTTTTTTATATTTCTCACAGGCACCTGTTGTTGTACAACGCATGCACTAATGTTGTAGAAACATATCTATCTTTACATATCTATAGCAGGCCTTCAGGAACCCATGCTTGTCGTGAGAGGCGACTCATGCACACTGACTTAGTTAACACGTCATCGTATCCACACTGCGTATATATCGATGCTCATATTATTGATCACTGGATTGTCTAGTCAAGGCTCGTTAATTTACAGACTGCCGCCATATGACTGGAATACATGTATATGCGGAAGGTTACGCAGGTCTAATAAAACCATTTAATCAGCTAAAGCGTTGAACGTAAAAAGACAGCTTTTAAGCGCTAAACCTACCTGTATACCACGTGCATGTAAGGGATAAATTGAGGATCAGGTGCCCAGTGGACACACAATACGCTGACAGATAATAATTCAAACAATAAGAATGGGGATCATTAATACCTTGGGCACAAAACTACCACAAAAGTATTGTCGATCCTTAAAGTTTTGTTCAGTATAGTTTATTCTACTCAAAAGATTATCGGAAATGTTCATATTGCTAAAGTTATTCTGTATGGTTTGACAGATATACTAACGTAATATATAAGAATCGAATCCACTCTTACATATTTTGAGTAGTATAAACTATTCAGTAATGTATCTACATTCTCACGTCGTTACCACTGTCGCCACATTAACGTTTAAAGCAGTTTAGCAGATGGTCAAAACGAAGCCCTAAACTTCTACATCATAATTTACATACCTGCATAAGAGCTTGACTAAACACTTATTTGAAGATTCCAGCTGAGTGTTGGTAATTACGATATTTTATTGCTCTGATTTGTCGGACATAAAAGCTGTCAAAAGGACCAAGATAGTGGCCACATTCGGTTGACATTTAGACCTTCAGTCACGCCCCTTTTCAGCCCCTGTCCCGCCCCTATCACCTGCCCTGCGGACAAAGCCGGACAGCTGTCTGTTCAACTGGCTGTGTAAACACGCACGGCAATCACGTGCGCCGCGTGTGGCAAGCGCTCGACTAATGATGTTCACTTGACAAGTGACAAGGCTGTGCAATCGACAAGGGTTGTTAATATCATGCGGGTACTCCGGTCCTGTTCTCGTAATTATGTTGTAATAAAAGCACAATGCGATAGGAAGGACATTCGCCCCTGTTGTATGTATAAAAACGTATGCTTTTGTTTATTAGATGACTTCATCCTTTAAAAATGTGTCATGTTAAGTTAAGGCGTTGACTACCAAATGCACTAAACTCGCGTCGGAAGAAGGTCTGAGGTCGTACAGTTCAAAATCGTTATTTTCTAAGTTTGCGGGTCGAGGAATTCACGTCTGAAAACTTGCTTTTAGACCAAATCAAGCTCAAGTCAATATACAACAGCTCGTATCATCATATGTTGCCTGGAATGAACGGCGTTATTCATTGTCAAACTGAGTTTTTTTCGGAGTTGATAGTCTGCTAAAGCCATAAATAAAACAAGTCTAGATTTCCTCAGGGTCTGAATATCTGGTCTCCCCGGGGCTCCTTTTCAATTTAAATGGTCTTGTTTGTTACTATCAAAATTATATATATTCAGAGACTAGCGTTAGTCTACCCTAAATGAGGCAAGTCTAGATTTAATCTCCCATCTAACTGGGGCTACTGTTCAATTTAAGGGGAATTATTTGTTTCTATGAAAATAACGTTATAGACCAAGAGACAAATTAAGCGGTAGTCAACGGAGCGGAGTGTGTCTCTTATTTTAGGAATTCAGTTTTAACAATAACATGACAACATGCGTATGGTGCATAAGAATACATTGTATTTTGCAAACAAGAAATATCTGTAAACAAAAACTATCACCGGAGTATACAATGTTGTTTCGTTTTTTCAAACGCTATGTACACTGTTAACATCTGTACTTGAGAACTGTAACACGAATTAAACCTGAAAAGTAAACACTGTATCATCCGTCTTTGCAACTGTGCCGCCTTTACCAATGGAGTCGGTTTAATCGTCACTTTTTGACACTTTACTGCATTTACCCTTTTTTCAAGGACGTTTTTGCAAATGCAGTAAATGCATCTGGAATTAACTTATCGCGAATAATGATTATTGCCTTTTGGTGAAAGGTGTCTGTAAACATCATGCGTGAATGTTACGTGCCACGTGGTCTTGGCTAATCTGTTTCAGACTAAAACAAAGAATGGTTATTGCCCTTTAGGGACCGTTCATAATTTATGGCTAGCGGGGTGATGGTGATTTTATGGAGAAGCATATACAATGTGAATGATGCCCCTCCCTCCCTTAAAAATGTACAGAGCAAGTCTCTCCCCCCCCCCCCTTCCTACGTGTTATGTACAAAATCAATGGCCCACCTACCCCCCTACCAGTATATATGGAAGCGTGGCTCACATTAATATTAAAGAAATTGTATCTATACAACTCTCCTCGTTGTTCATCACACCAACTTCTAAATGCCACTCAAACAAGTTGTGAGTATATGTGTTCAAAATTGATGACCCCACCCTACCTCCCCAGAACAAAATGGGTGACCTTTACTTAGAATCATCATCACCCCCCTAGCCACAAATTATGAACTGTCCGTAGATGATTATACGAGATAGATCGAGTACAGGGCAGATAGTATGCTTTACACTTTATGTGTACTTATGATACATAGGTGGATAATTTTGTTCCTTTATTAATCATAGTTGGGAGTCTATATACAGATTCTCAGAACAGACTCTGTTATTTTAATACCCGTGAAGATCAGGATTAGAATTGATCTTCAATAACCCATGCATGTCGTAAGAGCAGACTAAAGGGATCGGGTGGTCAGGCTCACTGATTTGGTTGACACATGTTATCATATCCCAGTTGCGTAGATCGATGCTCATACTGTTGATCACTGGATTGTGTGGTCAAGACTCGATTACTTACAGACCGCCGCCATGTAGCTGGAATATTGCTTGAGTGCGGCGTAAAACCAAACTCACTCACTACAACTACTACTACTACTACTACTACTACTACTACTACTATTACTACTACTACTACTGATAATAATACCCACGTCACAACATTCCAAGGTTTTCCATGTCACATCCTAAGAGTGGTGTACAAGATTGACATAAGCAGTCAACGAAATTAAAAAGCTCTCGACATAATGGCAATACTACTAAGTGCGGCAACTTCTGTAGTTTCAAAAACATCAGATCAAATTTTCTCTTAGAACACGTACGATGTTTTACTAAGTTACTACTCAGTTTTTAAATTGTCATAAAGTTATTTGGCGCTTCCAATAATGTTACTGTAATATATCATGATATATTTCTATTTATGGGACGCTTTGTAACTGTAACAAACACAGATGACTTAACTTGTTTTAAACGTTTAAATCAATAAACTGGTATAAATATAGTATAAATAGATAATTTTAGAAGCTTGTGAAGATGATTCATGCGATTATTTTACGAGGAGGTTGTATCAGAAATAATAGTAATATGAAAATGCTTATTAATACTAATACCATGTTATGTTTGGACTGACTGACTGACTGAATTTGGTTTTACGCCGCTTTTAGCAATATTCCAGCAATATCACGGCGGGGGGACACCAGAAATGGGCATCACACATTGTACCCATGATGGGATTCGAACCCGGGTCTTCGGCGTGACGAGCCAACGCTTTAATCACTAGGCTACCCCACCGCCCTGTTATGTTTGGAAAGGAGAGAGGAAATAATTATCAATAACGATGAATTGCCTGTAATTACCATTGTCTGTATTACATCATACTAGATGTACACATTTAAGTGTATTTAAATTACAAAGAATGAGCATCCGTATGGAGGGGCGATGGGGGTAATCTAGTGGTTAAAGCGTTCGCTCGTCACGCCAAAGACCCGGGTTCGATTCCCCTCATGGGTGCAATATATGAAGCCTATTTCTGGTGTCCCCCCGCCGCGATAGTGCTGGAATGTTGCTAGAAATGGCGTAAAACTAAATTCACTCGCCCAAGCATCCGTATGTAACCTTCCTTCAGTTAATAAAACATATAGTGCGTTTCTGCTTAATTCTTTATAAATTAACCGAAACGCTATAAGAAGTTACGGTTCTGTGATTACACATTACCATTTAGATAGCTGTCATGTAAGCATGAAATCTCGTTTATTTCGTGTGCAGCTATGTGAGTCGATTTCACTCATTACCAGGCGTACGCCGTCCAACAAAACATGTTGAGAAATTTAGCTTAGTAACAATGTTGCAATTTGCTTTTCTTGAAAGTTTTTTTTTTTTATAACGTACTCAGCAATATTCCAGCTATATGGCGGTGATCTGTAAATAACCATGCATGGACCAGACCATCCAGTGGTTGACAGAATGAGTATCGATCTACGCAATTGGGATACGGTGACGCACATCAACCAAATCAACCGCATATCGCCTCTTACAGCAAGCATGGGATGCTGAAGATCAATTCTAACTCGGATCTTCGTGGGTCTTCTTGAAAGTAAACCTCGGGAAACTTCTGTTCCGATTTAAGGGACCCATGAAGATCCGGGTTAGCATTGCTCTTCACTAACCCATGCTTGTCGTAAGAGGCGACTAACGGGATCGGGTGGTCAGGCTCGCTGACTTGGCTGACACATGTCATCGTATCCCAATTGCGAAGAACGATGTTTATGACGTTGATCACTTGATTGTCTGGTCCAGACTTGATTGTTTACAGACCGCCGCCATACAGCTGAAATATTGCCAAAGTGCCAACTAAACTCACTCACTCACTCTGATTTAAGGCCAGTTCCATACCTAGCTGTGGATATGTCTCTCTTTTAAATTCATATGCCGTCCAGTCACGAATGCCTTTCAGTAATTTGCAATTATCACCCCATTCATCATTCTATAATGACACTGTTTATGCACTATACTTTCGCTGACATTTCAATTTCAACTTCACCAAGATAATTTCAGCTCATCGCTCCGTCTGCGGAATGATATAATGAAAATGTTAATCATAGCCCCCGAAGCTCTTTGAATGTCAAGGGATAATCTTTTCAAACTTATGAAAAAAATGCAAACATTGAACAATTAACCCTGAAAATGGCAGTGATTTGCTGCATTAAAAACGTGTGAATGTCCCGTGTGCTTGGTGCTTCGTTCTTGTCAATTTCAAACCCTTCAATCATGAAATGAAATTGGCATTTATTATCCAATAGACAATAAGCATTGCTCGGTGACTCATCGGCAAATACAATGAGATCTAAATACGAATCGTGAAATTATTTATGATTGGGTTATTTGAATAATAAATATATCTCTGTTTGTTGAAAATGAATTTTAATGATCCTAACTTGAGCAATTTTCTCTAAAATTAGCTGTGCACATACCACGGGTTATGCGAATTAGCTGTATCATTTGGGAAGAGTACTGTCATAAAGACAGACGTTTATGACCGCTAATATCAATACGTAGGCAGTATATAATTGTTGGAAGTCATTTAGGAATAGTTCGTACAGCTAGTTATTTATCCATTATTTTTTTTTATTTATGTCCTGTAATGATGCACCCCAGTGAGGACTGATATATATTATCATTCTCAGCATTCGTAACTTTCACTGCGTTTATCAGTTTATCTCTTTATAAGTATTTCGTATATACATGGTTATCCTGGTTTATGTTATCGTTGTTTAAGTTTTGTTGGATATTAATAATGACAATATAAGTAGTAATATTTTCCCATGAGTTAAAGTTTACCACTTTTTTTTACATGTCATTATTTTTCTTTTATGATCTATCGAAACGTACACTGCGTTGGGTCGAGGATTTAATAATCACAATCATAATCATTATTATCGATTTGTTAAGCTTATATCCAAATTATTTGTTGGAGCAACTATTATTGCGTTCACTACTAGAGTTGGTGATCCGGCAATGTCTTTCTACCAGACCCGAGGAGTGAGTGAGTGAGTTTAGTTTTACGCCGTTTTTAGCAATATTCCAGCAATATCACGACAGGGAACACCAGGTCCCTGTTCCTCAAAGCGATCGTAGCGCTACGATAGTCGTAAGTCTATGTTAAAGTATGGGAGTTGACTTCACACATTGTTCCCATGCGGGGAATCGAACCCCGGACTTCGGCGTGACGAGTGACCCACCACCCAAGACCCAAGGAAATAAAATGAATAAGGAGTTCAAGTCAAGAATGATTTAGCATGTCTAGATGGCATCAGCTTTAGGCCTGAAATTGAAAATTGTTCTGGTCTCCCTATGGGGTTATATTTTATTTTCTTATTGATATATAGTTTTAAATAAGTCAAAATTATTTCTTGGATTAAAATAATATACAATGTGTGAAAATAGACAGTTTGAACTATTCCTAACCGGTGACATGTCTTTGATGGAGTTATTTTCATGGGATCTGGATATTGTGTAGGTTTAAACTGACGATTAACATTTTTTCAGTAAAAGTGGCTATAGTCTGTTTGTAGCGAAAACGTACCGATGAATTTCACTTTAATTAAAACAGTAAATCAAATAAAGTGAAAATTTAGATTGCGAATCCTCATAATTTTACCTTGCCAATTGAACATTTAAATCTCAAAATTGTATTCAAATTAGGATAAAAGTTGTTTAACAAACGATCATAGATTCAAATCGCTTTTACTGGTTTGTATTACAAGGGGGTAAGCGCAGTAGTTGGAACAGTGAAACAAATGCACGTGCGGTACGTGAAGAGCGTTAACTTATAACAACCCTTGTCGTTTTCAGTGTTTCATTTGATGTGCATATCCCCTCGTAATACAAACCAATAATAGCCATGTGAAACTATGATCGTTTGTTAAACATTTTTTATCCTAAGTCGAATACAATTCTGAGATTTAAATGTTCAATTGGCAAGGTAAAATCATGAGGATTCGCAGTCTTAATTTTACTTTATTTGTTTTACTTTTTGGTTTAAAGTGACATTCATCGGTACGTTTTCACTGCAGACAGACTATAGTGATAGATGTAAAAGTACAATAATCTGTGTCCCACGTGTCTTCCTCGAGTGTTCAGAAATGTGTCCAGTTGTTGAGATATGTGTGTAAAATGTTCTGATCTTGGTTGCTGTTTCAGGCGGAAAGAGTTTTCTTGTCATGCGCACATGGGAGGATTCGAATGATGACGTCAGACAAGACACAGAGGAAAATAGTAACGATAAAAATCACAACCAAACACCCAAAAAGCCTCGTCACAGGTATCATCATCATCATCATCTCTAGAAATGAAAAGAAACAGTAACATATTTGCAAATATTGGTCATTCTCATGAAATTCAGTCCGTATTTTGATTAAATGTTTTACGGCCCCGCAACTCATTGTGCAGATTTGCGTCCCCTTGTTACGCCAGGATACACATCATGGTTTGGGATCCAGCTTCTCCCCACTTAGGATCGTAACTGTTTCGTCATAATTAACCTGCTGTGTGTATCTTTACCTATACGATCGGCTGTGACTCTCTTGTCTCACAGTACCCGAACCAAATCATTTAGCTTCTTCCCAGCCCCTTCTGCAATACTCAAACCCTAAAAAAAGCAAGTCTAGATTTCGTTATGTTCTGAATGAATTTTTATCAAAAGTATAATATTTTTATTATAAATTCAAAGACTTAGTCTGGATGATGACCAGCACCACTTTGATTCTTTTGTTTTCATATTAGATGGCGACCGCCTCCGTGGTGTAGTGGTTAGAGCGTCCGCCCGGAGAGCGGAAGGTCGCGGGTTCGATCCCCGACCGCGTCATACCAAAAAAGACGTTAAAATATGGTACTTGTTGGTCCCTGTCTGGCGCTCGGCATTGATGGGTACAACAAGGACTGGTCGGCTCGGAGTCAGTATAATGTGTCTGAGTGGGGTATTCATGCTTCACTGCGGCATGGTATCTCAGTGGGCTAGCACTATAAAACCAGCTTAAGTCTGGGCTAGTACAAGCAGCCGCACATACACATACACACGCATGCACGTCGTCATATGAGCGAAATATTCTCAAGCACGACGTAAAACCCAATTTCACCTCACCTCACCTCATATTAGATGGCACGCCCTCATCAAAATTATGTTTCTAAGTGGCTTCAAACTCTTTCTCATCAACACTGTCTTGTTCTCCAGGACAACCTTCACACCGTATCAACTGGAGGAGATGGAGAAGGCGTTCCGCCGAGCTCCTTACCCGGATGTTGTGACACGAGAAGAACTCGCTCAGAGACTGGGGCTTCACGAGACACGCGTGCAGGTAAGTCTGTTCAGAGAGTCCTCATGAACCGACCTCGCACCTGATTGGCTGATTAGAGAGTCCCCATGACTTCTTTGATTGTCATTTTAGAAGTTGGAAAGTACAATATAGAACAAACTTTATGGATAACAACTTCTTATATTTGTGAGTGGGACGTTTCGATACAGATGTCATGCTTGACAACGGTACAGGAATCTGTATCGAAACGTCGCACTGACAAATATACGAAATTGTTATCCATAAAGTTTGTTCTATATTGAGTCCTCATGAAACGACCTCGTACCTGATTGGTTGATCAGAGAGTCATTGAGTGGTAATATATTCCCTGTAAACGTTGTCAAGTGTGTATGTCTTGTGAACATAATCGATAAGTCCAATTTCGCAAGATATGTTAAAACATTCTATAATTGTACCTTACGCACTACCCACCATAAGGCCAAACTTTGCCAACGATAGCGTATCTAAAAAGTATAATTTAAACCTGAAGTAGTGTTGGAAATTGGTTGAAATCTCACAATTGATGATTGGTTCAATACCAACGACCAATCATTGAAACAAATTGGTTAGCGTCATTTTTCAGATTTTCCTATTCAGGTTGTAGTTGCAGATAAGTATAAAGAAAAAAAACATTTGATTCTCTGTTGTTTATTGAAACTGCACAAATTACATTTGCAGATTTCACATCCAGTGTAAAATGATTCAGTTCCAGTGTAACATAAACTTCCCAGATTCTTCAAGAAATATTCAGTCGTGACTTTTCAGAAAGTGAAGTGAGTGTTCTTAGAAATAAACACGTTTAAAACCGCCCTGACAACGTCCTAGATATGTTCCATCAAAGTATTTCAAACTCTATTACAGCGGTTCCAAAATCGTTTTTGTTCGATTATGAGAAAATGTGATCGATTGCTTGGTCGTTTGGCCACTGCGACCAATCTTCGATTATTTCAATTAATCGGACCACCACTAACCTGAAGGTTTATCTTTATAAAGTTTCATTATAAAGAATTGTAAAATACGTTTCTGCTGATTTACAACCACAGGGGTTCAAATCACTGTTCAAATTTGAAACATTTGTTAATCATAACATATAGAAACAATATATGATTGCAAAAGTCTAGATTTTGATTTTTAAAAATTATTGTCCAAACAGTGATTCGATCCCCTGTGCCTAAAACCAAAGCTATCCAAAATTCAGCACATGTGTTGGCAACTACATATATATTTATGGTAAACTGCAACAATTGAGAATGCTATATTTTTGGTGCTTTGCAGGTGTGGTTCCAGAACAGAAGAGCAAAATGGAGGAAAGGGGTTGCTCCTAAAGTCAGTGTGTCTCAATCGGAAGGTAAATGATTTTTTTGAAAATGTAGTTTACGGAAAGTCGTTGAAGTGACCACACGCCCTTAAGAGCAGATTAGGGGCGGTGGGGTAGCCCAGTGGTTAAAGCGTTCGCTCGTCACGCCGAAGACCAGTGTTCGATTCCCCACATGGGTACAATGTGTGAAGCCCATTTCTGGTGTCTCCCGCCGTGATATTGCTGGAATATTGCTTAAGGCGGCGAAAACCCCAACTCACTCACTCACTAGGAGCAGATTATGATCCCAGGATCCCATGCTTGAAGTGAGAGTTGACCGAAATGAGGATCTTGTGGTCACAACGTCTGGTTCACCCTCCGATCTGTATGGCCCAGTGGTTGGTTGTTGTTTAACGCCGCACTCAGAAATATTTCCGCCATATGGTCTGTAAACATCGAGTGTGAACTAGACAATCCAGTGATCATCATCATGGGCATCGATCTACGCAAATAGGATATGATGACAAGTCAGCGAGCCTGTCCACCCGATCCCGTTAGTCGCCTCTCACGACAAGTATGGGTTACTGAAGACCAATTCTAACAGACCGCCTCCCATGTAGCTGTAATATTGCTGAGTGCGGTGTTAAACAACAACCCAAACCAACCAATTATTCATACTGGTGTCCCTGGGGAGCATGCAACTGAAGTTTTCTGCCTCGGATAACAGTCCTTACGTCTCATCCTACCGGGTACCCTCTCATTGGTGGGTGAACAGAGGCATGTTTCGAACAGTCACGTTCTTGAGGTGCCGCCACTTCTCACAGTCGTTGCTTAACTTAATCTTACCATTGACCTAGGCTCCATGAAAAGGACCACGAGCCATCAGGTTTCTCCATAAGTTATTCGTATCAAATGGAATCATAATATTCAGGCGTTGCCATTTCAGTGAATGAAGAAAGAAAATCAATGCCAGTCCCAGTGTCCGACATCCCACCCCTGAGGGACCAGCCCCCATCGTCCTCCCCCTGGAGTCCCTGGACACTGCCCGGGGGGTACATCTGGTATGCAGGCTGGATGCCGGGGTCCCCGTCCTGCTCATGGTCTCCGCCACCAGGATGTGCTTTACCGGAGTCACGTGGTCCCTGTCACATGACCGACCTTCGCGGGGGTCTCAAACTGCCCAGAACGAGGCCAGAAGGTCGGAATCCTCTCGCTTACGTCACGTAGACATTTTTATTTTGTTTTGTATATAATAACTTATTAAGCTATGGGACAGTGGAATATGATATAAAGTGCCTTGGTCGTCGATCTTCGGAACTTCGTACGAATTTTGTAAATTTGTATATATAATGATTTAAATAGATATGCTAGTGTTGAATGGTGTCTCACAGCAGTTACATCGTGACACTTGTGCATCACCGTCTGTGCCTTCAACGTGCCTTACTTGTATTTGTCTGTGCATACATTGTATATACATTGTACACTAATTGTATAGTTGCAATATGGATCCACACCAGCAATATGATTCATATATTATGCCACACTCACAGCTCAAATGCAGATGTTCAGTGAAGTTTTACACACACAGTTACATAGATTTAAATCATAACTGAAACGACTGTCAGTTTCCTTTGTTAGCTAGGGGCGGTGGGGTAGTCTAATGATTAAAGCGTTTGTTCGTCACGCCGAATATCCGGGTTCGATTCCCCACTGGGTACAATGTGTGAAGCCAATTTCTGGTGTCCCCCGCCGTGATACTGCTGGAATATTGCTAAAAACGGCGTAAAACTAAACTCACTCACATTGTTAGCTTCTTACAAGACAAGTTACGAGAGTGAATGAGTTGATTTTAATCCGCTTTGAAAAGTATTCACGTTAAATCACAGCATCTGAGCCTAATTAATGTTAAACGAATGCCCAAACTGACGTAGGTCTCAGACATGGGCCGTTTTTTTTTAAATTTACGAGCACGGGTATTTTGTTGACAAGCCTAAAAACAAAACTCTGTCGAACAGGGATTCGAATCTGTTGTCATAGTTTTCCGCACGGGCCCCTTTTACGATTGGCCCCTTTTACGATTTTAATTTTGGAAAACAGATTTGTCCAGAATCTCTCCGCGCTGTCTCTACCCTCAGACAAAGATATTTACAAAGATACCGTCAAGGTCCCTGTTCATCGTACCAAGTTTGCGAAACAGTTTCTAAATTTTGCTAGCCAGTGGGGCTTGCTATGCCTGAAAGTTACTAACCCACTACACAATTCACTAGTCCGAAATATGAATGCAGACACGGGTTTCATCATTAAGCTGCTAATATGATGAACATTTTTATCAGACCATAACCTTGCATGATTTGAAAGTGTGTTATAGCTTAAGTCGGAGAGAGTGATATATTTACAAAAACACCCCATGAATATTCACTAGCTAGTCGGGCCATTGACAGTGGAGATTTACTGGTCCGCCTGAATTTTTACTAGCCACGGGCTAGCGGGACGGTGACTATTTCGCACACTGATCGTACCGACTTAAGCACTCAGGGGATCGTAAAGCCCACACTTTATCACAGGCCTGCGGTCGCCGTAGCACTAACATGGCTCTGGGGAACGGCCTGGGCCCCGTTTCAAAAAGCTCTCGTAAGCCTAAGATCTTGTAACTTTTCTCGTAGCATTCGTACTTCCTATGTTAGTTTATAGGAGGTGTGAATGCTACGAGAAAGGTTACGAGATCTTAGGCTTACGAGAGCTTTGTGAATCGGGGCCCTGGTCCCTGTTCCACATCTTAGTCATTGGATGAGCCTATGTATGGGAGTTCACCTTAGAGCTAAGCTCGTTTTGTGGAACGATGATCGTAAATTCTCATTGTTATTGGGAATTATGATGTTCGGATTGCCAGAAATCTAAGCTCGTGGTTTCTAACCTCGTTTTATATTCCCACGTTTTTCAGGAGTATATCTGTGCTCATAGGTTCTCGTAATTTTTTATTATACCTGGTAGCTCGTTCCCCCCTTCACTCACTCACTTACTCACTCCTTCACTCACTCACCCATTCATCGCCTCATCCACACAACTGCCAGAAACCTGTGATCGTTGGTCACGGTGGGTGCTTGATTCCATATATGTGTTCCATACCATTACCTGCTGCTTAAGTAGTAAACATTTTAGATCTGAACCACTTCAGAATTCCCCATCAGACTGACACAACAATCATGTTCAGGTATGATGCACAACTATTATTCAGTCACCCGTCGCGATGACATAATGTGTCTCAACACAACCCACAACCACACACATCACACCCAACTTATTCTCTTTCCCAGATAACGGGATCGGGTGGTCAGGCTCGCTGGCTTGGTTGACACATGCCATCGGTTCCCAATTGCGCAGATCGATGCACATGTTGTTGATCACTGGATTGTCTTGTACAGACTCGATTATTTACACACCGCCGCCATAAGGCTGGAATATTGCTGAGTGCGGCGTAAAACTAAACTCACTCACTCACTCACTCACTCTCTCCCAGAAGGGATAACTAGAAAGTAGTAAAAATTGAAGTCTAGAATAAAGTCAAGAACTGCTCTGGGCTCCTTTATTTCTATTGTATTTTTTGTGGATATATATTTTTGATTAGGATAATATATATAATCTACTCCCGACCCACCCTGGAAAATACACAATATGTTATCAGTGTCTTATGTGTTTAGTATTCAATGTGTGTTTTTGTAATGGAAATGAACTCCCGCTTTATCGTTAGAAAGTGAGATCAGTGGATTCAATCGTGCCAAACCCGCAGTGTGGCGGACAGTGAAGTGTCTTAATGATTTGTAATAAAGATTTTATATACAACCCACCCCGTGTTGTTAGTGGTTGTTGGCTTGTGATAGATGTAGTGGTATTGTGTTCTAAGGGCGACAATTTCATGGAACATAAAAAGATTTGACCAATGTCCGACCCAGTCCTTGTAACAACATCACTGAAGTGTTGAACACATTTAGGAATCATAAATATATTGCAGGATATTTATTGTGCCAGTGGTCTAAACATTCTCTCCTGGCTACATTATCACTCTTTTGTCTCCGAAACTATTGCACTGAGAAATGTACTGTTTAGCACTATTATATTTTGATCTTTATGGTGTGTGTGTGTCTGTGTGTGTCTGTGTGTGTCGATGACCAATGTTAGAAAAGGTTCCATTTCATTATGAAGTAATCATTAGCAAAGCCATATCCAATATTGCACATATGTGGGTAATATGGTTAACGAGATATTAGTCATCACAACACATTGGGGTAAAATATTTCTTTAAACATTGCAGAAAGTGAAAAACGATTTGTCATTTTGTACCTCTTGGATAATGGTATGCCCTCAGATAATATCATATAAAATATGTTAGGTATAGTATTGGATGACTGCCCGTCATAATCAACATTCAAACATTTGGATTGCTCGATTTATATTTAGATGGGGGCTGTTTTTAAAGGACACCCCCATTTTAACTGTGTGTGTCCATGCGTGCACGCGTGCTCGATCGTACATGCATGATATGAGTGCATGTGTGTTCCAATTACAAACAATAAAAGCCTAAGATTGAATACAGGTTCAGTTTGATAAGAATCCACCCTTGTTATTCTTATGTTCGTTTTGTGACATTGTCGTCATTATATACTCATGGAAACAAATTAGGGAACATATGATAGCAAAAGTGTTCCTACATTCAGATTTCTTCGCATGCTTTGTATTGCACTGTGGGTGAAAAGCCGGAAAAGTATAAAGGAACACGTGTCATTTCATGTGTTCCTTTATTTGTTTATATGATTATATGAAAGGAATGAATGTCTCACGGAAAAAAAATGTTTTCAGCAATATCACTTGAAAGGCAGAGTTTCCTGACATTGGAAGTATAGATTTGTATTAGGCGGGTCTCCCACTATAGTAGCGGACAGTATTCGTTCTCATTGTTCAAGGCGTTGACAATGTCAACGATGAGATAGTCACAAGTTGTGAACGACAACGTCTACACAAATAGTTTATTTCATTATTTACCTTTTCCATAATAGTGTACAGAGACATGAATTCAACAAAAAAGCACGTCATTCATATCCACTAGGCATAACACAGTTTATATCTTCATCTATGTACAAGGAGATATTAATGTTGATATCGATCAATTATTGCTCACGAAATCATGCATGGAATTTAGTTAAATGCATACAAGTCATCCTCGTCACAATCCAACATAATGTTGAAGGTATCCGTCAACAGTTTTGGCGGTATAAAGGTATACATGGAAAACATACTGACACACAAAAGAAAGTATACATCTGGTTCTTTGGAATCCCGCCGTGATGTTGCTGGAATATTGCTTAAAGCGGCGTAAAACCAAACTCAGTCAGTCAGTCAGTCTTCGGAATCGCATTTAAAAAATCAACGTAAATATTTTGTAAATAATGTTTTGATTGCGACTTACGAGTCCTAAACACATAGTTCTTGCAACTTGTATATAATGTCTGTGTCATGCAAGTCACAATCAAAATACTTTTCAAAATGTTTACGTTGTCTTTTTATTAAGAAATTACCAAAACTCTGGGTATGTATGTTCTTTTGTATATACGTCATCGATACCTCCACTCATTGATTATCCAATCATCAACACACAATAAACAACAATATGAACCATTGACATCGCTTAGCACAATAATGAAAAAAAACAAACAAGTCCCTGGTGTTGTGCGCAAGGAAGGGATTTGTGACGCATTTAGGTCACATGATACTTGAGATCATCCGGTCTTTGGGCCTCACTCGATAACTTCCTTTAACTCAACATGAGCGGGTTTTACCGTATTTATCTATGTTGTCGTCATATATTTTATATTATAATCCAAAAGATGGGCATGTGAGCACGGACTGTTGCTGACAAAACAAGAATCCTAACCAGTGAGTCTGACTAACGAGAATCCCAATATGGTAAGGGACGCAACTCTCTATGAAAACTGCAATATGACCACAAAGCCAAGCTACAATACGAAAACACATTCGTTTCAAACGAATCTCCAAAAAAAATCTGTCCTAAAGGATATTATTGCGTCGTCAAATATCTAAGGTTACGCATATGGCAGACAAGCATGTTTATCCTAACTATGTAAGATTTTGTTTAGATTTCCAGAATCAAAATGACACTTGAAAATTGGATCAACACAAAACTTCCGAACATGATCAAAACACTGCCAGCGTAAGGTTCAGCGGACAACCATGGAAGCCTTATCAAATATATCACCATCGAATAAACGTTGGTTTTTTTTGTTACGTGTTTAGCTATCTATAATATGGGTGCATTCTTTCTTTGTCCGGTAGTTAAGTGGTTAAGTGTTATGTTTAAAGCTATGGACAGGTTCTTGATGGGGTATGACTTAAAGATGTTTCTGATTTGTCCATTTGGCATGTCTTTGTGCTAGATATTTACATAACGTATTTCGACCAATACATTGATAAATAACTCTAAATACATTGATACATTACAATATATACATCTTCAATATCGAATATTTTGCTGAAACATCGACACTTACGTATGGATACTTTTTTTATTAATAATTTATCATATTTAATGTACAAATACCTGACTCGATGTTGCTGAAACACTTCAAATACATCGATATCTCTTATTCGGCTACAATTTTGTGCAGATGTCACGTAGATAAAATAAGTTTCAGTTATGAAACACTTCCTTAAGTGAAGCAGCAACTTAAGACGAGACACCTTCGTGTTGCTGTGGTCGATTTAAATCGACAAAATGGCCAGACCCAACGATGACGTTATAACGAGGTTCAACTGCATGTACGTGTAACAAACTATGACACATGTAACATGGGACAGGGATATCTTGGAAGCTGGTTTTCCATCTCTGTCGGTTTTGGGAGAGATCCGAAGATCATAGATAGGGAACCAATTTTGAACGTTTTTATAATTCTTTTGGTAACAAATTACAGACTTTAAGGAACCGTCTAACATCACGGCCGTCAAAATATGATGTCACAATGTCATGTGCGGCGTAATGATCAATATCATAATTGTGCCACGAAGCCAGGAGGAGGTTGATGGCCGACTCGTCGTATCTGTGACAGTCGGCGTACTTTTTGGACTTGGGATAGAGGTTGAGGTTGCACTTCCTCTTTGACCCTGGAGGTGCCATGCAGTATTCTTCCAGGGCACACTGCACCAGCCATCTGGTGAAAAAATGTTTCAGATGATTCGAGTTGTGCATGATCATCATATTGATCTCCACGTGTTGCAATCGGAGCAACTTACGGACGTCTACTGCAAGGTAGTAATACATCTCGGGGTTCGTCACAACGGCACTAGAGTAGCTCTTCAGGGTTCCGAACATGGCTGCACCGCCCTTACGTGACAATGCATAGTGACCTCGAAGGTCAACGCCGTTCTTAATGAACCTCATTGGCTCCACGAAGACAAAATGGCCGAATCTGTTCAGTGCAATCTGAAATATTAAACGAAATTATTTAATTAGTAAACTATATTTGCGGTGCATTCTTATGTAGATTATTGTGACTATAGTCGATCAGATAAGCCCCTGTTTCATAAAGAGATCCTAAATTATGTACTACCACACCGCCCCTATGGTAAACGCGAGATTTTCTATCGAGCTAAAGGGACAAAACATGTGACGAATAATCCCCGTATCGATGAGTTAGTGTTTAACGTTTAAGTGAAGATCTAGGAGCATTACGAGCACAGTTCTAACCCGTTAGCCTTCAAAGCCAGCTTCCGAACGATGTTGTCTAAAACCGTTAGCCCTGAAAATTTTATGCCATCTCAGCTCAGTTTTGCTCAGGGAGGAAAACCCGAAATAACAATTACCAATTTGGTGAAACCCACAAGACGAGTACGATGCTGACAATCCTGAAAGATAGCCAGGAAAAAACAGGATTCGAACCCACGACCAAAGGTCGTTTAGAAATAAGAGAAACATATTTGCCTTATTTTTTCTATAACCAACCGTCGAGACAAACATTCTGTATGCTACTTCGCACAGAAAATATTGACTTGTTGTTTAAGGTAGCCCTTGTGTTGTACCACATACTTATGTTGAGAGAAAAAATGTAAATTGTGAATGGGTGTTTATGGATTTATTGATGTTCCTATAACTCGCGTATTTACAGGTTGCGCATAAATGTACTGTTATTATTGTACACTTGTACTATTGGCCTCAGGGCCACATATACAAATAAATATGTCTATATCTAACAAAGGTTTCTGGGTCCCAATCCACAAAGCGTTCGTAACGTTACGACCCATCGTAACTCTATACCTTATCATAGGCTTACGAATGGCATAGTGCTACGAACGTTTTGTGGATCAACCTTGGAGTTCCCGAGTTGTGAGGTTCATGTATCAATATTGTACTTATATAAATAACCAACTTACATCCAAGATGACAGGCCTCCAGAACTTTTCATCCTGTTTCTCTTGCACATGATCTGGATATAGCGGCAACATGTTTGGCAGCAGCTCCACGCTGCAGAGCTCTCTAATCTGGAGAACAAAAAAAGCAAATATGTCCCATAAAAGTTGAGTCAACAAAGAAGGTACCCACAATGTCCGGGTGCTTAAATGTCTGTCCTACTATCACTTACGTCATATCTTAGCCCGTCGCTGTGAAGACTTGATTCTCCACATAAGTACAATAGCGTGTGTCATTGTTGTGTCCCCTGCCGTGAAATCGTAGGTGAGGTGAAATTGGGTTTAACGTCGTTCTTGAGAATATTTCGCTCATATGACGACGTGCATGCGTGTGTATGTGTAGGTGCGGCTGTTTGTACTAGCCCAGACTGAAGCTTTTTTTTTTTTATAATGCTAGCCCACTGAGATGCCATGCCTCAGTGAAGCATGAATACCCCACTCAGACACATTATACTGACTCCGAGCCGACCAGTCCTTGATGTACCCATTAATGCCGAGCGCCAGGCAGGGACCAACAAGTACCATATTTTAACGTCTTTTGGTATGACGCGGTCGGGGATCGAACCCGCGACCTTCCGCTCTCCGGGCAGATGCTCTAACCATGGATGCGGTCATATCGTAGGTACATAAAATAGGTATCATATTGCAGATGTGTAACCTGTCCGAAACTTAAGACACCTGATGTCTACCTGTCCGGATGTTAACACAGGTGTTCTACCTGTCCGGATGTTAACACATTGTGCGAATAGGTGTGTATGTTAAAACAGGTGTTCTACCTGCCCGGATGTTAACACTGGTTATCTAACGGTTCGGATGTTAACACAGGGTGATTGTCTTCTTCGGATGTCAACACAGGTACTCTACCTGTCCGAATGTTAACACAGGTGTTCTACCTGCCCGGATATTAACACAGGTTATCTACCTGTTCGGATGTTAACACAGGGTGAGCGTCTTCTTCGGATGTCAACACAGGTACTCTACCTGTCCGGATGTTAACACAGGTGTTCTACCTGCCCGGATGTTAACACAGGTTATCTACCTGTTCGGATGTTAACACAGGGTGAGTGTCTTCTTTGGATGTCAACACAGGTACTCTACCTGTCCGGATGTTAACACATGTGTTCTACCTGCCTGGATGTTAACACAGGTTATCTACCTGTTCGGATGTTAACACAGGGCGAGTGTTTTCTTCGGATGTCAACACAGGTACTCTACCTCTCCGGATGTTAACACAGGTGTTCTACCTGCCCGGATGTTAAGACAGGTTTTCTACCTGTTCGGATGTTAACACAGGGTGAGCGTCTTCTTCGGATGTCAACACAGGTACTCTACCTGTCCGAATGTTAACACAGGCCTTCTACCTGCCCGGATGTTGAAACAGGTTATCTACCTGTTCGGATGTTAACACTGGTTATCTACCTGTTCGGATGTTAACACAGGGTGAGCGTCTTCTTCGGATGTCAACACAGGTACTCTACCTCTCCAAGTGTTAACACAGGTGTTCTACCTGCCCGGATGTTAACACTGGTTCTCTAACGGTTCGGATGTTAACACAGGGTGAGTGTCTTCTTCGGATGTCAACACAGGTACTCTACCTGTCCGGATGTTAACACAGGTCTTCTACCTGCCCGGATGTTAACACTGGTTATCTACCTGTTCGGATGTTAACACTGGTTATCTACCTGTTCGGATGTTAACACAGGGTGAGCGTCTTCTTCGGATGTCAACACAGGTACTCTACCTCTCCAAGTGTTAACACAGGTGTTCTACCTGCCCGGATGTTAACACTGGTTATCTACCTGTTCGGATGTTAACACAGGGTGAGTGTCTTATTCGGATGTCAACACAGGTACTCTACCTGTCCGGATGTTAACACAGGTGTTCTACCTGCCCGGATGTTAACACTGGTTATCTACCTGTTCGGATGTTAACACTGGTTATCTACCTGTTCGTATGTTAACACAGGGTGAGTGTCTTCTTCGGATGTCAACACAGGTACTCTACCTGTCCGGATGTTAACACAGGTCTTCGGATGTCAACACAGGTACTCTACCTGCCCGGATGTTAACACTGGTTATCTACCGGTTCGGATGTTAACACTGGTTATCTACCTGTTCGGATGTTAACACAGGGTGAGTGTCTTCTTTGGATATCAACACAGGTACTCTACCTGTCCGGATGTTAAAACAGGTGTTCTACCTGCCCGGATGTTAACACTGGTTATCTACCTGTTCGGATGTTAACACAGGGTGGGTGTCTTCTTCGGATGTCAACACAGGTACTCTACCTGTCCGGATGTAAAAACAGGTGTTCTACCTGCCCGGATGTAAACACTGGTTATCTACCTGTTCGGATGTTAACCCAGGGTGGGTGTCTTCTTCGGATGTCAACACAGGTACTCTACCTGTCCGGATGTTAACACAGGTGTTCTACCTACCTGTAAGCTAGACGATATTTGTTTGTTTGTTGTTTCATGCAGCAGTCAAAAATATTCCCGCCATGTGACGGTCTGTAAATAATCGATCAATTCAGTAAGTGGCATACTAAACATCGATCTACCGCATTGGGAACGATGTCATGTGTCAACCAGGTCAGCGAGCCCCACCATTGCTGAAGCTTGTCAGACGTTGTCATGTGATGTCTATCTGTCTGACCGCCTCCGTGGTGTAGTGGTTCATGTGATGTCTATCTGTCTGACCGCCTCCGTGGTGTAGTGGTTAGAGCGTCCGACCGGAGAGCGGAAGGTCGCGGGTTCGATCCCCGACCGCGTCATACCAAAAGACGTTTAAATATGGTACTTGTTGGTCCCTGCCTGGCGCTCGGCATTAATGGGTACATCAAGGACTGGTCGCCTCGGAGTCAGTATAATGTGTCTGAGTGGGGTATTCATGCTTCACTGCGGCATGATATCTTAGTGGGCTAGCACTATAAAACCAGCTTCAGTCTGGGCTAGTACAAGCAGCCATGCATACACATACACACGCATGCACATCGTCATATGAGCGAAATATTCTCAAGTACGACGTTCAACCCAATTTCACCTCACCTCACCTCGATCTGTCTACCAGCAGGTGTTTAAAGTAGACGTCTACCTGTCTGTTCGTCCATTAGCCAGACGTATATAAGGAGTGGCTAGCTATCCACTAGTCCAGACGCAAGTCGCCTTTTACTAAATTATTTAAATTACGTGTATTGAAATGCCTTAAACCCTAAATAGGTAGTACTTGGAGTACGACCAAGAGTGAGTGAATGAGTGAATAAGTGAGTGGGTGGGTGGGAGGGTTTGAGTGAGTGAGTGAATTGGGTTTTAACAGTTTTCCAGCAATATCATGGGAAGGGAATGTATAGATATGCTTCACACATTGCACCCAAGTTTCAGCTTGACAAGCGAGAACTTTAACCACCAGTGTGCCCTACTGCCCAGTGTGCGAAATAGTTTCCAAAAAGTGCTAGCATGTTGGCCATAATTTACTAGCCCGAAATCTGAATGCAAAAACTAAGTAAAGGATTTAAAAAAATAGATGGGAATAAGATATTGTCGGCATGACCCAGGTTTCATCAATAAGCTGCTAATGTGATGAACATTTTTATCAGGCCATAACCTTGCATGATTTAAATGTGCATACTAACTTAACAAGTCGGAAAGAGTGATATATTTACAAAATGACCCCATGAAAATTCACTAGCCAATCGGTCCAGTGATTGTGGAGATTTACTGGCCCAACTGAATTTTTACTAGCCACGGGCTAGTGGGCCTGTGGCTATTTCGCAAATTGCTACTGCCCCGAGTAATACCAAGAGCCAATGAACGATACTGATTTTGGACGTACTCTCATCACATTCTTTTTTTACATTAACAAGATTTTATAAAACAGGGAAGTATGCAAGGTAGTACCCGTATACTTACAAAGGATGCTTCTTGTTGTGAGAGACCAATATTAAAGATTCCTATCTCCGCGTTAGGGAAGTTGTGCTGGACGCTGTAGATAAACCTGAGCGCTCCTTGATAGGTGTCGCTGTTCGCTGCCGTGACAAATGCAAAATCGTCCTCAGTTTCGTGAATATGCTTGTCCTCCGACATTTGAACTTTTGACTCGTATTTGCTGACCTTTTGAAAGAACTCCTTCCTTCGTTGTACCTTCTCAGCCGCTGTGTCAAGGTCGTCGTGCTCATCTCCGAACCCCTTTTGCAGTTTTGGAATTTTGACGTTTTTGTGATCACTGAGTTTGTCCATCTGTTTGTGAACATCCGGGTCACCCTTCAAAGCAGCATTGTTGAGTTCTTTCAAAAGATCTTCTCCGTCTTCCTCCATTCCCTTCCACTTCATCTTCTGCACTTCTTCATTCTTTTTACCCGCTTTAGCCGGCCCGTCATCAAATCTATCGTCCATGATTATTTCCTTGACCTTTTTCGGTTCAACTTTCGGGCCTAAGTCTTTGACCAATTTTGGCTCTATATCCGGAATCAGATCATCTTTTTGTTGTTTTATATCATCCTGCTTTCTTTTGTCTCGTTCTCTATTTTCTAGCGGCTTTTTTTTGTCTTCCATTATATATTTTTCGTTTCGTTTCATTTTGTCTTCCTGTTCTCTTTGGGCGTCATTCCTATCAAGTTCCTGTTCTCGTTGCTGTCGTTCCTGCTGTCTATGTTGGTCTATAACGTCGTTGTAATCTTTGGCTCTTTTTACATTTTCTTGTGAATCATCCTTGACATGGCGTGCCCCATCAGCATACTTGTGACCTTGACCTTTCACCCCCGTGTCGCTGTCCTTGAACTTATCTTTGTTGCGAGGATGACGATCGTAGTCACTTTTGTCTTTATCCTAAAACATATGGACATTTACCTTAATTTATTATATTTTCAGTACAGAGTTAGTATTTCTCCACAGCGTTAAGGATATGGACACATATAAATCACATTTGAAATATCAAAAGCATTTACCGTTAGTATAATGAGCATGACATAAAAACATCTATAAAAACGACAAACTACATATAGCATCTGAACACGTTAATTGATATCAAGAAGAGTCCGTTACACTGCATAAGTAAACTGACGGACAAAAGAAATAGTACATCTGAAAATTTGATTTGACCAAAAAATCATAACACGTTACAAATTAAACCTTTTACGTTACTAGGTTGAAAGCAGTCGATGAAACGCAAACTTTGGATTCAAAATACAAAAATTGTACACGTATTAAGTTTATCGTCATCGAAAAATCATTTAATATTTATCCACCATCAACAGTGGGTGTGTGATTTCTTTTTGATCGACATTTAGACAAACCAGGGATAATCTACAGCACGTCTTCTATTCTCCCTGGACAAACGTACATCCAAATAAACTAAACGAATAGTCAATTTGATAATTCAACTGCTTTAAATGAATAGTCAGTTTAAAACTACATACGGTTTGAAGCAGACCAGCTTCGTTTCCCCACATATGTAAAATAGTGTCTATTCACGGGATTCCTTTCCTTGATATTCATAGCATATATAAATTGTCACATGTGGTGAAAATGACAAGTTTTACTGCGACTTTTCTCCATGTCAGTGTTACTACTGATTGAAGCGCCATATAAATATTCAAAGATAAGCCAGTCAATGACTGATCGATTTCAGCAACACGTGCACGAGAAACCCTGAACTTCATCGGAACATGGCGAACGGATAAGGAAGGCAGAGTGAAACCATTTGCCAGGTAAAGATAACGAAATTCGAACAGGTGTTTATTTTTAAACAGTAATAGATGAGGTCACGTTACGTCCCCAGATGAACATTGATGCATGTGCTAATACTAATAATATATGTTCCTTGTGCTTCGAAGTTCAGGTACCCAAAACTACTTTTGATGAGATAGTCAGTGTTTGTTGATTACGTCGTAGACTGACGGTGTTAAATGTTGTTTATTATATCAATCACTAGTTCAGACTCGATTATGTTCAGCCCAACGTCAAGTAACTGGGATATTGCTAAAGTGTGGTATAATCCCAAACCGACATGACGAATATTTGTCATCCATGTGATTGTGCATTTACCGTTACGATAATGAGCATGATATAAAAACATCTATAAAAATGACAAACTACATATGGCATCAGAACCTGTCATTGATATCAAGAAGAGTCCGCTGCACTACATAAGTAAACTGACGGACAAAAGAAAGTATACATCTGAAAATTTAAATAGATGTTAATGATTGTTTATCGACCCTCTATATATAGCATCAAATTCATTGGAATATTGTTGAGAGCCGCGTTGTACACAACAAACAACAAACAACGTCTGCACTGGAAGAGATGTTGTTGTTTCTAATGCAGCGGCTACCCGGTACTTGGAGTTGTGAAGTAATGAAAGTGTGTATACAGAGAGGGTACTTGGACGTAATCTCCTGAAGAAAAACGGTTCACTTGAGAGAGAGAGAGAGAGAGAGAGAGAGAGAGAGAGAGAGAGAGAGAGAGAGAGAGAGAGAGAGAGAGAGAGAGAGAGAGAGAGAGAGAGAGAGAGAGAGAGACAGAGAGAGAGAGAGAGAGAGAGAGAGAGAGAGAGAGAGAGAGAGAGAGAGAGAGAGTCATAATTAATAATCGTAAATGAAATATGATATTTACACTCCTATTAATGCCTGTTTATTCAACGTAACGATCGGCGTAGATTGTATTTTAAATTTTAATATAGGGGTTATTGTCGATTGTAATATTCCGAACAATAAAAGTTGAGGACCAGGAACATTTTCGGGGAATTTTATGTGAATTTTATTTAAAAAAATGTCTTGTAAATATCTACGATATTTGTGGTTCTTCGTTCATTACATTAATATTATGTTATTCAACGAATTATTTAAGGGGATTGTGTAAATTTGGTTTAAATGCAACCTTATAAAAACAACGAAGGAACACACATTGACCAAATTCAGACTTCAACGAAATGAAAGATCGGTATAACAGAATCATGAGAATACCAGAGAGAGAGAGAGAGAGAGAGAGAGAGAGAGAGAGAGAGAGAGAGAGAGAGAGAGAGAGGTCAAAAGGAAAACACATACGTCATCACCTGATAAATCATCAAATAAGACATTCATAAAACACTACACAGGAATATTTATTTGAGATATAATAAAAACATTCAATTCGTTAGACTTTTTGTAGTTTTAATTCAGTACACGTGATATCCACTCCTTAATATCTGTTCCATGATATCAGTGAAATGAAGTAATAGTAATAATTATCATTACGTACCTGCACGAGCCATGTGTAAACAATATATGCTGCCATCAACAACAAGCCATAGTGTAACACTTTAGTCAATGTCAATTTCATTGTTGTATATATCACTTCCTGAGCGAAATTGACAACACTTGTAATATTGTAGAGACAACAAACAACACTTGGCTGAAGACACTGCGTATCTTTTCCATGAAATCAACAGACTTCTGTGACGTAGTATAGGAACTTGATGGCAGAAACTAGCATGCGTGGACACAATTGATTTTGTGGCAACACGTGGTGTTGAAATGAATGGTTCGTGTACATTTCGCTATTGACATGTACAAGACCAACATCAATGTCTATGTCGCAAAGCTGCCACGTTCACCTACACACCATCTAGGAAGGCACATCACCAAACTCACATAAGCAGTAAATACGTTGTCTGGTATGGTGGATTATCAGCTATACATCGTGCAGCTTACAACGTCATATGCGATGGTTTTGGCAGATAACAGTTTTATTCATATGTCTATCAGAACATATACATTACGTGACACCCGTATAGTGTGTCGGTCTACTATCGTTGTTGTAGAATTCACCACAACATCCACACAGTCACTTACATTTAGAGTTATGTTAACTGTGTCTTTTGTATTCACATAGAGTCGGACGTAAAAGGTGAAGTTATCCTCAGAAAATTATCTTTCGTACAATTATAGAAAACTCCTATTTTCTTGTATTTTCTGTAAATTTCACATTTTTAAAAAATATTCATATATTTGTTTTAAAAACATTTATGTGAAGATGAAGCATGTTTTCATTATTTTATGATGATATAAACATTATAGGCTCCAATGTGCCACGTGAATAAATTTCAGCCTAACGAAATGTTCATCGATACAATCTAATACTGAAATGTAACACCTGTTATTATCTTCATATTTACGATGAAATGGATACGTAACACGCGCAGACTAAATCATTTGTTAGACATGCAATTAATTTCGCAATTCGTTTTTTTTCTTATGGTCAGCAAAACCGTTAGTTATTTCCCTTGGCTACCCACAATTCCTCACATACGCCATATTGGATGCTTGTGGAAACAGTACACAAACTCGCCAAGCATGAAGTTGAAGCGGTTTCTTCTGCGCTATTATCCTCCAGGTACAAAAGTTATGAATTGGGTCGTGACGAGTAGGTTGTGTATGTTGACGATGCATCATAAAGTCAGTTATTCATGCACGATCGTTTTAATAATGATTATTTTCATAGAGCGTCGCGCACATGCCGGCTGGTTGATTGCTAACGTAAGGCGTCTGGCAAGATGTTTGTTACATTTTACTCACGGTGGCTAATGATGAAACGTGGGTAATTTCATTTCACAAGTCAGTATAAAGACTGTGTCAATTAGATCAGATATTTCATTCATTTGATTCGTACTTCTGTCGCCATGGTAAACAGAACATTGTGCTAAATCCGTTGCTATGGTAACGGGTCGCTTTTGGTGGTATTGTTGTTTTAGCGTTGGCAGTAACCAAAGGCGTACATAGATTTACGTATTTGATGTAACTATGACATTCGGGCTATGAAACTCTTAAGTAGTTTACCAAGTGAGAAGAAAATGACAATTAAAAAATTAAATTTTAATTTCACATTGTGACATGTCATTTTATCAGATGTCACATAAGCAATCATATATATGCTTGCAATAAAAAAAAAAAAAAAAAACGTAAGAAAAAACAGACAAACTTTTGCTTTTTGTGTAAGAAGGGGAACACTTATTTCTAAATATGATGTTCAAAGTTCACTGACATTTTTGGTTTAATTTAAGAAAACATGGTTAATGGCTAAGCACATTCCAAAAATACAATGAATGTCATCAAAATGATTTACTAGATGCAAGACTTCATATGTAAAAATATGTACATTCACTGAAAATATATTTATACAATCCTAAAAGAGCCCAGAATAATTCATAAATTCAACCCAGAGCTGGGCAGTTTACATGATCTAGACGTGAACAATCAGTGTATTCTTGAATTGGATTGAATTATTAATATTTTCAAGTAGGTCAGGGAGACTGACTTATGACATGACCTATATGATACGCGACACCTATATGTATCTTGGTACAGAACGGTGCAAAAAAATATTTTATAGATGTTAAGTGAATTTGAATAACTGTCAGCTTGAATAACTATCAACTTCCCACAGATCTGTTGTACATGAGATCATGTGCCTTCCTGTTCCCTTTTGTGATGGAGTAAGAACAGTCAATGAGGAAAACAAGTCTGTCCCCAGTTTCACATTTAAAATACCAAAGTAGTTCAGTTCATGTTCTCATTTGTGTTGTTATATTGGGCGTATTGATACTAGGGGTGGTCGATAATACCAGTTAACCGGTATATTGCAATTCGATCTTCACAATACGATATATTGCGATACATTTTTCGCGAACCGTTTCACCCAACACGATCGGCAATATCCATGACAATGATCGGTAACTTTTGTGATGATGTATTTCCTTTTTATTATTATATACATTAATAGATTTGAGCTTGTTTATTGGTCATATAATTGCATTTGCGTGACTTTTAAACCATATAGGTTGGTACCGGCACTCGTTGATAAACAAACCAAAATGGGGGACGCCGCTGCAGACGCAATTCCAAACTTTAGAGTGCTGCTTCAATTTGGAAACATTTTCAATTGATCTCTTGTACAATCACATAACAGTGACCAGTGCCATTGTTTCAAAAGAAAGGAAACAGTAATTTCGTTACCTTAACCATGTGTTACACTTTCACAATATGTTGTAATGCATATTGCAATACGCCAACACATATCACAATATATCGCAGTACAAAAATTTTGGCAATACCCAACCCTAATTGATACATATCGTTAGGAGGCTCAAGATATGTATTCTATTGTGGTGTTTGTATTGTAGCACGTTGGTTGATTAACATGGATAGTTTGACCCAAATGTCATCAGTTTATTGCAGATGTTATGTTCAACGTGGTTATTCTTCTTCAGGTATAATACTGGAGTATGAACAGGGTGGGAGTCTGAAGACGAAGTCCATCGATCTCCTGGACCTGAAGCAACAGTGAGTTCCACTTTGTAGACATACAGTCAACTCTCGTTAATCCGACACTTGTGGTTGCAGAGAAATATGTCGGATTAATGAAAATGTCGGATTAATGTATTTGTGTGAAAATATCAATGTTTACTAAATGTCATGATCGTGATACTGTTGCATGCACTCATGTCGGTTGTAAACATTTTATACAGCTCGCTTTACTGTTATTTCTTGATTAAATCGTCTCAGTTAATTATCCTGTGTTCCTAATTAATAAGTGTGATGTTCACCGACGTCAGTGTCAAGTAGCCAGTAAGGCATACGCTAATTACCACTCACGTGTTATTGTTTGTATATGGTCGGATTATCCGACCGGCTGTGTTGATTGTCGGATTAACGAATGTTTTTACAATGTATTTACAATAATCAGTTGCTAGATTGGTGTGTCGGAGTCGGAATGCGAGAATGTCGGATTAACGAGAGTAATTATCACTGTTTTAAATTGTTCCCTATTTTTTTGTCGGATTAACGTGATTGTCGGATTAATGAGTGTCGGATTAACGAGAGCTGACTGTATGAGGATGTAATACACATGGCCATATTAAGATGTATACAGGGTGTGAATTCATGGATTTTTCAGTACCTGCACCAATTGCCACCTGGCTTGTAGGTTTGGCTGTACCATCAAAATTTTGGTTGCACCAGAAAATAATGTTACTGGTTCTATAAAATAACACAAATATTTGTTTAGCAATTTCAAAACGAGTACTCGGTACCAGATACATTCAACAAAACCAGACCACATGATGATGATGAATGATTCTGTGGAAACGTATCACTTACAGTCATTAACTTCCTAATTAAAACACATGATGGCAGCTATAAGATGCAGGAAGATATATTGTTACCTGCACCGAGTGCAACCTGTTACTGATGGTAACCTGCACCAGCCATATTTAACATGCACCGGTGCTGGTTGTAAATAGCGAGATTGCAAAATGGCCCATGGCCCCTGCCTTTCCCAATCTCTGCATGGTTTGAACCACAAAGTTACAAATAAGATCACAACAAATGGCAGGTTATGAATACCTAATGCCATTTAGAAAGTGGTCAGATGTAACACATGTTATATTTGGGATTACACTTTCTCAGTAAAGGGTGTGGGTTCGCTTCCCGGATGGGACTCAACCCAACAAAAGTGCAAGAATCAACTTTACTGAGAAAGTATAATCCCAAATGTAACATGTTACATTTGACCACTTTCTAAATGGCATTGTGTATTCATAATAAGCTTCCACCGTGGGGGCTGTGCCAATTTACAGTTGTCAGAGGGGCACACAAGGTATATGACCTAGACTACCAGTTGTCTGACTTCCATTTTTGTCGAACAAATGGCGGCTGAGTGGGTTAGACTGCTGAAATTGTGTGCTGGCAATTATGTGCCTGAATCTGAGATCATGGGTTCAAATCCTGGTTGGGATTCAACCCAACAAAAGTTATAGAATCTTTACTGAGAAAGTGTAATCCTAAATATAACATGTTACAAGTGACAGGTTAAAGAATGTATACAATGTACAGTGGTACATTTCACAGTACCTGAATCATTACTACAGAACTTGCGCACATAGATCAATGCTCATGATGTTGATCACTGAATGGTCTGGTCCAGCCGTGATTATTTACAAACCGCCGCCAAAAGTCTGACCAATACCTGGTGTGTGAGTGTATCAATTCCCAAAATGTTCTCTACAGATTATTTGTTTCTCCACGCTGGGTCATCATCTGTCATCACAGTACAATACAAGCATTATATCCAAAAAGGGCATGTTAATCAGTGTTATAAGAAAATATTTTGTCGTCTTTACAAGATCTCAAAATGAGTACCTTGCCATCTACTTTCTTTGCAGGACGGACATTGATGCGGTTGTGGATGAAATATCTCGCAAGGAGCCTCTCATCACCTCCTCCAAAACAGAACAAGTCAGAAAGCTCATTATACGTATTTGTCGTATCCTTTTACAACATACTTTACAAGAGGACTGTTTGGGAGGCACGGAAAGTTTATCGTCAAATTAAGAAAAACTATCATTTTTCCTTATCCTGACTCATGCTTATTGCTTGTCTCCCTTTCCTTCCGAATGCTAGTGGAACACTTGAATCCCCTTTTGAAGCTCCCTTCAAAAAAGCGGACGTAAAATCACTTACCAGGAGTCACCTCCCTTGCTAGGTTTTGACGGGAAACGGCGCCACCCGTCTCCCATGCTCTTCACTCTCTCCTGATTCGCCCGAGTGGGCGGTTGTGAGAGCACCTGGTCCCCTATACGGCTTTATATCCTTTTATTATTTAGGGCATCAAAGAAATTTATGATTATGGGTCAAACTCCAGTTCACCCAGATTATATACTGAGGAAAAAAATAAGCGATAACATGAAAGCACAACTGTTCCTTTATTTTTGCCCAGGTTTCTTCACAAGCTTTGTATCGCACAACTTGTGAAGAAACCTTGAAAAAAATAATGGAACACTTGTGCTTTCATGTGATCCCTTATTTTTTTTCCCCAGTATATATCTAGGTTTGTTAGCACTAAACCTGTACTTGTTGGTTCCACCAAAATGGTAAATGTCTGACACCTGCATTACTTTTCAGGCTTACCTTCCACATTCAGGTGACGTGTCATGCTATCTCTGCTAGAGAACTGTTCAAGCCCATGTTAAACCCATCTCGCTCACAGTCTACTTACAGATCTTAGGAATGGTTGGAAATTTGTAGTCCACGATGCAGTATCATGTATTGATGATGATCATGATGATACATCATCACCTGCTGGTTGTGCTGTGAGTTGCCTCTTCGATATCCATCATAGGAATAGAATATCCGTCTTCCCGTTTACTGCTTAGAAATAGAAAGTTGAATCTTTTGTGAAGATTCTGAACTTTGCTGAAACAGTCGAGACATGTTGTATCTTACGGTTAACCAGTTCCATATTTTGCAAAACGGGTATAATTGATTGTTATGAAGCCTTAACCAAGTACCAGGTTTGCAGGAGAAGTTGTCACATCCCGATGATCATCATTATTACTTGTTCAAGGTGAGATGCCAACTGCTATCCTCTGTGATTCAGATGCTTGAAGTATTACCCAAGATCATCGTACATTTATCTAACAACTTGTACAACCTAAGTTTTTACCAGGTACCCTGGTGGTGGTGTATTTTACAATGTTTCACCAAGTTATTCCTACAGTCTGTATCATATCCTGTATTACCATTGATAAAATGATTGCAATATAAAGTTTTTTTGAAACTGAATGAAATTACTGTTTTTAGCATATTGCATGGAGTTGTTTCCCTTTATGCCTTTCTAACAGTTTTCGTGTAAGCCAGTCAGGTATGGTTATCCAAGACCAAAATATTTCTTTCACTCTGTAAATACATGTATATTAATAAAATCAAATAGGCCTTGGAGTGTTTCACACGATGAGCTATCCTTAAAGGCACAATTTCACATATTTTCGACAATATTTTGGCCTATATAATATATATTAGGGCATATGCAATCACTTTAGCTTCCTATTGATGCAATAAAAGACTTATTTTCCCTTATGACTTGCATCAAATCGATAATTGAAACTTCGAGGTGAACAGCTTCCAAACAGAGAACACTTGCCATACAGGGGATGTAAACAATTGCTTCGTCTATCGAAAAATGTCGCACGCAGTGTTGTCGGTGTTTGCGGAAGAGATTATATGGCAGCTTCCCCTGAGGGATGATTGTTAGCTTTATTGAAAAAAATGCATTATTTATTTTTAGAGAAATGTGGTGTGAAATAGTGTCTTTAAACATGTTGCTGAGGGGCCGTAATGGAGATTTGTTGTGCCCCCAAATGGAATCATAACTTCTCCATCCAAGACATTTACTTGAAGCATAATGATTTTGTAACTTACATGATACTTGGTAGTTTTACCCTGTAAAACGGGTGTATTCTAAACTGAAGTGTTGAACTCATGTAAACTAATGTAGCTTTATAATACCCTTTATCACAGATTTTCTAGACCTGGTCAGAGGCTGATATTCAGCCACAAGTCAATTAAAAGTTGGAAAGTACAAGTTCCAATTTTCTCAGAATTTAGATAAATAAATAAATAAATATCAGCAATTTTGTACACGACATGCAGGGGGGATCACTTACTTTGGACATAAATTCTAGTGGGGAGTGGGGGTGCATTCACATAGTACGTGCTTCTCCCAAAAAAATCATCATCCCTCCCCTAGCCAACTTATAACTATTAGGACTCAAAAAATCAGGAAAGCCATGACAATCCCTGGTATTATATGGAAGGTAATTCAGCGAAAGTAAAAATTCACTATGTTCAGAAAATTCAAGAAGGTGCTGATGAAACCAGTTCTTTGTTTGCAGGTGCTACGAGCTCACATCCTTCCTCTCACAAATGTTGCCTTCAATAAGTCGGGATCAAGGTAAGACAGCTGGGGTAGACACAGAATTACACATAAATTCTTTGAGTGGCATTAAGAAGCTGGCATGATGAACAGGAACAAGTTTTATGGATAGACAACTTCTTGATTGCAATGGATGCGACAGTTCGGTGTAGATGCTAGCATTGTTATCAAGCAAGTGTTAGTATCTACACCTATATAAATATCGTTTTACAGATTAAACTTTGCATCCGCTGCAATACCTGCAGAAGTTCTCCCAGGAAACACTGGAAAACTTTCTGGAGAATATGAAGGGCACTCTCCTGATCTGCACTAAGAGATCAGGAGGTACCAAACCAAGGGCACCGAGAACAATGGGGAGCCTGACGACAGTGTACTTGGGATGCATGCAAGCGAGACATTTCAAAGGCGAGGTTAAGCATATTTATCATGCTTTTCCTGAATCTTGCCAATCACATTGCTGTCAAAGGGACAGAAAATTCAATGATATAAATAAAATCATTGGCTTTATCCAAAAGGACAAGATTAGGTTTGTTGGCTGGAATTCTTCTGAGGCTGTATATGGGCCTATTCCACAGAAGTTTGAAAGCATCATTTTCCATGGCGCCCTGGACATGTTTCAGGGTCGCATTACCATGGATGGACCTCGAGTCAAAGCCACAAGTATGGCGGAGACAGTAATAAAAGCAACGAGCCATGCCATCATGTCGCTTTAAGATATGCTGTTTGTGCCAAAGAAGGGCATCCACTGACAAGGTGTTGGACAGTCTCTGTAAATTCATTACATCGTCAACATTTCATATTGATATTTTCTTTAAGAATCACATTTTGGCGATTCACAGTGGGAAGTGACTGGTCCTGGGCAGCAAAAGGAAGCCCTCAATTTCATATTTAAGACCAGCCGACTTCATCCAGGCTGAAGGAGTCGGTGGGATTGCTATTCTCGCCCACACACTGCATGTACTGCATGCAATGGTTTCTCAGAAAGCTTCTCCACAAAGACCGACTCTGGGCAGACTTGGTGAAGGACTTCACCTGGTATACTCCCCATCGCGGTACCGTCCAGCAGTACATCGCCATCAACAAAATCAACATCAAATTTCAGATTTGGTCCAACAACCTTGGCACGCTTTAAAATAGCTGTGGAATTCCTTGCTTTCATCATGAGTCTTCACATGCATACATATGTGCAAAAGTACACAATAAAATTCTATCATGAAGAGCCTCCACATTAATCAAACCCCGACCTCCAGAATTGACTGGCATATATAAATGGTTAAGAGAGGAGCGAGGGTGGTGGACTCTGTTATCAAACATGATCCTTCTGGTCAGGCGGTCAAGACTCTGGATGTCTTGTTTTGTCCAATCAACTACTCCAAAGGAATCTGAAAAGACTGGCACAGCAAAAGTATTGGTGGCTTTGACCTTGTTTCGAGCATTTAGCTCTGAGCTCCAGATTTTCTTTAAGCAAGATTTGTACTTTCGGCCCGAAGTTTGTCTTGAATTTGGGCACTCTGAACTTGCATTCCAAGATAGGTGTAGGCCTGATCTTCCTCAAGATGCTCAATAACTCCTCCCCGGTAACTTGACCGATCCACCATTAACTACCTTGCCACGTTTGAAATGAAGAGTATTACATTTGTCGAGACCCAAGTGTTATGCCAATATCATTAGAAAGGACTCGACAAGGAGAACCTGTTCTTTCAAATTGGCATCTCCTTTGGCAAGGAGCTCAATGTCATCCATGTAAAGGAGATGAGTAAAGCGGTGTTGGGGATCTGTGCTGAGGAGGTCGGGATGGTAACCCTCCTCTCTGTTGAGCAGAAAGCTCAAAGGATTTAGAGACAAACAAAAAGCAAAGGACTAAAGGAGTCCCCTGGAAAATTCCCTTCTGATTGGAATAGATTCTGAAATCTGCACCTGCCCTTGCGAGTACATCTCAAGTTGAGTCGACCAGGAACTCATTAAAGACTTGAGTAAATCAAGTAGTCGTTCCGGGAGGTCAATAGAACAAAGAGACTTAAGAATCCATTCATGAGGGACAGAGAGTTGTATGCTTTTGTAGTCAATCCAGCACATGGAGAGGTTTGCGGTGATATGTTTTAGCCTGTTCCAAAATCATTTTTGTACAAGAAGTTGATCCTTGCACCCCCAAAATCACTTTCTCGCCCCTTTCTGCTCTCTGTAAATTATATCATTGGAAGAGCAGTAAGATGACACCGAGACTTGTTAAACACCCTGTGAAGGTTTTATACTGAGTATTCAAACATGTGATAGGGCGGAAGTTTTGGGATCAGTCAAGTCTCCTTTTGGGAAGGAGTATTGTCGCGACCTTTGCAGAACCATGAAGGAACATCACCTGTGTCCACGAGTATTGAAACAGTGAAGTAATGGAGTTTGGACACAGGGAAACAGTTTCCAATACCGGTTTCGAATGCCATCAGGCCCTGGAGCTGTGTTATCATTATTATACAGTGAAAGCCATTAAAAATGCAATTTGACATTCATACTTTCTTTACTCACACTAATTTCAACATATATAAACCTAACTGACAGATATGTTTTATGTGAACATCTGTGAATAGTTTCATCTGAAAAATGTCCAGTCAACAACATTAGTGGCCTTAACAACGACATCAAACAAAGGAGGGGTCACTTGCAGTCAATATCGCGTGTGTGTCCACCGTGGCGCTGCAAGACATGCTTTCGCAGTCTTTGGGGCATTGAAAGACACACATTTCTTAGGAACAGCTGTTGGATGATCTGCAGCCTCTGATGGTCTGTGGTCTGATCATGACACCACGCCCTCCAAATCGATCATGTTTAAGGACACAGTTTGGCGCAAGTCTTTCTCCTTTAGGTCGATAAATTTGTTGGCGATCCATCTGCAAAGGATAAGCTAAACCTGGGTTCATCTGAAAATATGACCCTGGCCATGTCCTGTTGCCAAGATTGGCCCCATTTGCTGCCCATCGCTGTCTGGCAAGTCTGGCGATGCAATAAGGTTGGACCACGGATACGGGTGGCGACACGGATGTTGAAGGCAGCAAAGCGTCCTTGCACCTTTTGGGCTGAAACAATGTTGACTTGTCCCAATTGTCCTCCTTGCCTAATCATCAGCTGTTTGGAACCGATTTACGCAAGTGTGAAACTTCGGATATTGTGGTTTTGTCGAGCTGTTATCACAGGTGGTGCACCAGGTCGCTGACGATCAGCAACACTTCGGTAGCCCGAAAAACGTTGTCTGAGTCGACTTACAGTGGATGGATGTACATTAAAGTGCCTGGCAATCATCACATCTGAAGCACCTTGGCTGACCATACCGATAACCTGATTCCTTTCGTCTTGTGTCAAGTGTGGCATTTTCTCAAAGTGATTGAGTTCCACAATTCCTTGTGCTTTTACAGGGCCTGGGTGCATGTAATGCATGTGCACAACGTGTTTCATGAATGGGGTTGTGTTCACGAGAAATGTCAAAGATTCAGTTTTAAGTATCAAAGTTCATGTGAGACGAATGCTCCGGGACTCGAAACTTCGAAATGGGCCAAATAACAGCCTTTTATCCCTACATCCTCTGTATCGCAGGAAAAAATCTTCAATAGAACTTTTGTAAGTTTCAGGACAACAAATACCAATTGCATTTTTAATGGCTTTCAGTATATTTTACAGATTAAAGATGAAAATGCAACAGAAAGGGTTCGAGTGATCCTGGCACAGGCTGGTAAGGCTCATCATCAGCTCAGGGCCCTCGCCCCTCTACCCGCCCAGCCCAGACAGCGAATGGGACTTCTCCCAGGAAACACTGCCTAGTCGAACCCACCAAGAACTTTCTGGAGAATATGAAGGCTCCCCAACACTGCAGCCTTCTGCATTACCCAGAGTGTCAGAAGGGCTGTACTCCCGGTTGAGAACCGGGCACTCTCCTGATCTAAGCTAAGAGATCAGGAGGTACCAAACCAAGGGCACGAAAACAATGAGGAGCCTGGCGACAGTGTACTTGGGATGCAATCAAGACATTTCAAAGGCGAGGGTTAAGCATATTTATCATGCTTTTCCTGAATCTTGCCAATCACATTGCTGTCAAAGGGACAGAAAATTCAATGATATAAATAAAATCATTGGCTTTATCAAAAGGACAAGATCAGGTTTGTTGGCTGGAATTCTTCTGAGGCTGAATATGGGCCTATTCCACAGAAGTTTGAAAGCATCATTTTCTATGACCCTGGACATGATCAGGGTCATTAGCATGGATGGACCACCGAGTCAAAGCCACAGACACGGCGGAGGCGGTAGTAAAAGCAACGAGCCATGCCATCATGTCGTTTAAGATATGCTGTTTGTGCCAAAGAAGGGCATCCACTGACAAGGTGTTGGACAGTCTCTGTAAATTCATTACATAGTCGACATTTCATATTGATATTTTGTTTTGTTATTATTATTATTATGTATGTCTTATTATCCCCTGCCATGATGTGAGGGGGATATAAGTTTAGGCTCTGTCCGTCCAAGATGATGGGGACAGATTTTCGGAGAAACCGCCATAGGGAAACCAAATTTGATATGTTTCAGGACATGAATGCCTTGATGGAGTTTGAAAACTGAAACCGTGTTACAATTTATTTACAGAGTTATGGCCCTTGTCATGCGTTTTGAACTTAGTGCACTGTTTCCCAATTAGGGACAGATTTTCTCAGAAACCGTTATAGATAGAGAAACCAAATGTGGTATGTATTTTCAGGAGACAAATGCCTTGATTGAGTTCAAAAGCTGAAACTGTTACGATTCTTTAGTTTCAGAGTTATGGCCCTTGTCATGCATTTCTTGACTTTGTGCACGTTATCCCCAATGGGAACAGATTTTCTCAGTAACCGTTATAGATAGGGAAACCAAATGTGTAGTGCGTGTTTTCAGGACATAAATGTTGTGATGGAGTTAAAAACAAGAACCGTGTGGCGGGGATATTGATGATCATGTCTTCTTGTTTTTTTTCCAGCTTTATCACTGGTAGTTACGACCGTACTTGTAAAGTGTGGGACACAGCGTCAGGGGAGGAACTGTTCACACTCGAGGGACATCGGAATGTCGTCTACGCCATTGCCTTTAATAACCCTTTTGGGTGAGTTGATCACAAAAGGTCTGGGTTGGTGGGATAGCCTAATGGTTAAAGCGTCATGCTGAAGACCCAGGTCAGACTCCCCACATGGGTACAACTGACTGACTGACTGAAGATGGCTTTCATCCGCTTCTAGCAATACTCCAGCAACATCACGGCGGGGGACACCAGAAATGGGCTTCACACATTGTACCCATGTGGGAAATCAAACACGGGCCTTTGGCGTGACAAGCGAACGCTTTATCCACTAGGCTAACCCACCGCCGCACATGGGTGCAATGTGTGAAGCCCATCTCTTGTGATATTACCTAATACAGTGGAAACTGCCTAAGTAAAGACCGGCTTAACTAAACAGACCCGGATAAGTAAACACTATTCTTTGGTCCCGGCAAATTTCTTCATTAATTATCAGTATTAGAGTTTGGTTAACTCAAATCGGATAAGTAAACAATACCGCTTAACTAAACATCTTCGCACGTCCCTGGAAGAAAATTATTTAACAAAAGAGACCAGATAACTAAATTAGCGATCACCACATAATCTGACATGAGGGGCACGTCTCAGTCTCCGGCTAAACAAACATCCTACTTACAGCTCGCTGGCGTCAAGCAGTTGACAATACACTGACAACTGGAGGCCAGCCCTGATAAGTTGTTCATTGTTACATATGCATACATATACATGCATATGGTTGTCATTTGCCAGTTTTATAAGTTTGGATAAGTAAAATACCTGATAAGTAAACAATTTTGGCGAGTCCCTTGAAATTTTACTTATCAGGTTTCCACTATATTATTGCTAAAAGGGGCGTAAAACCATACTCATTCACTCACTCACTCAGAAGATGTCTATATGCTCACATTATAGGTACTTTTAAGGTGGCTTCACATGACAAACTTTAATTTGCTGATATGTGTTTACAAACATAAGTTTGTGTTTGTGAACATGTAAAAACTGGTTTGTAAAGTGTTACCCTTTGTGAGAAAATGTTTTGGTCTTTATTCTTACCAATATTTGAGGGAACATGTTTTAAAATGTATTTTGACATGTTGTCAAGCATATGTTTGTCATGTCATGTTACGATTTCCCATGTGAAGTCGCCTTAAGTCCATTAACCTTGTATGGAATCCTTAACACTTACTCATTCCCAGTTTATTATTACAAGTTCGACCTTGCAGTCATATCATATATGGGGGGCATGGTGGACGAGCTGGCTAAGGTGCCAGGCTAGTGATCCAGCGAGCTTGAGGTGCTGGGATCGAGCCCACCTGTGACCTGGTGTAAAAACCTTGGAGTCAACTTTGTGTGCAGACTCTTTCAGTATTGTCACAATCCCTAGTGTACAGTACACAACCCTGTGCACTTCAAAGAACCCACGAATCCGTTGGTATATGACCAGATGGTGGCCACATGAATATATGCAAACACCTAGTTGCGGGGGTACGGCAACGTGCAGTAAAGTACTGTGAATATGTGTCCCAGTCCACCCAGCTGTGAATTGGGTACCTCGTAAGGATGGGAAAGCTGCAATAACTTGGCACACCTTGTGGCAGCAAGAGTTGTATGATCCCCAGGGAGTTGAGATTGATAACACGATGTGCCGTTGAGATTGACATCCAATGATCGAGGGAAAAAAACACAGCACCTTGAGCATGCACTAGTGCGTGGATATGTGCGCTATATAAATATCCAGTAATAATAATATCCAATTGAATCCAGTGTAGCAATGGTGATAAAGTTTTTCTTATGTAAGTTTTGCAAATTGTAATTACTGCTATACAATTACTGATGATTATGTTAATTAACATGTCTAAGCTTGAATAGTTTAAATCAGGTTAAACAGGTTCAGGTCAAATCCTTTCAGGACCCCGTTCCTCAAAGCGATCGTAGCACTACGACTGTCGTAGGTCTATGTTAAACTATGGGGGTTACGATCAACTTAGCGCTACGATCGCTTTCAGGAACGGGGCCCAGGTCTATAGTCATTGTATCATTTGTAAGTTGTAAGTGAAGTAATCATTTGTTTTCTGTTAAAATTATTAATTCAATCATCACTCTGCCCTTCAGTATGAACTCTCCGTAGAGTCATGTTTTTGAAAAGAGGAAAGTTGAATATGATAATCCAATTATCGTATCGAGATGAGTGGTCTCCTCATGAGACATCAAATCAGATTTTAGTTGTGCTTTTCTTCCAGTGACAAGATTGCAACAGGTTCTTTTGACAAGACATGTAAGCTTTGGAGCGCTGACTCGGGAAAGTGCTACCACACATTCAGAGGACATACAGCAGAAATTGTAAGTGAATGAACTATAAATTTGTATTTTTTATTTATGCCTTGTGGGATGTTTATAAGTCGGGATGTTTATATGTCGCAGGAGGTCGCCTTGACCTCAGGGTTGAGGTATGAGCAAGGAACCGTTGTCATGGTGATGGGAGAAAATACAATGTAGTACTTTACAATGGGGAAAGCAACACATATATGTGAGGCCTGTTTTTGGAATTGTTAAGATTTTCAAAGTATATAATTTGTTTAAAAGTTCAGTTGATTGTCAGTTTAGTTTTTTTGTCTTGTATACAAAACAGTATAATTGTTAAATCCAATTGTTTGTATAGTGCTTCACGAACAGGAGACATTGCCACAGCAACAGACCTTATAACTGTGATTCATTTATTGCCACTGTTGCACTTTTATTTGTACAGTCCTGGGACTTGGGTTAGATGATGATGATGACGATTTTGATGATTTTGAGATTTAACAGTTGCTTTCACATGGAGTTGGGTTATGGTTGGATATTAAGGTCTGAAGGTTACATTTTCTAAATGAAAGTACAGTGCGTGTCAATTTTTTGTTTGAATGTTTGACGAACTATATTCAACTTGGCATAGTTGCCTCCCTTACTCTTGCCAGAAATTTATGACCATTTCTTTACATAAAAAAATGGAGAGCGGAAGGTCACGGGTTCGATCCCCGACCGCGTCATACCAAAAAGACGTTAAAATATAGTACTTGTTGGTCCCTGCCTGGCGCTCGACATTAATGGGTACAACAAGGACTGGTCGGCTCGGAGTCAGTATAATGTGTCTGAGTGGGGTATTCATGCTTCACTGCGGCATGGTATCTCAGTGGGCTAGCACTATAAAACCAGCTTCAGTCTGGGCTAGTATAAGCAGCCACACATACACATACACACGCATGCACGTCGTCATATGAGCGAAATATTCTCCAGCGCGACGTTAAACCCAATTTCACCTCACCTCTCCTCAATAAAAAATCAACCTGATTTGGGTTCTGTTTGTCTGTACCATGGCCTAGATCATGACTGTCTTCAAAGTGACTTCATCAAGTTCATGTGGTAGTGACCCGTGAAGATCTGGGTTAGAATTGGTCTTCCGCAACCAATGCTTGTCATAAGAGGCGACTGACGGGATCGGGTTGTCAGACTCACTGACTGGGTTGTCATCGTATCCCAGTTGTGTAGATCGATGCTCATGTTGTTGATCACTGGATTGTCTGGTCCAGACTTGATAATTTACAGACCGCCGTCATATAGCTGTAATATTGTTGAGTGCGACGTTAAACAACAAATCAACCCACCAACCATCATGTGGTAGGACCTGTTAGCTGATGGTGTTCCTGTGTGAGCTGTATAGTGATTCTAGTGTTACCATTTAATCTGTCAACTGATATTTTTTTTCCAGGTGTGTTTAAGTTTCAACCCAGCCAGTTCAGTTCTAGCAACAGGGAGTATGGACACGACGGCCAAACTGTGGGATGTGGAAACAGGCACCGAGCTCAATACTCTCAATGTAAGTCATGGGCAGTGGGGTAGGAAAGTGGTTAAAGCAATAGCTCACCATGCTGTAGATCTGGGTTCGATTCCCCACATGGGTTCAAATTTCAATGTGTGAGACCCATTTCTGGTGTGCTATGTTGTGATATTACTGAAATATTGTAAATGTGGTGTAAAAATTTGGACTCAATGTAAGTCATGGAGTAAATTTATCAAAAGCATGTGATGTTAAACCTGATATACCTCTCCAACACTGAACAGATGGTAAAGCAGAGTGTGTTAGCAAGCCTTGACCAAAAGCCATAGTGTCTGTAATGTAGTGTTGGGAATTGGTTGAAATCTCACAATTGGCGCCGCCTCCGTGGTGTAGTGGTTAGAGCGTCCGCCCGGAGAGCGGAAGGTCGCAGGTTCGATCCCCGACCGCGTCATACCAAAAAGACGTTAAAATATGGTACTTGTTGGACCGTGCCGGCATTAATGGGTACAACAAGGACTGGTCGCTCGGAGTCAATATAATGTGTCTGAGTTTGGTATTCATGCTTCACTGCGGCATGGTATCTCAGTGGGCTAGCACTATAAAACCAGCTTCAGTCTGGGCTAGTACAAGCAGCCGCACATACACATACACGCCCATGCGCGTCGTCATATGAGCGAAATATTCTCAAGCACGACGTTAAACCCAATTTCACCTCACCTCACAGTTGGTGATTGGTTCATTACCAACAAGCAGTCATCGAAAAAAATTGGTTGGCATCATTTTACAGAGTTTCCTATTTAGGTTGTTATTGCAGATAAGTATAATGTGGTTCTCTGTTGTTTTTTGTTTTATTTAGAAACATCCAATGTAAAATGATGCAGCTTGCTACTTTAAAGTGATGACTAATATATCATGAACATAAACTTTTTGGAGTCTTCAAGAAATATGAACCGCCTCCGTGGTGTAGTGGTTAGGGCGTCCGTGCAGAGAACGGAAGGTTGCGGGTTCGACCCCCGACCGCATCATACCAAAAGACATTAAAATATGGTACTTGTTGGTCCCTGCCTGGGGCTCGGCATTAATGGGTACAACAAGGACTGGTCGGCTCGGAATCAGTATAATGTGTCTGAGTGGGGTATTCATGCTTCCCTGCGGCATGGTATCTCAGTGGGTTAGCAATATAAAACCAGCTTAAATCTGGGTTAGTACAAGCAGCCGCACATACACATGCATGCACGTTGTCATATGAGCAAAATATTTTTAAGTACTACGTTAAACCCCATTTCACCTCACCTCACCTCAAGAAATAATATTATGCAGTCATGACTTTTCTGTAAGTGAAGTGAGTTTTCTAAGAATAAAACATGTTTTCAGGCCCTAACAACTTCTAAGATATGTTCCATCGTCAAGTGTTTCAAACACTGAAACAGTAGTGACAAAATCATTTGTGTTCAATTATGAGAAAATGTGATCGATTCCTTGGTCGTTTGGTCACTAATTAATTATACGACCAATGTAATGGAATCGATTATTTGAATTAATTGGAATACCACCACTGTAAGGCAATGCTGGTTCAGTTGGGGAACTGTCTTCAGGAATCATGCTTGTTGTGCACACCTATTGCTGTGGATTTACGAGGCCCGACTAATGGGATCGGGTGGTCAGGCTCGCAGTTACATAGATCAGTGTTCATGATGTTGATCACGGTATTATGTGAATAATTTTGTCCTTCAAAGATATTCAGATTTTCAATCTTTTTAAGCAGCCCTTACATTTTCTGAACTACACAATTTAATCCTGTTAGTACACTATCCTGCTTTGAAAAGTGTATGGTATATCTGGACTTGCGTTGGTAATTTATCAGATTAGTTTTATTCAATATTTTAAGCAACGCTGTCAACATACATTCAGGAAAATTTGTGTCTGAAGTGATAGGCAGGAAAGCAACTCACAATTATTTACAGCAACAGTGGTCAAATTACTGCTATTGATGCCATGTAACAAACTTTGGTTGACAGAGAAAGGATAAATATGTCACAAATATCATGCTTTGACACATTAATAATCATCATAACAGCTCCATATGTAATCGTCTGGGCTTGTCTGGTCTGGTTGCTTGGGTAGCCCAATGGTTAAAGAACACATAAACTTTGTTTTTAAAATTAACCATTACATATGAAAGATTTGTGGTTAGTCTTATGCGGAACACCAAATTCATTCTTAAAAAACTTGTGGTTAAATAATACCGAGCGATTAAAAGTTGCCAAAAAGTCGCCTGCTTCACTCTCGCCCGCCAATGAAACCACAGACAGGTTACGTAAACCTGTCGCCAGAACACTGCAGTGACGTCATGTGAGGAAGGATTTTCAGTTAGTTGAATATAAAGTGTGTAGCAAACTCGTCATATTGATGCTTTCTCGCCATCAACGAAGACATGCTAAAACCTTGCGTTGTCGTCAATTGCTCCTAGGGGTCGGGCGATGGTGTCACCATGCACAGATTTCCACAGGACCCCCCTGTTCGTGCTAATTGGGTTATGTTTGTGAGTGCGAAGCAAGTGTTTTGGAAGCCCGAAACGATATCTTACTTGTGTTCAGATCGCTTCACGGAAGTTAAAGAATCAAAACAACTTACTAGTTGTAGTAAAATATGTATATGATTGATAGCCATAAAGATTATCCATGACACAACTTGTAACATAACGATTTTTTCCTTGGAAGCGAGGTTGTGGTCGAAGTAACAATAATATTGTAAGTAGTATTATATTGACACCCACCTCGCTTCCAAGAGAGAAATTGTTATGTTACAAGCTATGTCATGCAAAATCCTATTGGCCATCAATCAAATACATATTATACTACCAGTAGAAAGTAGTTTTGATTTTGTAACTCGGTGAAAACAAACCTAAATAGCATTTATCCTCAGACTGGCGGATGTTCGCGACAGGGCGCTGCCATTTTTGAAAATCGTAAAGTCACGGGCTAAAGTCTGTTAGAATTAATGAGATTATGGTTTGTTTTCATCAAGTTAGAAAATCAAAACTACTTTCTACTCGTAGTTAAATATGTATTTGAATCATGACCAAAAGGTTTTGCATGACACAACTTGTAACATAACGATTTCTTCCACGGAAGCGAGGTGGGGGTCGAAGTGACAGTATTGCACGATCAATTTCTTGCTACATTCACGTGGTTAACATCCACTCACCTGAGATACTAGTCAATGTACGTCTTCACACTTGCCTATCCTTACGATTTTGGCGTAAGGCTTACTATTTTTTGTGCTAAATTACGACCTTACGATCATACTGAAATTCCTTACGACTTCTAAAAATAAGTGGTAGAATACTAGATATAGACATGCCCATGCTATTTACAGAGACATTTACAGTACATAAAGTATTGAAAACAGAAGTCGCATCAAAAACATTATATATAAATAATCTTTGCATCTTACAGTGCTGGTAAAGTTTATTTCAAACTGAAAGACTTTAAAAAATGTCAATTAGATCGGCGCCACATTTAACTATTAAACACTATATTAAGATTATAACCAGTTATGTTTCTCCTTTATTTCTTGACATTAACATGCTTTACTATCAAATGCACCTGCCTTACTATTTTTGTTTTAGTTGATCTTACTATTTTCTTTAAAAGGGGGTAGGCAAGTCTGCATCTTTATATTTGGTCTTATAATCCTAATTAGTTTATTATCATACTTGTATGCATTTTGAAACTAAATAAAAAGCAGACAATCTACTGATACTTACAGTGAATTTATAACATGACTGTAAAATCTAGACATTTTATAGTTTGCCAATGTGAATCATAATTCGCACATACGCCCTAGTGTGTGTTGTCTGTCTCATTACACTTCATAGCGAAAACCATGATTCTGTTGAATGCTACGACAAATGAATAAAAACAAAATGCAAATATTAAAATTAAAACAGATTAAAGTTATAGCAACAATGTCAGGCTATTACCTTGTTCGAGGAATGTATCCATCAATATCCACAAAAACGAGTGATATGCCATTCATCTGCAGCTGTTCCAAGTGATGTGTCTTTCTTATATATGAAAAACTGATTTATCGTTTCAGGTATTTCACATTGGTGTATAGTCTCATCACCCAAGATTGCACACCTGGCAACTAATTGCATAATGTCCGCCATTCTTGTAAAAAAAAAGTAGTTTAGTTAGCCAATAATGAACAACCAATCAATGTATTGGTGGTTAATCCTTTGAAAGAAGGACGTTTTTACACAGACACAACAGAGTGTATTCAGTATTGATTAGCAAATCTACATACATAAACACTACCTTTTGACAAATCCGCTGTGTAAGATAAAAGTAATTAATCAATCAGCATGTTATCGGTTAATCCTTTGATTGATGTTTATGATGTTGAGTATTTACTCCAGACACAAGAAATGTCAAATGGGAACCTTTGTCCACTACTTGTTACCACTAATTATACCTGTTATAAATTCATTAACTGACCATCGTGAATGATGACAAATAACGTGTAGGTTTTTACCACCAAACACGGGTTACAACAAGGGAGTATTAATTGCTGTATTGCATGCAATTTTAATTGCATGTGAGAACTTACGGGCCGACACTGTTTTGAGAATACGAACAGAACTTCATTGTTGCATAAGAAATACATATAAGCATTTGCTGTGTGCTTAAACTGTATGTACCTATTTACCTATTTAAGTAAATTTTCAGATTCTTCTAGCAATGGCAAAGTAGGGTTGTTTAGTTTATGGATTCAAATAAATCAAATGTCAATTTTTGACATGATTAAATATCGAGGTAAAAAAACCCACAGAAATGGGATCAATTTGGATCAGTCATTATACCATCCAGGCATAAGAAAACCTGAAAAAGCCCACACTGCTTTGATACTTTATTACAATCAGACAAGAACTACTGGTGATATTTTCGGTCCTCATATCTACGCGCCGCTCTGATTGGTTGAAATTTCATTCGCGGCTGAGAATTGTACACTGTTGTCAAAAAGGTCGATTTAAGTTAATTAATGAACGAAATGAGTAGTTTTAATGACGGGGTTTCATTTATAACGATGCCAATTAGTGATTTATGTATTTGTACCCCCTAGAGTATATGTGATCTTTAAGAGTGTGAAACCCTTGACATTGGTGGAACATTGCTGAAAACAACTAAAAGACCAAACTCACCCTCTGTTTCACGAGGAATGTCAAACAGTGATTTGGTGTGGGTTTAGAATGGGTTCAATTATTAAGGTATGTTTTAACCAAAGCACCTGTTTGCCAATCACACCAAAAATCAAGATTGAATTCTACAAATAGTTACAAGCTATTGTAAGTGTCAAGCCCATTTCCGGTGTACTATGCCAATTTTTATCCCCCTTAGCATGTAATGCAGGGGGGATAATATTAGTCGACGGCTCATCCGTCCGTCCATCCATAATCATTTTGTTTCTGAAGCATAACTCAAAAACCGTTTAATATTTTTCAACAATAATTGGTAGATATATCAAACAGAACCTAAAGTGGTGCCTTTTGCTATTTACAGATTTTTGTCATTTTTGTTTTTCTTGGTTTCCATGGAAACGATTTGAACTTAGTCTCAAAATGAGGGTGACCTTTGTTTCCGGAGCACAACTCGAAAACCGTTCAATATCTTTCTTCAAGACTTGGTAGATATATCAAACATAAGCTAAAGTGGTGCCTTTTGCTATTTGCAGATTTTTGGCATTTTTATGCCCCCGCCATATATGGGCATATAGGGTTACCCTCGGTGTCCGTCCGTCCGTACGAAACAGGGAATGTATTCTATCCACTTCTCCACCATAACCGCTCTGTGGAATTCAATGAACTTATACATAGGCTTTCTTGGGACTCTAATGGTGTGCATCTCATATTTTTTTTTTTTCATATTTTATTGTTGTTTTTTTGTAAGTTTAGAGACATTTGAACTTAGGTACATTTTGCAGAATTTCTCTATGATGATAGTGTAATAGGGGATGAAGTCTATCCACTTCTGCACAAAAACTGCTCAACAGAATTGAGTGAACGTCTACATGTCTTTTGTAGGGACTCTAAAGGTGTGCATTTCATAATTTTTTATGCAATTTCTTAATTTTGTCACTTTTACAGATGTTTGAACTTAGTTGAATTTTGTTCTATTCAGCCAGTGTTCGTTCCATCCAACAGGGGGTGTACGTTATCCACTTCTCCTCAAAAACTACTTTATGGAATTCATTTAGATAACACATGTGCTTTATAGGGACTCTAAAGGTGTGCATCTCATATTTTGATTTTGTATTTTATTTATTTTTCCAATTTTAATGCCGTTTGAACTTGGATAAATTTTGTTGAATTTCTCTCTGAATATAGTGTTGTAGGGGGTGAAGTCTATCCACTTCTCCACAAAAGCTGCTCAACAGAATTGATTGAGCTTCTACGTGTGTTTCACTGGAACTCTAAAGGTGTGCATCTCATACCTTGTTCATCCAATTTCTTAATTTTGTCACTTTTACAGATGTTTGAACTTAGTTGAATTTGGTTCTATTCAGTCTGTTCGTTCCATCCAACAGGGGGGTGTACGTTATCCACTTCTCCTCAAAAACTACTTTATGGAATTCATTTAGATTACACATGTGCTTTATAGGGACTCTAAAGGTGTGCATCTCATATTTTGATTTTGTATTTTATTTATTTTTCCAATTTTAATGCCGTTTGAACTTGGATAAATTTTGTTGAATTTCTCTCTGAATATAGTGTTGTAGGGGGTGAAGTCTATCCACTTCTCCACAAAAGCTGCTCAACAGAATTGATTGAGCTTCTACGTGTGTTTCACTGGAACTCTAAAGGTGTGCATCTCATACCTTGTTCATCCAATTTCTTAATTTTGTCACTTTTACAGATGTTTGAACTTAGTTGAATTTGGTTCTATTCAGTCTGTTCGTTCCATCCAACAGGGGGGTGTACGTTATCCACTTCTCCTCAAAAACTACTTTATGGAATTCATTTAGATTACACATGTGCTTTATAGGGACTCTAAAGGTGTGCATCTCATATTTTGATTTTGTATTTTATTTATTTTTCCAATTTTAATGCCGTTTGAACTTTGATAAATTTTGTTGAATTTCTCTCTGAATATAGTGTTGTAGGGGGTGAAGTCTATCCACTTCTCCACAAAAGCTGCTCAACAGAATTGGCTTTCTATGTGTGTTTCATTGGGACTCTAAAGGTGTGCATCTCATACCTTGTTCATTCAGTTTCTTAATTTTGTCACTTCTACAGATGTTTGAACTTGAATTGGTTCGCTTTCTCTTGCCTCCACAGTGATATTGCTATTGCTAGTTTATTTACCCTTGTACCACGAACCTTCATGATATAGGTTTAATTGTACTGTGGTAAGTTCATTGTGACATACATTTACAAATAAGTATTTACCTTTGACACTTTGGATATATTTATTTTATTATCAATCATGATATTTATTTAGTAGAAATTAATCACCAGAGCACACTCAGTGTAGGGAACTCTTCCTACAGCAGCGGAGGCATCTGTGTCCCTGGACACAAGTTTTTCTTGTTATTTTTCTTGGTTTCCATGGAAACAATTTGCTCTAAATGTGTTCAGGTGATAACTTCAAATTCACACTTTTAATATCTTATTTCATTGTTTGTGTTTCCACTAGAGTTTGGCTTTTTGACCAAAGTATTCATTAAAACAGAAACTAAAATGGTCTGACCACACATCAAATAAGCCGTGGAGGCTGAGTGGGTTAGATGGCTGACTTTGTGTGCTGGCAATTGGGTCCCTGACTCTGAGAGTGTGGGTTGATCCCAGATACTACAAAAGTACTAGAATCAATACTTTACTAAAAAAGTCTAATCCCAAATATAACATATGTTACATTTGACCACTTTCTAAATGGCATTTTGTAATAATGGCTTCGTGTATTCATCAAATAATCACAGATAATATGAATAATGGCAATAAGGACACAGAGCTAGCACAGCAATGTGGTCAGTCAGCCGTTGATACATACTGACCCCAAGCACTAACCCTCATGTCCTTCATATTTCCATTTCCATAATGGTGGCGCCGACAAATTGTCAAATGATTTGGACTGAGTGTCTTCGAATAAAACTAATGAAAAACCGACAAACTCCTACCATCAATGGAAGGGCATTTCTAAACATGCAATTTCTGTAATGAAAAAGTAATTTCTGCCAGCCACTAGACCATCACAAGGAAAACGCTGTGTGATCTATTCCCTTGTTGACAAACAATCTATCAGCGGTGCATGGCTGGTTATTTGATTTCAGGATGTAATGGAGGATGAGCTGAAGCGTGCTGTAATGTCAAATATTAATTGCGAGTATCATCTGTCATCTTAGTGATTGGAATGTGTTGCAATCTTTCTGTGTATTTTCATTTGATTGTATTTGATCCAGGAAGTTTGTTTAGAAGTGGAAATTATTGGTCAATAAGCTGTATCAATGTTATTTGTACTCTCTCGCCTTTTACCAACTAAAAACAGAGAGAGAGTTCAGTGTCGCAACATTCTTCAGTCTTTTTAGCAGAAGTAATGTTGTTGATGGGAAAATATCATAGTGATGCTAGATATCGGTCGATTTAACTCAGACCTGGTACATGCTGATGTGAAGACCTAGTTGCACCTGAAATAGACAGGTTTGACCCTGGTTACATAAATCCATCAAACCTGAAACAAGGATTCATAGATGAGTCTGAAAAATAAAATATCAAATCACTGACTGTCGTGATTCTTGACATTTACTGGGAATCATAATAGAAACATCATAATCTTTAAGTACTGACAGTTTTAAGGGCATCAAGACCAGGACAACATGACAAATTACACAACTCAGGGATTAACCGGCTTGTCGTGAATCATGGTACATAAAGCTTAATGATAACCAGTGTGTTATAGGTCATTGTTGTGTGGACAAGAAAGAGTTAATCACAGATAAGAATATTTTTGCATGCATGCACTTGGTGCATGAAGATATAAATCTTAATGTTTATGTGATATGTACCCCCGGGTTTGTGTTTTTCAAAGCTAAATGGGGGCAGTGGGGTAGCCTAGTGGTTAAAGCGTTCGCTCGTCACGCCGAAGACCCGGGTTCGAATCCCCACATGGGTACAAGGTGTGAAGCTCATTTCTGGTGTCCCCCGCCGTGATATTGCTTGAATATTGCTAAAAGCGGCGTAAAACCAAACTCACTCACTCACTCACTCAAAGCTAAATGGAGTCTTTGAATCACTTGAATATATTTGTGCAGACAATACCTTGGAATTTACTTTCAAAGAAATAATTCCTTTCAGTGGCCAGAAAGACATTTGTAGGTAGGTTTTGGGAAGATGTGTGTTTCACATGCTGTATTCAAGGTCAACTGCTCTCAGATAATCTGTCTACTAAATGTCAACCCGTGGAGATCCGGGTTATAATTGATCTTCAGTAAGTCTTCTTAGTTTGTTGTAAGAGGCGATTAACGGGATCAGGTGGTCAGGCTCGCTGACTTGGTTGACACATGTCATCGGTTCCCAATTGTGTAGATCGATGCTCATGCTGCTGATCACTTGATTGTGTGGTGCAGACTCGATTATTAACAGACCGCCGCCATATAGCTAGAATATTGCTGAGTGTAGTATATAGGGTTCAACAACAAACCAATCACCCAACCAAATAAAAATAGCCCGGTTTTATTTTTTATGTGTGGTCAGTGTTTGATTATTGGTTACCAGAAGTAACCTTCTTGAAATGATTATCAGAACTGACTGCAGGAAGGTAAAAATGCTGCAGGATGGATGTGTTTTAAATGATTTGTTCGGTTACTCATCAATAAAATTGGTTTGTTTTGTCGGCTGTACTGCTTGAACCTGTCACTCAGGATGTCTTTCTTTCAGGGCCACTCAGCTGAGATCATCTCATTGTCCTTCAACTCCACCGGCTCCCAACTCATCACCGGCTCGTTTGACCACACAGTTTCTGTCTGGGATGTACGCTCGGGGCAGTGAGTAGAATCTTCATCTGTTTATCAGTACTTACACTATATTTACCAATGAAGTTTTTCCTTAGCCTGTTTCATACTTATTGCTTATCTCTTCTCTTCCCGAGAAATGGAAACTTTCTGTGTTATGTTCCCCAAAGAACAAAAAAGCATCTCACCCAAACACATCCTTTCCTTTCTCATTTCTTTGATTCGGTATTTCAGATTGATCAAAAGATTTTGATTATTTGTTTATAATGTTGGGTCTGACCTGGTTTGAAACCTGTGAAGATCCGGGTTAGAATTGATCTTCAGCAACCCGTGCTTGTCTTAAGATGCGACTAACAGGATCGGATGGTCAGGATTACTGCCTTGGTTGACACATGTCATCATATCCCAGTTGCGTAGATCCATGGTCATGATGTAAATCCTGGGATTATTCATCCGGACTTGATACTGCTGTTACAAAGTTAAAATATTGCCTAGAGCGGCATTCACCTAAAGACAAAACAAAAGAAACAAGAAGCCGAACAAAATGAATTGCTTTGAGAGTACATGTATGTTTCTGAATGAAGACAACATTTTTCTTTCTTGATATGCAAAAGCACAGAAAGATCTCTTGAATATGTGGTGATATTTTCTTTTGCAATTGTTATTTTGAATGTTGGACTGATTTAGTGAAATGCCCCTGAATTATGACAGGAAAAGAGATAATGTTTATTCTTACCAACCCATGGCAAGTTTTGCTCATTTTCTAAAAATTAGAGTGAGTGAGTGAGTATACGCCGCTTTTAGCAATATTCCACCAACATCACCTCGGGGGACACAAAAAAATGGCAGGGGTGGAAATAACTTTAAGATTGCTAGTGTACTCTGGTACAGATGCACATGTAAAATCACTTGCCCTGATAATATTTCCACTGTACCGGCTGTTTTCTTGTTGATTTTTTAAATAAACAACATAATTAACATTGGAAAGTCAACTGGACACCGGTACAGTGTGATATACAAATTTGCTTGCCCGACAGAAAAAACACTGGACTCGGACGTCGGGCAATGGGTTATTTCCACCCTTGAATGAGCTTCACACATTGTAAGAATGTGGGGAATCGAACCCGGGTTTTCGATGTGACAAGCCAACGCTTTAACCACTAGGCTATCCCACCGCCCCTAAAAATTAGAACACATTGCTAAAATATTATTTGTTTCTTCTTGTGCAATGGGTATTTTTGTCCCTGGCCAGAAATGTAGGAACTGCCTGCTGGACATTTTAACCATCCCAACACATTTGATATTCAAGAATAAGTAAGTTTATTCGCAGTGTGATAAAATACTCCCAAAAAATTACCATTTTCAGATGTCAGTAATTTCATTCTATATTATTCTTCACATCATGAGTTGATTTAGTCCCATTTCTGGCAGTGAGTGCTCATGCTGTTGATCACTGGATTGTCTGGTCCAGACTCGATTATTTACAGACCGCCGCCATATAGCTGAAATATTGCTGAGTGTGATGTAAAACTAAACTCACTCACCTACTCTGGCGCTGAGATTATCACACCTTTTAATTGGTCAAGCGCGTTGTCCCATTTCTTGCAGTGCGATTTCCGTCAGTCCCATTTCTGGCAGTATGCTGTTCACACCGCTTAATTGATAGCTAATATATTGCTAATTGGACTTGAGTAGGCTAATTAAATGGGTTAACTGAATCAGTCAATGATACCTTACCAGGAAAGACACAAGCAAATAAAAGAAACATGGTTGGCAAGTATGTTTGATTTATCAAAAAAACTGCTTACCAACACCAGCGGATTTCAAAACCTCATTTGTGTTTTACATTTGACAGTTTTTTACATGCTGTATAAACCCAGATCATACTTCCCACACTATAACTGACTCGTACACAATGTGTAGAGCTGGGATTGCTTTGTTGAACTTGGTCCAGGTTCATATAGAAAGTTTAAGAGATTATCAGCTGAGTGGGTGGTTTGGTCTCCCACAACAGTTTGTACTTACTGGCAGAGGGTCCTGCACTGTAGGAGCGGCTGCAGGAGTGTCCATTTGTGTTGAACACATTAACACAATAAGTGCAGGACAAAAGGCATTCTTTGTTCTACAGCTAGGTACATAGACAGTACACACTGTGTGGGTTTGGCTAGTCTCTGTAAACAGCATGGTGTCATGGTAGGTGCATATTAGTTAATGCGTACAGCAAAACGCAGATGTACATGTTAGGTGTCTTTACGCCCAGTGTTTCCGTTATCCTGTATATACTGGACTTTGACTGGTACAAAGTTAGAATGTCCGGTAATTTCGAAGGCTGTTGGTCATCGTGTCCGACAAGTTTCAAAATAAATTTTCTAATTACCTCTATCAATTTTAATTCCTGTCGAAAAAGAATATGATTTCACAATGACATTGAGGTGTTGTCAAATAAAAAATAGCAGTTTTGGAAAACCCCAAGCTAAAAAATAGCGGCACAGACACATTGCGATACCCTCTACATTTCTGATTGATTTTTAGGGTGCAAGGTCGCTCACAATGAAAAGTATGATCACTTGACCGGTAAAAGTTACAGATGACTGGTTTTTGAAATGCTAGCCGGTCACAATGTCCAGCTGTAAAAAATGCCAGCGGAAACACTGATGTCAACACTGGCTGAAAAGCAATTTCTTTCAGGCATGTCGTTTCAAAATTAAGGGGGGTCTTCAGGGAATATTATATGCCCGTAGTACTTATCATTACTTTCGTTACAAGGAATTAACATATATACTTAAAGGCTACAAGGTGCATTTTGGTAATATTTTTGGTGTAAATAACAAAATCGGCCAATCAGTGATCTGGAAGGTTCTGGAATATTTACATCACACAATAATCATCATGCTTTTCAGGATTCTACACATTCAAGCATATTTACTGTGGTTGCATTAGAGATTGAATTAACGATTGAATTAAATGTCAGTTGATTCCCTAAGTATAAGTGGACTGCACTCGTCTTGCATAATGAGATGGGAAGCTGTCTTGTATAAAAGAGAGGATAGGCTGTCTCATGTACACGTTAGGTCTCCGACTGACCGACTGACCTAGTGATCATGATGACCATTGCTTCTTTCTTAGGGTTATGACAAGCACCACTTTACCTTAATGCAAGCTTCAACCACTGCCCACATGACAGTTTGAGTTGCTTTATATTCTCAGAGATTATTTCTTGAAAGTTATGCCTCTTAAGAATTTCTAGAAATATTTATTTTCTAACACTCTAGAAGCAGCTTGATAACATTTGCTGAAGTCTGGTAGGCTGACTAATGCAAGAATCAGATTAACAACAAGCCATGTATCAACATCAAAAGTTCATCCAAATGATGCAAGACGACAGGTTTGGGTTCGATGCATAATAATTTTTTGAACTGTAAGATTCAGATGGATGCTTCTATAAGTGGGTACCAAAAATTTGTCAGAATGCAGCAATCAAATAAATTCAGTTGTATTCATTCCCCTCTTAACTTTTGCTGACAATGAATGACTACAATATTGAATTAAACTCATTCAATCTTTAAATCATTGTATCTTGTTCCAGACGGATCCACACGTTGATCGGCCATAAAGCCGAAATCAGCAGTGCTCAGTTCAACTGGGATTGTTCCCTCATAGCTACGGGCTCCATGGACAAGACCTGCAAGATCTGGGACACTCAGACAGGTGGGAGTTAACAGGCAATATCAGGGAGGGTTGTTCTCTCTAGGACACACCGGGGTATCTGACAGTCAGACAGTGGTGGTGTGTGCTCTTGGCATAGAACCCAGGTCACAAGTCAGTTATAGTTCAGTAACGTTGACTCCTGAGAGTTTCTAGGACCCACCCCCCCAAAAAGTGACACATTTGGTCTCACCTTAGGGACCATTCATAATTTATGGCTAGGGGGGTGATGATGATTTTTATGGAGAAGCATGTACAGTGTGAATGACACACCCCCCTCCCCTAAAATTTATGTACAAAATAAGTGAACCCCTGCATGTCATTTACAAAATCAATGACCCCCCATCTCATTCCCATAATTTCTAAGCATAATTTTAAACATACTTTTATGTACAAAATTGCTGACCCCCCTAGTGCGTGTGTAAAAAATTGATGATCCCGCTAGCTTCCCAGAACAAAATGGGTGCCCCCTCTTAAAATCATCATCATCACCCTAATCCCACCCCCACCCCCCCAGCCATAAATTATGAACAGGGGCGGTGGGGTAGTCTAGTGGTTAAAGCGTTGGCTCGTCACACCGAAGACCCGGGTTCGAATCCCCCCATGGGTACAATGAGTGAAGCCCTTTCTGATGTCCCCCGCCGTGATATTGCTGGAATATTGCTAAAAGCGGCGTAAAACCAAACTCAGTCAGTCAGTAAATTATGAACGGTCCCTTAGGCAAGTGAGTTTGTTAAAAATTGCCTCTGTTCACTCAGCTGTTAATGGATACCAAGTGGGAAAAGATGGCAGGGTTGGAAATAACTTTAAAATTGCTAGTGTACACCGGTACAGTGGCACATGTAAAATCACTTGCCCTGATAATTTTTCCTCTATACTGGCCTATTTTCTTGTTGATATTTTAAATAAACAACATAATTAACATTGGAAAGTCAACTGGACATTAGTACAGCGTGATATACAAATTTGCTTGCCCGACTGGAAAAAACACTGGACTCAGACGTCGGGCAATGGGTTATTTCCATCCCTGATCATATGACTGTTAACCTGGCAGCTTCTCACAGGGAGTTTCGGTTAACTGGGTTTAAAATGTCTGCGCTTAGTGCATAATTTGTCCTTCAGGCTACTGAGCATCTTTAAGGCGGACAGTAGGCATTCTACAAATATAGTATACTGTAAATCATGAAATGTTTGTAAGTATCATATTTTTGCAAAAATTGCGAATGACTTGAGCTCGCAAAAATATCATCACACAATTTGTTAGTCAAACACAGTACTCACATGTCACATGTCAAACAAGGGATACTTGAACGAGGTGAGGTAAAATTTGGTTTAACCTCGTACTTGAGAATATTTTCGCTCATATGACGACGTGCATGCGTGTGTATGTGTATGTGGGGCTGCTTGTACTAGCCCAGACTGAAGCTGGTTTTATAGTGCTAACCCACTGAGATACCATGCCGCAGTGAAGCATGAATACCCCACTCACACACATTATACTGACTCCGAGCCGACCAGTTCTTGCTGTACCCATTAATGCCAAGCTCCAGGCAGGGACCAACAAGTACTATATTTTAACGTTTTTGGGTATGACACGGTCGGGGATCAAACCTGCGACCTCCTGCTCTCCAGGCGGACGCTCTAACCAATACACCACGGAGGCGGTTGGATACTTGAACGAAAGTCGCTCAATCAGTACGTATGATAGTCCAGACAGGCGCCAACCACGCAACACACACTCTTTGTCTTTAGAGACCATTTGATAGGACGACACCTTCCAGTGGGTGTTGATGGCCTCTGCAGCAGCGTGTGTTGTTTTCAGAAAAACATCACTGACTGCATACACATGGAAGTACTCTACTGTGTTCAGTTCAAGATTAGCGGCAACCTTTAATATGTGATTGGATTTAGTTTAGGTAGAACTTTCAGTTGCAATCTATTTTGGAAAAGTGGGCAAGTCGCAAAAATGTCATGACGCAAAAATGTCTTTTGGTCGCCACTAACAAAAATATCAAGAGTAAAAATTTCTTGCTTTACAGTATATTTGATATTCTGGGAGGGTAGATATCTCTCAGACACAGATGGGCGGAAGTTTATGCTCACATTTTCAGTCAGTCTTGTTCCAGCAACAACACAATAGTGGTTTTCCGATTAGATGAAATAATCGAAGATTGCTCGCAGTGACCAAATGACCAAGCAATCGATCACATTTTCTCATAATCGAACAAAAACAATTTCGCAACTACTGTAAAAGTGTTTGAAACACTTGACGATGGAACATATCCTAGAAGTTGTCAGGGCTTGAAAACTTGTTTAATTGTTAGAAAACTCACTTCACTAAGTGAAAAGTCATGACTGAATATTTCTTGAAGATTCGAGAAAGTTTATGTGCATGATATATTAGTCATCACTGTAAAGTAGCAAGTTGCATCATGTTATACAGATCTGCAATAACAGCCTGGCTAGCTAATCTCGAAACGTTTGTAGTCCTAAGAACTTCTTAATCCCATTCTTAACACATTGGCTACGATCAGAGTTAAGAGTTCTTGGGGCTACGAACGTTTCGAGAATAAGGGCCCTGGAAAGGAAAATCTGAAAAATGACACTAACCAATTTTTTTTCGATGATTGTTTGTTGGTAATGAAGCAATCATCAATTGTGAGATTTCAACCAATTCCCGACACTACAACACAAGTCTTAAAATTTTAATCTTGACCATACAAACCCGTGGACAGTCAATTTCTACTCTGTGTGTGATGGAGTACTGTAATGTTTCCAGGTTATATTTTCTCAGGAACCTTTTGTCGTTATGCTTTTGTTGTTATGTTCTCAAAATGTTGGGACACCCAAGTAGGAAGAAATAAACTTCATGAAGTGAAGTCAACAACTGGTTATACCTACTTTGGTTGTCAGTCAAAACATGACATGGTAGTTTTACGACGATGCCGTATTGGCCACAGTCAGTTTACACATGACTATCTGCTGAAAACGGATGTAGATGGACCTCCTAGGTGTGTCTCATGCGATGAAGTGTTTCACTGCGTGGACTTTTCGACTGCAAGGGACTCACATTATGAAGCGATAAATCTGAAAGATCTGTTTTCCCACGTCAGCGGGCATCTGATTGTTAGCTTCCTGAGGGAAGTTGACCTGTACAATAAATTGTATATATGTAATGTGAACAAATTGCCTGCTTTTGAATTTGGTGCTACGACATTTTCTGTTTTCAAGTAATAATGTAATGAATATATGTTTTCAAAATAAAACTAATTTATACTTTGTACTTAAAATGTGTATGAATTCAGACTTGATCTCGTCACTATATGGCTGGAATAATGCTGATGTGGCATAAAACCCAACTCAACTCATTATGTTGTCAGTCGTTCTGCAGAAGTTCTGCCACATTCAATATTCATTTGGAGATAAAAAATGTTTGGCATTGAAATGTTTTAAAAATGTGCCTCGTGAAATAGAATGCTGAGTGACCCCTTTCATTCATGGACAGTTTGATTACATCCTTTGCAGTTATTTAATCTGTATTTAATAAACCCTAAATGACTTTGAATAGACTTTGACAGTTTAACTAAAATTTGATCTGTTGGTAATGTAATACAAGTCAGAGTATTTCTTAACAAGGATATGAAGTAAGCTTTGTACATCTTGTTGTTGCAATATAATGCATGAAAAAACGTAACATTGGTGGCCATTGAAATGCACCTGTAAAGGGGAGGTAACTCTTGTGATGCTGTTATCAAATGCTGCTTGTGAATGGATAAAAAGAAACGATGATAAGTGTCTAGGTATTATATCATTGTGAAGTTCCCACTCACAATTAGCCCAATCAGCAACTTAAATTGCTTGTCCAAAGTCTTATGTCAATTCAATTTCTTTTTATCTAATGTCATTGGTGTCAAATGTAATTTGGCCGTATGCTAACAGTAAAATCCGAAAATGCTGATACACAAGTTTGGTTCAGTAGATTCAAGTATACATGAACAGACTAATGATCTAGCTCTCTAAGTTGGTTTGATTAAAAGCCTATGGGTTTGTTAGACATAAACATGATGAAGTCACTGATCAATGTGGGTGCTGATAATGATAGCTTGATTCTCATAGAGTACCATTATATCACAGAGATATTGATATTAATGAATATTGTGATACATTGATATTCATAGCCGAGTTCAGATTTTTCTGAAATCCTACTGAATACTGTAAATTTTGAAATATGACAAATATAACCCCCAGATACAATGCCAATTGTGCAAACAGTTTTGGGGACGAGGAAACTGTTTGTCAGTCTGATTTTTCTCATAAGTGAGGGAAGTAGAACTGGTCGTTTCCTCCTGGAATACTAACAAACACCACCCGTCAAGATCCAGGTTAGAATTGATATTCAGCAACCCATGCTTGTTGTAAGAGGCGACCAACGGGATCGGGTGGTCAGACGAGTGGGTGACAACATGTCATCGTACTCCAACCCAATTGCGTAGATCGATTTTAATGGTGGCAGTCACCGGGTTGTATGGTCCAGACCTGATTATTTGCAGACCCCCGCCATATAGCTAATATAAATGATAGGTGATGTAAATGGATATATAATTTGGTGGTATATTATGGATATATAATTTGGTGGTATATTATGGATATATAATTTGGTGGTATATTATGGATGTATAAGTGGTGATATAACGGACATATAAGTGGTGATATAAATGATATTCAGGTGGTGATATTAATGGATATATAAGTGGTGATATAAATGGATATATAAGTGGTGATATGAATAGATATGTAATTTGGTGGTAAAATGGATGTATAAGTGGTGATATAAATGATATTCAGGTGGTGATATTAATGGATGTATAAGTGGTGATATAAATGGATATATAAGTGGTGATATGAATAGATATATAATTGGGTGGTAAAATGGATGTATAAGTGGTGATATAATGGATATATAAGTGGTGATATAAATGGATATATAATTGGGTGGTAAAATGGATATATAAGTAGTGATATAATGGATATGCAAGTGGTAATTGTCCACCTCCGCAACGCGGAACGGGGGGACTATGTATTCAGCGGCGTCCGTACGTACGTCCCGATTCTTGTTAACGCGATATCTCATGAACTGTTATACCCAATGCCTTCAAATTTGGTGACAGCCTACATTGGGAGATTACACAGACACCAGTCGATTTAAGTGACGTTGACCTTATTTTCAAGGTCACCATGACACTTTGACCACTTTTCAAACTCTGGTTAAAGCGATATCTCATGGACTGTTGTACCCAATGTTTTCAAATTTGGTGACAGCCTACATAGGGGGATTACGCAGACACCAATTGATTTGGGTGACCTTGACCTTATCTTCAAGGTCACCACAACACTTTGCACACTTTTATCTCTTGTTGACGCGATATGTTATGGACTGTTTGCACCCAATGTCTTTAAATGTGGTGATAGTCTCTACTGGAAGATTACGCAGACACCAGTCAATTTGTGTGACCTTATCTTCAAGGTCACCACGACACTCTGACCACATTTTAAACTTATTTAAACGCGATATCTCATAAAATATTGCACCCAATGTTTTCAATTATGTTGACAGCCTACATTGGGTGATTATGCAGACACCAGTCATTTCAGGCATCTTTTATGTGACCAAAAAATAAAAAGTAGTAAATATAGATATTCCATTCTTTAGCGGTGGGGACAACGCCATATCAGTGGCAAACACTTGTTGAAATGATATTTAAGTGGTGATATTAATGGATATACATGTGATATAAATGGGCATATAAGTGGTGATATAAATGGATATATAAGTGCTGATATAATGGATATATAAGTGGTGGTAAAGTGGATATATAAGTGGTGATATAAATGGATATATAAGTGGTGATATAAATGGATATATCAGTGGTGATATAAATACACATATACATGGTGATATTAATGGTTATATAAATGGTGATATAAATGATATATAAATCATGATATATATAATATGTAAGTGGTGACACAAATGGATTACTGCGTTAAACCCAACAAACTCACTCACAAACTCTGTATGTTACATAATGATCCGCAGTTAGCTTCAGTTTTACTGGGCAGGAATAATTGGTCAGTGATTTCCTGGCAACTACACCATTAGCTCCATGACATCATGAAACTGTTACATTGTTGGTATTTTGCTGCAGCAGGCGAAGACTGTTTGCCTATTGACGCAGGGATGAGTGCTATCGAGTGGACAGGATTGACAGAAAACAGCCTTTGAAGTTTCTTTGCACAGAAAGTGAAATTAAATGACATTCACATGTTGACCTCTTGATCATTGCAAACCATTAATCAAATAAGTGGATGAATAATTCATTGATGCGACTTAGCTCTTTGAAAAGGAATGTTTTTTATGTGTTTACTTTGATAATCTGTCAAGTACTCTTCTGTGTGGAAGGGGGGTGGTGTTGTGGTTAAACAGGATCTTGTCACACTTTCGTTTCTCGGTATCAATACAATTCTTGAAGCCGAATCATGAAGACAGTTTACTCTGAAGGTTTCTGCAAAGTTCTTTCGGTTTTTGCATAGTTCTTTTGGTTTTTTTTAAAAATAACATGGGTGAAAAATATTATGGCAGTAAACAATGTTGAAAAAAGTATTGAATGTGGAATTTGGGGTTATTAGTATCGAACAGACACTTGGAATGGGTAAAGGAAAGACTTCTGACCTTGGACGGTGGATTTCAACTATGGCTGACTGTATATTAAATCAACTTCATGACAGCAAGAGTCATCCTTTGTGATCTGGCCATATCTTGCTGTATGAAGACGGGGAGCAGTAACATGCCTTCATTGTAACATATGCAAGAAGTTCTTGAAAGGCATTTAGTTGGACCAACATGAAGACATGACACATTTTTATGGATAACAACTTCTTTTTATTCTTCATAGGACGTTTCTGAGGTAATTGTTGCTTCTTCATCAGGTGAATGCTGAGTCAGTGCACAGAGTGAATATATATATAGATAGAACATTTTTACACAATGCAAGGTGGGAGAATGTACCAAGATAACTATATAAACAAGGTCGACTCACACACTGATAAAAAAGACCACTGACAATCGAATATGCTAGGAGAGTATTGGCTTTGGGATGATTGTTTGGGAGCTTCTGGTGTGAAAAGTCTGAACAAGTCTGAAATTGGGGTATTTCTTCATGAAAATACTGGCATGTTGCTAGTCGCAGCAAATACCCTCTCATAGATTCACACTGAGCACAGCTGATGATGTTAACTGAAGAGATAATGCCTTTTCATGAAGGAGCACCCAGTGTAGTAGGTATTCATTCCTGTGGCTTGTGAGGTGGAGGGATACCAGAAATGCCAAATCTTAAAGTTTTGGAAAACCTGCAGTTGAACTAAATCTGTTTGAAATCTCTAATTCTAACATTGGTGTTACAAAATAAATATTTCCCTCCTAATGAACTGTACACAATGCAGGAAAACTTACACTCCAGAGTGGTTTGAATTTTAGAAACACCTTTTTGTCAGCTCAGATGATACCGCTAATTGTTCGATCGGCATTGTAGAAATTAGTTAGTCAATAATAAATCATACCACTTTGTGGATAACTTCTTCTTTAAGTCCTGACCGCCTCCGTGGTGTAGTGGTTAGAGCATCCGCCTGGAGAGCGGAAGGTCGCGGGTTCGATCCCGGATCGCGTCATACCAAAAGACGTTAAAAATTGTACTTGTTGGTCCCTGCCTGGCGCTGGGATAATTAATGGGTACAACAAGGACTGGTCGGCTCAGAGTCAGTATAATGTGTCTGAGTGGGGTATTCATGCTTCACTGTGGCATGGTATCTCCGTGGGCTAGCACTATAAAACCAGCTTCAGTCTGGGCTAGTACAAACAGCTGCACATACACATACACACGCATGCACGTTGTCATATGAGCGAAATATTCTCAAGTATGACGTTAAACCCAATTTCACCTCACCTCACCTCTTTAATGCCTAGAGTGATGTTTTAGTGTCGATTCTTACACTGTTTTCAGGCTTTGTTATTGATGTGTCAGTGTTGACCAAAACTTACTCTTTACAGGTCGTTGCATTGGGACACTCCGTGGTCATGACGACGAGGTCTTGGATGTGGCATTTGACTACACTGGACAGAGCTTGTTGACGGCATCGGCAGACGGAACTGCCCGGGTCTACAACTCTGTCACTCACAACCTTATGTGCAAGCTTGAGGGGCATGAAGGGGAGATCTCCAAGGTGAGCAGCTCACGGGTGAAGCAATCCCACAATCACACCCCTCTAATCAGCAGTGGGATAGCCTTCTTGTTAAAGCATTCACTCAAAATGCCGTGTTAACAGGGGTGAAAATAACCCATTGCCCGAGGTCCGAGTCCAGTGCTTTTTTTGTCAGGCAAGCAAATTTGTATATCACGCTGTACAGGTGTCCAGTTGACTTTCCAATGTTAATAATGTTGTTTATTTAAAAAATCAACAAGAAAATGGCCGGTATAGTGGAAAAATGATCAGGGCAAGTGATTTTACATGTGCCACTGTACAAGAGTACACTAGCAATTTTAAAGTTATTTCCACCCCTGGTTTAGCGCAGTAGAGGGAACAGTGAAACAAATGCGCAGGGGGTACGTTAACTTAGACCAACCCTACTTGTTCTTGGTGTTTTATTTAAAGTGCATTCCCCCTTGTAATACAAACCAATAATAGCGATTTGAAACTATGATCGTTTGTTAAACAACTTTTATCCTAAGTTGAATAAAATTCTGAGATTTGAATGTTCAATTGGCAAGGTAAAATTATGAGGATTCGCAATCTTAATTTCACTTTTTTCGATTTACTTTCTTGTTTAGAGTGAAATTCATAGGTACGTTTTCACTGCAGACAGACTATAGTGTAACACTGACGGCATAGACGATTGTTCACAGTATCAATCATTGGATTGTCGGGCTCAAATTTCATTATAACGTTTTCATAGAAGTGGAATACACACATGAAGATCTGGGTTCAAATTCCTATTCAGCAACTCATGCTTGTTGTAAGAATAGGGGCGGTGGGGTAGCCTAATGGTTAAAGCTTTGGCTCGTCACTCCGAAGACCCGGGTTCAAATGCCCACATGGGTACAATGTGTGAAGCCCATTTCTGGTGTCCCCCGCCGTGATGTTGCTGGAATATTGCTAAAAGCGGCGTAAAACCAAACTCAGTCAGTCAGTGTTGTAAGAATCAACTAAAGGGATCAGGTGGTCAGGGTCTCTGACTTAGTTGACACATGTCATTGTATCCCAGTTGTGTAGAGCGATGGCTCATGCTGTTGATCTCTGGCTTGACTCGATTAGTTACAGATCGCTGTCATATAGCTGGAAAGTTGCTGAGTGCAGTTTATAACAATAGACAAACGAACAAAAAGAGGTGGAATATTTTTCAGTATAGTATTCAGCAACCAACACACACTTGTACAGATACCCAACAGGTCACGAGTCAAAACTGGATGCCTTAGTGGCCAATTATGAATTGCATTCTATTGCTGTTCCCTCCAACATGTAACACTTGAATTGTATCCAGTGGTTTTGTTTCCTATCTCAGGCTTCCTTCAACCCTCAAGGCACCTCAGTACTGACGGCCAGTTCGGACAAGACAGCGAGGCTGTGGGACTCCGAGTCTGGAGTGTGTAAACAGGTCCTGGAGGGCCACACAGACGAGATATTCAGCTGCGCATTTAATTATGAAGGAAATACAATAATAACAGGTAGCTCACCATTTCATAGGTCTCATTCCAGACAAAAGTTCATTCAGGGCTCCAGATTCAGTTCTGATAATTGTTTGCCAGTTTGTTTAGATTGTTATCAAATACATATATGTAATATGTTTTTCAGCCGAATTTCTTCAAAAATTGATACTGAAAAATATTTTTCTTCAGTCAATAACAGCAATAGGATTTACGAACTGCATTCTAATGTTTGAGGTGAGGTGAAATTTGGTTTAACGTCGTGCTTGAGAATATTTCGCTCATATGACAACGTGCATGCGTGTGTATGTTTATGTGCGGCTGCTTGTACTAGCCCAGACTAAAGCTGGTTTTATAGTGCTAGCCCAGCTGAGATACCATGTCGCAGTGAAGCACGAATACCCCACTCAGACACATTATACTGACTCCGAGCCGACCAGTCCTTGATGTACCCATTAATGCCGAACGCCAGGCAGGGACCAACAAGTACCATATTTTAACGTCTTTTGGTATGACGCGGTCGGGAATCGAACCCGCGACCTTCCGCTCTCCGGGCAGACGCTCTAACCACTACACCATGGAGGCGGTCTAATGTTTGAAGATTAGCAAGAGTTCGACCAACAAATTTTCTGTGCAAATTTTTTATAATTGTCTTTGGTCACCAACTTGCATATAGTTAAGTTAAAAACCAACAACCCTTCTTTCAGACATTTAAAAATTAAAAAAATCTTTAGGACAAAGAAAGAAACAAAGATACAGCCATTATTGTTTGCTTGTTTGTTGTTTAACACCGCCCTCAGCAATATGTCAGCTACATGGCGGAGGTCTTTAGATAATCGAGTCATACCAGACAATCCAGTAATCAGCCACTGATTAGTTTCATACAAACTATTGACATATTTGTGTAATTCAAAGCTTCAAAGGTCCGAATAAATTTCTTTGTGTTCAGTTGAAATATGCACGTTTACCTTTTGATTTACAAATATTGGAATGACAAGTGGTAATCAACCCAGGGCTGAAGGATAATATCAATTTCAAGTATGGATACTTTTGATGCTAATATTTGGAAGTCAAGAAGTTAGAGTGCAAATTCATGTATATTTTACTTGACTCCCTCCTGTGAGAGGCATTTAGAAGTGATAACAGTGTTAGAAACGTCATCGAAACGTCACTCTCAGAGCTCCAGATAAGATTTAGCTCATGTGGGTACTGTACCCACCGTATATTTTTGGAGTGGGTATTATGAATGTTGAATGGGTATTTCATTTTCCCTTACCCACTGCTTTCAAATATGTGCGTATTTCAGTCACTTTACTCACCTAAGTATTACGTCATTGAGTAAGTTTACTAAGCAGGTATGTTCTGCCTTATGTCATACCTAATCACATTCTCTTCCCACAGAGGTTACTCCTGTCATATCTTCCTACGTAACCTCTGTTCTAATACGGCCCTTTCATGGTGTGAGTGTTCAAGACTCGTGATTGGAGGCAATCAGATTTAGTTGTGCAATCAGCGACGTTGTTTCAAAAGTGATCATTCGCAAGGCCTCGGTAATTTCTGTATGCTTAGAGAAAACTAAACCTCTTCCCCTGCGTGATGCGCAAACGTTTCTTCTAGACAGAACTCAGTCATGTTATGGCGGATCAGTGGCGTCTCCATCGCCCTCGTTGACAACGGACAAGCTAGCCATTAAACGTCTTGTGTGTAACATCAACACAAGTCCCCGGCAGATGGGGGGATATTTGTGGCCCCACATTTGCTTGTGTTAGTCAAGTTGAATGTAAGTCGATGTAACACGTGTTCTGATTGGATAGAAAGAAGGGAGATAATTCGTGTTGCGATCTTTTGCCGCTAGGGGATTTTACGAGAACCGGGAAATATGGCCGTATTAGAACAGAGGTTCGTAGGAAGATATGACAAGTAACCTCTGTGGGAAGAGAATGACCTAATAAAAAAAACCTTAAATATAATGGAAATTATTTCATAAAAAATCACTCATCCTTTACTGACAGTACAACACTTGTCCTATACTAACAGTACAACTTGATAGCAATCGATGCCGTTTTCATTACGCAAGTGATTTTTATAAATATATTCCGTACACATTTGTTTTAAACTTTTTGCGTATCTAACATTTTAAATGCATAATTGGTATGCAACAATTACTTTTTAATGCATAATTCTATGCGTATTTTACCCGGATACGCAGCTTATCTGGGCCTCTGACTCTCACAGCAATAAAGAAGTTGTTCATCCATATATTGTTATCCTTCCTACTTGATTCCGTATGTTTATTTGCAGGTAGCAAAGACAATACTTGTCGTATTTGGAGATGAAGTCATCATCATCGTGCAATCTGTGATCAGTATTACATATGGGTGACATCGCCACACCCTCACTTCCAGACATCCCCGGTCCAGATGGATCTGCTACAAGGAAAACATCAACCCTCAAGATGGGGCTTGGCAGAAACTTCTCTTGCATCAGAATCTGTTATTAAGAATATGAGGACACTCTACCTTCATTCTCAGTTTCTTACAGTAACATTTCTTGAAATGCCTTCAGGTCATTTTGACTGAAAATGCATTTTAGTATGTTAATGGTACATATGTTCAATTTTTCTGTGAAAGCTTTGACATTTTTCGTCGTTAATTGTTAATGTGGGGAAAGGATGAAATTGAAATTAAGATGATTATATGCATCATGAAATAAAAGCTCAAAATTGTAATTATTGCTGAACTAGAAAAAGTTTATTTTACTTGTCTGTGCTTTTGGGGTGTTAAAATCTAGTGTGAGATAGAAATCTGAATGTACCGGTAATATACAATGGAAGTAGATGAGGTTATTAATTATGAATTTTACCACCCATTTTCAAACATAATCAGCTTGCCAATGAAACATCTTTCATGACAGCATCCAAGTATACTGATTTTTGCCCTCAATAGTTGGTACTGTTGGTACTATTTGGTGACTGATGGTACAAAGATGTACTGATTTCAGAAATTTATTGAAGTATTATGTTCTAATGAATTTCTAGACTGTGTGTGCAATGGTTTACAATTTGTCTGCATTCCAATATTTTCATTTCGAATATTCAGTCATTCATTTATACAAGATTGTATAATCGTATTATTATCCAACACCATTTGATTTAGTTAGAGATCTTGAAGTATCAAAATGCAGTCCTAGTCTCCACCCTTTGATGTCAGATTTGAACTTTCATATGTGTCATGTTATGTAGAAACCACAAAGTTTGGTGTCATTAACTAAGATTTCACATGTTTGCACTTGAAGAATATCAATTCAAGTCTGTTCAAGAGGTCATGTTTAGAATAATATTATCAATTGATATTGACGTTTGTTCAGGATGTTATTATTTATAAATGTTCGAGAGACATGTCTTGATGGATTTAATGCCTTATCAATGATGAAGCTGCTGTCAGTCACTTCCTTGGATATGTTGGAAGAGAAAGAGTAAATTCCTCTGAAGTTCTATTCTTTGGCCCATCCATTATTGTGTATGTGTTTCTCACCTCTACCTCAAGCACCAAGAGAGCATGCAGGCAAGAATAAAACTGGGATACAAAAGGATCTTTTTTTCCCAAACTGTGTAACCTATCTTATATGATTTTTAGAATTTAGATTTCTTTTCAATAGGCTTTAAGTTTATCTCCATTTATAATGGAGATCAAGTCCCTATGTATCATAAACAGCTTTTAATAAATGCTGACCTGGTTTGTGCAGAGGAATAGTATTTTTTATCACATCACAGCATAAAATTCCACAGTTACAGGTAAAATTGAGATAATTATATTTTATATTTTTTACATGGGAATGTAAAATTCAGGGTGAGATGAGAAACACAGAAAATACTGTTGGCAGTGTTGATATTGAAAAATGCTAGAAAAAAATATTATTTTGTTTGAGGAAAAAATGTATGTCACTAAGTAAAATGACTAGAAAAGATCATTTTAACTCGGGCATAAATTCCAGAGACCACCTCATCAAAGTTTCATCAGTTCATGAATGTATGATTGTTTTTATCTTGTGTTTTGTACAACCTGAAATACCGTCCAGACTTAGATGTATTTACTGTTTACTTGTGTGCTTTTGAGGGGCGGTGGGGTAGCCTAGTGGTTAAAGCGTTGGCTCGTCACGCCGAAGACCGGGTTCGATTCCCCACATGGGCACAATGTGTTAAGCCCATTTCTAGTGTCCCCCGCCGTGATATTGCTGGAATATTGCTAAAAGCGGCGTAAAACTAAACTGTCAGTGTGTGCTTTTGAAAGAAATGACTTAGTTTTACATTACCGTCCAAAGTGTTAATTAGTGCCAACAATGTTTTTATATGTTAGACAAACAAAGAAATAAAAAAATTATGTGTTCACCTTTTTCTTTACAACTAAGTACCGTCCATTTTTATCTCATACTGAAAAAGAGAGTACACTTCACTATGTATTTTATTGCTTTCACGAAAAGAATGCTCTCGGTATATTTGACTGCTTTTATTAAAGGGAGGCAGTATTGGTTTCTTACTTTCAAAAAAGAGAATATCCCAATTATATGTTTCCTTGATTTAAAAATCAATATGGACCAAATACATTGTTTATTTGTTTTCATGAAAAGTATGCACCAAATATGTTTCCTTCCCCCACACTTTCATGTATTTACTGTTTAATTGTATATTTTTGAAAGAAATGACTAGGTTTTGCCTAAGTTTAACACAACCGTCCAAAGTGTTATTCAGTGCCAATAATGTTTTATTTTTATGTTAGACAACCGAACAAAACGTGTTAAGTGTTCACCTTTTTCTTTACAACTAAGTACCGTCCATTTTTATCTCAAACTGAAAAAGAGCATACACTTTGCTATGTATTTTATTGCTTTCATGAAAAGAATGCTCTCGGTATATTGGATTGCTTTTGTCAAAGAAGGCAGTATTCGTTTCTTATTTTTATAAAAGAGAATGTCCTAATTATGTTTTCTTGATTTAAAAATCAATATGGACCAAATGTACTGTTTATTCACTTTCATGAAAAGTATGCACCAAATATGTTTCCTTTGTTTTATGAAAGATTATTCACCAAATATGTTGTTATGTTTTCATGAAAAAGTATGCACCATATATATTTTTCCTTGCATTTATTGCAAGAGTATGCACCAAATATGTGTTTTCTTGCATTCATGAAAGAGGATGCACCAAATGTGTGTTTTCTTGTTTTCATGAAAGGAGGTGCCCAGAATATGTGATTCCTTGCTTTGTTGAAGGTATTTCCACAACCATGTTTCTTTGCTTTCGTAAGGAGGAATACACAAAATTTGTTACCTTGCTGTCATGCAAAATGTAGTGAATTTATTGCTTTAATAAAATTAATTGTAGAAAATAGTGGTTACATGGCTTTCAGTGAAAGAAATGCACTTAATGGGTTTATTCTTGCTTCCATGAAAAGTTAATTGATAAGATCGGTGTTTCAAGCATATTTTTTCACATATTGTCCTATCCATTTATTGACTGTTGCTTTGTTTCCTGCGCAGTTGTGTCTGCTTGACTGGTTGTACTGAGAGTAAATTTCTGTGTGTTTTATCAAGGTATTTATCATTTGGTATTCATAGCTTTTAAGTTGACTTAAGCATTGTTTCATTCCAAACCCTTAATTTGCTTTGGGTCTTATTAAACCCATTCCAAACTAGCTAGCGCTCAAATATTTTTAACCATAGTGTGCTTCAGTGTCATTCAAACTGAATGCATAATGGCATGCCTTGTGGTACTTCTAGGGGATTCAGCCAGTCAGAAAGGTGATAGATTGTCATATGTGGAAGTCCACTGATGGATAAGAATCATCAATTTTGTTTCAGTCTCCAAAACATCAGCTGATACTAAGCTAGGGGTTATTGCATGTCCAGGCTTTGTCAGTACAATCATGTTAAATTTTGGACTTTTCAGGTAAATTTGTGTCATGATCAAGGAGTGGAAATGTCATAAAATCAACCAAAATTCATGTTTCATGTATACAAATGTTACTTTATCACCTTTATTTTGACATGCATTAAAGAAAATATTTGTTCATACATCTAAGTATTGTTATATTCTAATGTCATGTATTGTGTTTGAAGGTTTTCATTAAGTATGTAAGTCTTGTTAAACCAAGACATCATTCATTATTACTTTGTGTTCAGCAGAAAAATGTGTGATAAATGTGAACATTGCAGTTTCATTCACATCAGATCTGTCACTGCAGAAAGATACCTCTCTTTGAAGTCTGAGAACTGAAGATCTGAGGACTGCTGCAAAGGTTTTCAAACCAGGTGACCTTTCTGATCAGCCAGTCAGTGTCATGGTGTGTAGCACTCAGACAAGTACATCTAAATTCTGTATCTCTAAAATGAACTTAATCAAGGGTTTCTGATTGCTAAAAGCCGCGTAAAACTAAATTCTCTCACTCACTCTGAATGCGAAAATAAAAGCTGGGCCATGGTTGTAGGTATATTTTTTCACCATGACATGTTTATGCTCCATGGTGAGCATTTTAGAAAGGGGACACATCAGGACCTCAAGAACTCTAAGGAATTTTGAAAGCTGAGATTTCTTTCATTTAGTGTCATGTAAGCTCTTATAGAGCTGTCCTTAGATCTTCATTCAAAGTGATATTATATAAAATACTTTATTTTTTAAGAAGATCTGAAAATTATACATACAAAATAGAAAGTAGGTTTGAACCAAATTCCCTGACTCATTCCATAAAATAACATTCCACGTTTTAATTTAATGTAGGATGAGAGAAAGTTAGGATACAAGCCTTTTTGGACATCCATGATTTGAATATTCTTTTGTATGATATTTCTAAGAATGGGCTGTTTAGCAACATGTAAATTAGTATTTTGTCATAATTAACCGAACATACAGGCACCAATTTGACCCCCTAGATAACATGTTCGTCACATTATATTTATTGAATTTAAAAAAAAATGTTTTGCATAACATGATTTAAAACAAATCATGTAATGAATCATAATTGCACATTTTCTGTTGAAGTTTCCTTTATAGAATGAAGTATATTTTGTCCTTGAATAAGGGTGTATTTTTACATTACAATTTTTGATCATATGAATGTTCAGTGATATGTTTACTGTGGTATTGTGTTGAAGACAGGAGCATGTCCAGTATTTGCTGTCAAAGTCTTTGAGAGTCAAGGTTAAAAATCAAGGCCAAATATTTTCACCTGTAAATGGTTTTAAAAGTTGGCATTGTCTTGCTCTTGAACACAGACGCTCCCTCTGAGGTGACTATTCAGAATTCTGTTTGTGGGAAGTCTGTCAACTGGATGGTCATTATTTGGTCATTTATAGGACTCATTAATCTGGAGATTAATAAATGTGAATGATTTCCTTGAGAGATACTCTGTGATACCCAATGATATACTCATTGGGAGATAATCTTGGATTAACAAGGTTTTGTGCACAGGTTACGTTTAAAATGCCAGTATGAAGTCAACTGTTACTGGGTTATATACCAAGGGAAATTGTTGTCAGTTATGTTGGGTTTGTATACACGTAATTGTTCTAAAGTTGGACTGAACTAAGGTAAATGACTGTCCAAACGTATTTGCCTCAAATAATTTCAGTCTCATTTTTTTCAAATCTCATGATATGTTTGTCAGTCTTGCAGTAAAAGATTTCTCTAATTGTACCAAAATTATGTTTCATGCTGAGATTTTACAATACAACATTGTACCCAAAACTCAGGCCCAAAACCGGAGTGCATCGTACCTCTTTAGTCATCTGTTTCATAGCATTTAGGAGTTGGTGATTGACAAAGAAAGACACCTTACAAACGACAATTGTTTGTTTTATAATGATGCAATGTCCATCTATTCCAGACATTGCATCTTTAATGACATACAGATGTTATCAATGAAGTATCTTGCCTTTACACCTGTGAAGATCCGGGTTTGAATTTATCTTCAGTAACCCATGGTTGCAGTAGACTTACGAGATGGGGTGGTCAAGCTTGCTGATTTGGTTAACACATGTCATCGTATCTCAAGTGCGTAAGGTGAGGTGGGCAAGTCTAGTGGTTAAAGCATCCGCTCACCACGCTGAAGACCCAGGTTTGATTCCCACATGGGGACATTGTATGAAGCCCATTTGTGGTGTCCCCTGCTGTGATATTACTGGAATATTGCTAAAAACAGCGTAAAACCATACTTACTCATCAAGTGCGTAGATCGATGTTCATGCTATTGATCACTGGATTGTCTGGTCCAGACTCGATTATTTACAGACCAGCGCCATATAACTGGAATATTGCTGAGTGCGGCGTAAACTAACTAAACTCACTCACTCACTCACTCTTGTCTTTACTGTTACCTTTAATTGTTGGGACAAAGCTCAGCCGCATTGCATTTCACAAAACTTAACTGCATCAGCTGTAAGGTTTTCAAATCTGTGATTAACCATTATTATGATCATAGAATCTCAGCACCATTGGAGGAGGCAAACAATGTAATTTGGCAGAATCATTACGATTTTGGTCGATCATATTGATACACCGATATCACAAATCAAAATCATCTGTCCGTCTCTGAGTTCCGCCCAACATGAAAATGTCAACTTTCTCTTCATTGGATTGTCTCCCACATTAGGCCAGGAGGTCGAAATACATCTGAAATGCCATTTTTTCCAGCTTTGAACTTAACACTTAATATTGAGGTGGATTTCACATTCAGAGAAATAATTGATAAACACCAGATAATTAAACTTGATACTGTTTCTTCATCAGGATGTATTCCTGAGATGTCTCATCCTCCTCATCAGCCAGACTAATATATTATAGTCAGACTAATATTAAGTTCACCAAGATCCCAAACTCTTCTCATACACAAATAAATGTCACTTCCTTGTGGGAGCGTTTACTGGTGAACCTTTATCAAACAGTGGTTAGACATCTTGCAGGATAAAGTTAACAGATGTTTGCCAGCCCCAAACACAATCACCTCATAACCATTATGTATGTTCCAGTGGGACTGTATGAACGATTTGGGAAGCTTTACATACAAATGACAGGTTACTTATGACAACTGTTTTATTCCAGATTTGAAATTTCAGAGGTTTGTGTGTAACAGATAAATGTCAGTGAAAATCGCAGTCTGCTCCTCAAAGTATTTTTTAAAACTGTGTTTGTCTTGGGATAGCCATGCATACACACGCCACCTTCCGATCTGCAAATTGAAAAAAAAAAGTTTGCTTGATGAAATATTTACAATTGACCTGAGAAAATAATTCGCAAAAAAGTCCAACGCACTGTAAAAAGAAACATTGGAGAATGTACGTTTTGGTAGATATTATGTGTTGACATCAGAGATAGAATGTTGTTCGTGTAATGAGAACTGGGGGCATTATGTGGAGGAAGTGGGCCCACTCACAGAATAGTTTCCATCTTTCCATTGTGGTACAGTAGCTGAAAATATCAGGATTGCAATTTAGTTGAATGGTTTACAATTCTCGTTTCAGTTTTTTGTTTGAAGCGAAAAAGAGTCGGAAAAACAAATTCTGACATTTTAAGGATGTTTTTCAAATCTCAAGTTCATCCAGAAACGATTACGATGAGTTTTTTTGCGTGACAAGTTGAAGTATTAACATCTCGTAAAATCCTGAAAGGAAATATTTTGTGGACTTTCTATCTTATTAAATTTTTGAAACCAGATACCAAAGTACTCATGAAGATGTCTTGTTCTTTCGTTTAACCAGATATGCCACAGTACTCATGAAGATGTCTTGTTTTGTCAACTCGTTAAGCCCGTTAGTTGCTTCAACTCGTCTACCCCGGATCACTGAAGGCCCAGGTTCGATTCCACACATGGGTACAGTGTGTGAAGCCCATTTCTGATGTCGCCTGCCGTGATATTGCTTGAGTATTGCTAAAACTGCATAAAACCATACTCATTCACTAATTGTTCTATCGTTGACTATTTGTGAGTTTGTAATTGCATTTATGTATAATTACAGGTGTCACCTGAATATTGTATTTCTTGCAGCCACAATGCTGGCAATCAGACCAATATATTGTTTCAGTTGATATCAAGTTAGGATGTTTGAAGTGAGTCTTATAAACAGTTGTCTGCAGATGTTCAAATATAATTCTTTTTTCTATTAATGACATCAACATTTCACTAAATAGCATTTCATTTGATATTCAGACAAATCATCTTCCCACAAAGTTTTTAGGGTTCTCTATGTGGCCAGACATGGCCATTATGATGGACGGATCCGATGTTGAAGAAACATAGAATCCTTACACTGATTTACTGAAAGATAAACATTATCCCACTTCTATCTTTAATCAGCATCCGTCTGGAACGTTTCTGTGAATTATTTTCCAAATTGCGTTTCCTTAGATTAGGTCTACAGGTAACACTGAATATTCAAATTACATTTTCCACTGATTATTGAGGTCCAGCCAGTTCTCATTCCGTTGTTATTGTTGTCTGAAATCGTTTCTAGGAGTTCTTGACATATTGCAGCATCAAAGTCACGTCTTCGAGTGGAAGTCTTGCCCAGGATTAGATTCATGTTGTATAGGGCGCCATTTTGCTGTACAGTGTTGTGGATCTCAGGTATCCCAGGAACTTATGATCGTGGGTTTGAATCCCCAAACTGTCAAGACTTTCGACTTTTGTAAGCACTTTACCAGTGTTGGCGTGCAAAGGACGTGTTCTCCTAAAGTACCGGCTGGCTTCTTTTTAGCCACATTGTATTTGTGGCTGAAGTTTGAGAGTATTTAAATTATTTGAATCACAGAAGCATTTGTTGAAGTTCTTGGAAGTAACTTATTATGTTTGGGTTTTGCGAGTCTTGAGATAGAAGACTTACATTTTAACAAGCCCAAAAGTTCTGTCGTTGAAGGAGCGCTCATGATCATGTTCTCTGTTCCCTGGACTTGGCTGAACCATATGTTTCCCTGATATCTTAACACATCATGATGCTCAGTGTGGATATTGCTCAAACTGCATGATACGGTTGTCTACAGCACTGCAATGTCAAGGTCATTTGCCAGATGACTCTTATATATTGACCGTATTGTATGTGACATTTCCTTGCCCTCTGCTTTAGTCAATGATGTTGTGTTGATCCTGACTTGATTATCTTCGTCCCAGAGCCAACCGTTTATGGCAGACCATGAGAATGGCTGTCTCTGGAAGACACAACATTAAGATGTCATAATGCTGAGGTTTTGTTTGGTAGTTTTTTTTCACTCTCGTCAACCTCAAAGGAAAGTTTCAAAGCCGGATTTTAGCCTAGGCATCTTTTCATTCACCTCAGTATTGTTTGTTGTGTCGTGTTGCAGTGGACGGTATCATCTTTTTTTCAAATAACACGTCCCCGTAGTCTAGAAACTTGAGTTAAGGTTAATGTTTGTGTCATTTGAGTCCAGTGAACTGAATTAAGGTAGATTTAGTCATGAGTGAATATGACAAAGGGAGACTATTCTTGTAGGCCTATTTTTTGATGACCTTGTGAAAAGACATTTTAGCCAATCAAAGTCGGAACAGACTCGTCCGATGTCCATGAATGATGATTAATTGATTCAAAGATTTATTGTCAACACTGTAACAGTGAACTGAATGGTCCTCAATCATTTCAAGTCCGGGCATTTCTGTAGTCTGTTGTAGTGGAAAAACCGTTCTGATGTTGCTCTTCTATTCCAGTGACAGGGCACGATTGTAAAATTGATTGACAGTAACACCACCTAAAATGTGTAACCTCAGAGAAACTAGCTCATGTCTATTTGAAATCATATGCGGGGTCCGATACTGGGTCAGTCAATAGTCATTCACCTACGAAAGAGGTATTCTCGTCTCCTCACCTGGAACAATCAGTAGCTTGGACTCAATTGACGTCACTTCCGGAATGACACAGTGGCGGAGATTGGTTCCCTGAGTTTTACACAGGATCATCGAGAATGGCTTGTCCAAAGCCTGTGGTTACTGGTCACAGAGTCAGAGTTTAACTTTAAAGTGTTTAAAGAGTTCAGGGCTAGTCAGTCAACCAATTTGGAAAAGTATGACCTCGTTCAGGATAAGAGTATTGATTATTTTGAATATAAACTTATTTTTCATTCTGCTTGATATTTCCCATTTGAAATGCAATTATTTCGAACAATAAATTGATTTGTGTTTGTACTGAGGGTCATATTGTTAGTCATCATGTATGGTACGAATTGTGGAGCCGTTGCTAGGAATGGAGGTTATTGTCGAGCATTATCAAATTGTTTAAGGTTGATGGTATTCAAAGAACTTCGGCCTCTGAAACGTTAAAAAAATAGTCAAGAAATTTGTGACGTTTCCTGGCATGACGGGCGGTGGGGTAGTGTAGTGGTTAAATCGTTAACACGTCGAGCTGTAGACCATGTTCGATTCCCAACAATGTACATGAATCCCATTTCTGTACCCCGTCGCGATGATGCGTGTCGTAGTGGCGTAAAACTGTACTCACCCCCTTGCGTGATGTTCGCGTCATGTTACGTTGAGACGCCCAGTTACTGTCAGTATGTGGGATACCACAGAGTGTAAATGAAGCGTCTATATATTAATTTATGAGACGAAAAACTGTAAGTCAAATTCTACCTAGTCTGATATGACGAAATCCATTCATTATTGTTTTTGTTTTGGCCTTCGAGGATTTACATACCGCTGGTAACACTCGTTCTTCATCACACTGGCCCGTGAAGATCCGGGTTGGAATTAGTCTTCAGCAGTACATGCTTGTACGATACGACCAACGGGATAGGGTGGTCACCCCTGCTGACTCGGTTGATGCATATCATTGTGTTCCAATTACGTACATCTATGCTAATAACATGAATCGCTCCATTGTCTGGTCCAGACTCGATTATTTACAGACCGCTATGTAACAACGAGCAGTGGTGCTTACCTTCACCTGACATCTGACCTGTGCGCTTCTAAAAGTAAATCTAACTCAATTTGACCTAGCTGGAATGTTGATGCGCTGCGTAAACAACAAACAAACAAACACATCGTTATCTTATGAGTTGCTCTGTCAAATTTAAAAACAAAACAAAACACTTAAAATCCAGGCGACTCCGTGAGCCAAAGTTAACGATTAAGAACAATTTGATTGTTTATAACCGACTCAATGTCTTTCATTACTCCCAAATTGTGACTATATACCTTTTGACAAGCCAGAACCCTTTGGTCCAGGGTTCGAATCCCTGTCCACTAGAATGCATTTCCAGGTCTGTCAGCACCATGCACGTCCTCTTAGGTTTCTGCAAACGTGGTAAGCGTCTGAGAACTGCACCATTTTGGACTTTGTCCCCACATTGACCTGGCAATCTAAAATATTGTCCAGAGCGACGTTCAACTCAACTTAGCCACTCACTCTCATTTTTGCAACACATTGCTTACAGTCGGTAAACCTAGTAGATAAAGTGTTTCTTCGTGATGCCCGGTTTTGATTCCCTTGATGGGTAAATTGTGTGTTCCCTGGTGTTCACCGGCGTGATGGAATATGGTTTAAAGCAGCATAAAACCCAATTCACATACTTCTATGAGCCCGCAGGCCTAAATAAGTCGTATTATAGTCCGTGTGCCTCAAAATCGGACCGATGAATTGCAATCTAACTCGAAAACTACTAAACATATAATACTCTGTGAAACACTGATCATGATCAAAACATCAGACCAACTCTGTGATTTTTTTGCAGAATTTATGTCCTAAAAATAAAAAAGTTCTTTAACAAACTATGATTAAAGTTTTGGGAAAGTTGACTATTTGTTATGAGGGATGCCTGCAAAGAGAGGAACAGCCAGGTGTACGCGGAGCATGTGCACAAGTTAGTCATGAGTGAATATGACAAGTTATTGAATCATTTACGTGTGCTGTGCTGTCTCCATCTTTTCTCGCACACCTGGCTGTTTCCTCTCTTTGCTCAGCAGCAATTGTTCTTCACAAAACTTAACTGCATCAACTGTAAGGTGTTCAAATCTGTGATTAACCATTATTATGATCATAGAATCTCAGCACCATTGGAGGAGGCAAACAATGTAATTTGGCAGAATCATTACGATTTTGGTCGATCATACTGATACACCGATATCACAAATGAAAATCATCTATCCGTCTCTGAGTTTCGCCCAACTTGGAAATGTCAACTTCCTCCTCATTGGATTGTCTCCCACATTAGGCCAGGGGGTCGAAATACATCTGAAATGCCAATTTTTCAAGCTTTGAACTGAACACTTAATATTGAGGTGGATTTCACATTCCGAGAAATAATGGATAAACACCAGATAATTAAACTTGATACTGCTTTTTCATCAGGATGTATTCCTGAGATGTCTCATCCTCCTCATCAGCCAGACTAATATATTATAGTCAGACTAATATTAACTTCACCAAGATCCCAAACTCTTCTCAAATACAGCGTTTACTGGTGAACCTTTATCAAACAGTGGTTAGACATCTTGCAGGATAAAGTTAACAGATGTTTGTCAGCCCCAAACACAATCACCTCATAACCATTATGTATGTTCCAGTGGGACTGTATGAACCATTTGGGAAGCTTTACATACAAATGACAGGTTACTTATGACGACTGTTTCATTCCTGATTTGAAATTTCAGAGGTTTTGTGTGTAACAGATAAATGTCAGTGAAAATCGCAGTCTGCTCTTAAAAGTATTTTTTTAAAACTGTTTTTGTCTTGGGATAGCCACGCATACACGTGCCACGTTCCGCGCTGCAAATTGAAAAAAAACGTTTTCTTGATGAAATATTAAGACTTGACCTGAGAAAATAATTCGCAAAAAAGTCCAACGCACTGTGAAAAGAAACATTGGAGAATGTACGTTTTGGTAGATATTATGTATTGCCATCAGAAAAAGAATGTTGTTCGTGTAATGAGAACTGGGGGCATTGTAGAGGAAGAGGGCCCACTCACAGAATATTTCCCATCTTTACATTGTGATGCAGTAACTGAAAATATCAGGATTGCAATTGAGTTGAATGGTTTAAAATACTCGTTTCAGTTTTTGGTTTGAAGAAAAAAAAGAGTCGGAAAACAAATTCTGACATTTTAATGATGTCTTTCAAATGTCAAGTTCATCTAGAAACGATTACCTTAAAGTTGTGTCATTTGAATGATATGTAATGACATGAGATGAGTTTTTCGCGTGACAAGCTAAAGAGTTAACATCTTGTAAAATCCTGAAAGGAAATATTTGTTGACTTTCTATTTTATCATGTTTTTGAAACCAGATATGCCACAGTACTCATGAAGATGTCTTGTTTTCTCGTTAAGCGTCAACTCGTCACACTGAAGGCCCAGGTTCGATTCCACACATGGGTACAATGTGTGAAGCCAATTTCTGATGTCACCTGTCGTGATAATGCTTGAGTATTGTGGAATGTGGAAGACACAACATTGAGATGTCATTATGCTGAGGTTTTGTTTGGTAGGTTTTTCTTTCTCTCAACAACTTCAAAGGAAAGTTTGAAAATCGGATTTTAGCCTAGGCTTCATTTCATTCAACTCATTATTATTTGTTTTATTGTGAAGCAGTGGATGGCTTCATCTTTTTTTGTCAAATAGAACGTAGTCTAGAGTGCTTTGAGTCTTACGGTGAATAAATTGACCTGATAAAAGGTGTAAGAGTATACACAGACAAGTATACACAGACAAGTCTAAAATATTCCATAATATATTGAACAAACAATGAGCAAGCTACAATGAATGACAATACAGATATCAAGTAACATGCAAATGAGACATAAATCTATAATATTGGGTCACAAAGATAAAATATTATCTCACCAGAGTCTTGATATTTACAGTGAGAGCAGATATACTGATTGAAGGTTGTATACAATAAGAGTAGACGAATAGGCAGGGACGGCAAGTCTTGACGATGTTGATCAACGATGGCAGACAGCTGTACACAACTCCACTGATATGAAAAGTCTGTGTGTGATTCCGTGTGTGTCAACACAACAACCAGCCTTTATATAGCTCTTACACAGTTCTAGAGCATTCTAGCAAAGTTAGGCTGTATCATTATTCTGTCAGAACGTTATCGAAATTCGTCGAACATGCGACATGACTAAACAAAATAGACAGCCAAGGGAGGCAAATACTATTGCCATTGAACAAATATGATACGAAATGTGACCCACAACCCACACTCATTGTGATCCAATAACAACTATCACTTAATCAATGATAATACAAATTACAAAAAACACACTTTCGTAACATGAGTTAAGGTTTATGTTTGTGTCATTTGAGTTCAGTGAACTGAATTACAGTAGATTTAGTCAAACACGTATTTAACTTCCTGAGTGAATATGACAAAGGGAGACTATTCTTGTATGCCTACTTTTTGCAGAGCAAGTGAAAAGACTGTTTAGCCAATCAAATTCCGAAGAGACTCGTTCGATACCCATGGTTGATGATTCATTGATTCATTGATTCACAGATTCACTGTCAACACTGTAGCAGTGAACTGAGTTGTCCTGAGCCATGTCAAGTCCGGGAATGTCAGAAGTCTGTCTATTGTAGTGCAAATAGCTAAGCCGTTTCGATGTTGCATTCCTGTTTGTGTGACAGGCATGGTTGTTACATGATTCATAGTAACAGCACCTAAAATGTGTAACAACAGAGAAACTAGCTCATGGCTATTTGTTGGAAATCATATGCGAGGTCCGATACTGGGTCAGTCGATAGTCATTCACCACCGCAACAGGTATTTTCGTCCCCATCCTGGAACCAAAAGGAACCCGGACTCACCTGACGCCACTTCCGGAACGAAACCGTGATGGCGATTGGTTCCTGGGGTTTTACACAGGATCACCGAGGATGGCTTGGCCACAGTTTGTGCTTACTGGTCGCAATGTCAGAGTTTAAAATAGGTGCTCAAATTAACGTAAAAAGTGTTGGAGTTCGAGGCTAGTCAACTATGTCGGGTAACCGTGGAATGGAGAGTATTGTCCTAGAATTGTAACCTTTGTTTAAGATTGATGGTAGTGAAAGAAACTTGGCTTCTGAAACGTTGGCTAAATACTCAGGAACCGCACATCCTGGCTTGAGGGTGAAGATGAAGACCCGGAAGTCTGCAGTAACCCATGCTTGTCGTAAGAGGAGACTAAAGGAATGGTCAGGCTTACTGACTTGTTTGACACATGTCATCGTATCCCAATTGTGTAGGACGATGCTCACGTTGTTGGTCACTGGATTGTCTGGTCCAGACTCAAAGATATACAGACCGCCGCCATTTAGCTGGAATTTTGCTGATTGCGTTGTTAAACAACAAAAAGTTTGTGAAGCCTATTTCTGGCGTTCTTTGTCATACTTGCCCGTGAAGATCTGGGTTGGATTTGGTCTTCAGCAGCCCATGCTTGTATGATTCGACTAACGGGATGGGGTTGTCAGACGATCCTCCTGACCAACATCCACCGGTATGTCTGATTTAGACTCGGCTGGTTCTTTTGGCATGAAGGGGGCGTTGGTGGCTCAGTCGGCATACGCGGTTCACTTCAGTTTTCATGCGATACATGGTCGTTCGAATCCCGTTTCTCCCCAATTATGGTTCTTGGCTTGTCATCTCCATGTCCATGCTCGCTAGTTTCACCAATGTGATGAAAGTCAGAGACCGGCATTACTCCGGGCTTCACTCCCACATAAAGCAGATACACCATGATATAACTAGAGTACTCTTTAATCTTACAAAATTAAACTCACACATACAGTGGTTCACCATTGCATAATAATTCATTCGATCTCCTATTAGATATAAACCAACTTGCGCCGATAACAACGCTTTTCCCAATAAACACCCATCACCCATTGCCACGTCTTACAACACAACATCGACAAAGCTGTACTCAGCCCCAAGACCGTCATCAGCGCATGCGTTAGGTAACAGGTAATTTTGGCGACATTTCCATACAAGTCTCAAGTTCCCCAGACGAAGAGGCAGTTCCTGCTCCATTCTTAGCTTGGCGATAATTATTGTGTTGGACTTCTTATTCCTTCTATTTACGTTGCAGATAATACTTTCCTAAATACACACATTGAGTCCAACGTACATCACCGGTAACCACAGGGACATTCCTTTCATGGATGAAAATATTTTCTTCTTCAAACACCAGAAACAGTCATTATGGTAATCACGATCTCGATAATGGAATAAAAGCAAAAACGTGGTCGTTAAGATTTCAAAGTTCCAACACCGAGCTGTCGTATCCGTGTCAAGTGGCTGTTCTGTAAAGTAGGCATTGATTTGATATAAAAGAACTGAAGTTCAGTTTGAAACAGTATTTTGAAAGCACTTAATTTGTTAAAGATTGCAAACGTTTTATCTGCATGATTACATTACTTTAGCTTCAGTAACACGAACAGGACATAGTTATCAATGTTATTTCCTCGTCATCTACTATCAACAGTTTCCGGTAAGCCATACGTATCAGGTTGTCAATAGCATCATCAACCCTTAGCGTTGCTGTCAAACAGCTATGCCAGCTCCCAAAAGAAATGCATCATATTTTGAAAGGCAATAAATCATAAATACATCCCTTGAAGGTAACAGGATCCGGTGAGTCTATAACCCTGACCGACTGTTCCACAGTGTTCGTTATATCCATGGCATGTACTTCTTTATCTTGTTGCTTTAGACGTCGTGAATAGGCCACGGATATTGATCAAAATTGTGTTGACACAATGTACTAAACAATAGACGTCTTACAGGGTTACCAAATTATTGTGGCTGGGATATTTCAATCCATATTTCTTTACATGATTTTTATAATATCAACACAACTTGACCCTTTGCAAACATTGACCAGTATAAAAAAGATGTGTATTCTAATGCAGTAGACTCTAAGCATGTCTGTATCTGACTCCGATGTTGAAGACGCCCTGCAAACTATACACTGTATTGATTATAACGTTCTGTGTATTAATATTTCATAAAGTGCATGTTCCTCATTGTGTGAAAATGCCAAATGACAATATTGTGGAAAAAAGTTTACAAAATATTCGTTAAAGCTTGTTACCCAATTGGCGTATTCAAGGTTGTTGTTTTTGTGTTCTGCATAAGTGAGTTGGCAACGGAGAGTGGAAACATCAGATCACCCAAGAGAAATTACAAAAATGTTCAAATAGATAGCGCACCGAATTCGTAAGTATGGACATATTTATATACCAGCGCCATATAGCTGGAATATTGCTGGATGCGGGGTAAGAGTAAAGTCACTCACTCACTCACTCTTGCCTTTACTGTAACCTTTAATTGTTGGATCAAAGCTCAACAGCATCTGCACTTCACAAAACGTTACAGCATCAACTGTAAGATGTTCAAATCTGCGATTAACAATTATTATAGTCATAGAGTAAACCATTTCAATAAGTTTCTGTAAACCCTCATATATTCAAACGACATATTTGTTTCAAATATGTCCAAAGTACACCGACATTTTATCTTCTTTGTCTGTTAATGTGTTCAGCAAACATTCGATGTATCCCCTCTTATCATAAACCCCCCTCTGGGCAGGACCCTTAATTCTCAATGCTATCAGGAAATGTCAATTAACACCTCACTACGTCGGCGGATCTTACGTATGTACATGTGCACAGGTCAGTGACCTTGCACAACGTGGCGTAATGCCACTATGCATAACACTGGACTGACATGGTCAGTCAAGGAGACCAGCCAGAGACGAGGCGAAGAGACGGGCCAAGATCATCGACAGACAGATTGTGCGGATAGTCGGGGCATTGGCCAAGGCCGTCGCCTGAACAACAACTACGTCGATGATGAAGAATCGCCGACCGTCTTCTAAATGTGTGTAAGTGACTGAGCGGGTCTCCACATCGGGAACATTGGCCACTCGGTCCCGATGTGCGTTCTGTCACGCGATTTCCATCTAATGTACCATTTCTACCACTATTATCCAACCACAATAAACATGGCTGCTGCTGTCTTTAACTCTACCGCTGACTTTGTCCTCCGTCTCTTGTCCACCATCCTGAACTACCATCCGTGAGCATCCCCAACAAACGCTCTTGGACATTATGATCATAGAATGTCAGCACCCATTGAAGGAGGCAAACAATGTAATTTGGTAGAATCATTACGATTTTGGCCGATCATGTTGAGACACCGATATCACAAATCAAAATCATCTGTCTCCCTCTGAGTTTCGCCCAACTTGAAAATGTCAACTTCCTCCTCATTGGATTGTCTCCCACATTAGACCAGGAGGTCGAAATACATCTGAAATGCCAACTTTTCCAGCTTTGAACTTAACACTTAATATTGAGGTTGATTTCACATTCCGAGAAATAATGGATAAACACCAGATAATTAAACTTGATACTGCTTTTTCATCAGGATGTATTCCTGAGATGTCTCATCCTCCTCATCAGCCAGACTAATATATTATAGTCAGACTAATATTAACTTCACCATGATCCCAAACTCTTCTCAAATACAGCGTTTACTGGTGAACCTTTATCAAACAGTGGTTAGACATCTTGCAGGATAAAGTTAACAGATGTTTGCCAGCCCCAAACACAATCACCTCATAACCATTATGTATGTTCCAGTGGGACTGTATGAACCATTTGGGAAGCTTTACATACAAATGACAGGTTACTTATGACGACTGTTTCATTCCTGATTTGAAATTTCAGAGGTTTTGTGTGTAACACATAAATGTCATGCTCCTAAACGTATTTTTTAGAACCTTTTTATGCCTTGGGAGAGCCATGCATACACATGCCACCTTCCGAACTGCAGATTGCAAAAAAATAAAGTTTGCTTGATGAAATATTTAGAATTGAGCTGAAAAAAGTCCTTTAACACACTGTAAAAACCAATATTGGAGAATGTACGGTTTGGCAGATATTATGTGTTGCCATTAGAGATCGAATGCTGTTTGTGTAATGAGAACTGGGGGCATTATGTGAAGGAAGAGGGCCAACTCAAGTTTTTTTCTTTGAAGCAAAAAAGGGTCGGAAAAACAAAATCTGACAATTTAATGATGTATTTCAAATGTCAAGTTGATCCTGAAACGATTACATTAAAGGTGTATCGTTTCGATAATATGAAATGACGAGAAATGAGTTTTTTGCGTGACAAGTTGAAGTGTTAACAACTCGTTAAATTCTGACAGCAAATATTTGTTGACTTTCTATTCTATTATATTTTTGAAACCAGATATAGCAAAGTAATCATGAAGATGTATTGTTCTTTCGTTTAGTGAGTGAGTGAGTTTAGTTTTACGCCACACTCAGCAATATTCCAGCTATATGGCGGCGGTCTGTTAATAATCGAGTCTGGACTAGACAATCGATCTGCGCAATTGGGAACTGATATTGCTTGAATATTGCTTGAATATTGCTAAAAGCGGCGTAAAACCATACTGATTCACCAATTCATCTATCGTTGACTATTTCTGAGTTTGTAATTGCATTTATGTATAATTACAAGTGTACCCTTGGAATATTGTATTTCTTGCAGCCACAATGCTGGCAATCAGACCAATACATTGTTTTAGTTGATATCAAGTTAGGATGTTTGAAGTGAGTCTTATAAACAGTTGTCTGCAGATGTTCAAATATAATTCTTTTCTTCTATTAATGACATCAACATTTCACAAAATAGCATTTCACTTGATATTCAGACATATCACATTCTTCCAAAGTTTTTAAGGTCTCTCTAAGTGGCCAGACATGGCCATTATGATGGATGGATCCGATGTTGAAGAAACATAGAATCCTCTTAATGATTTACTGAAAGATGAACATTATCCCACTTCTATCTTTAATCAGCATCTGTCTGGAACGTTTCTGTGAATTATTTTCCAAATTGCTTTTCCTTAGATTAGGTCTACAGGTAACACTGAATATTCAAATTACATTTTCCACTGATTATTGAGGTCCAGCCAGTTCTCATTCCGTTGTTATTGTTGTCTGAAATCATTTCTAGGAGTTCTTGACATATTCCAGCATCAAAGTCACATGTTCGAGTTGAAGGCATGCCCAGGACTAGATGCATGTTGTATAGGGCGCCATTTTGCTGTACAGAGTTGTGGATCTGAGGTGTACCAGGAACCTATGATCGTGGGTTTGAATACCCAACTTGTCAAGACTTTCGACTTTCGAATTTAGTAAGACTTTCACCAGTGTTGGCGTGCAAAGGACGTGTTGCTAAATTACCAGTTTGCTTCTTTTAGCCATGCTGTATTTAGAACTAAAGTGGTGTGAGAGTATTTTAAGTATTAGAATCACAAAGGCATTTTTCGAAGTCCTTTGAAGTAAAAGATTATGTTAGGGTCTTGGCTTAGAAGACTTACATTTGACAAGCCCGAAAATTCTGTCTTTGAAGGAGCGTATAAACTCAATTTCACCGTTTCCTGGACTTGGTTAACCTTCTGTTTTCCTTTTGTCTTAACACATCCTGATTCTCAGTGTGGATCTTGCTCAAACTATATGATACTGTTGTCTACCATACTGTAATGTCGAGTAGAAACCAAACCTCGTTTAATACTGTACATTTGATCTCGAAGTACATTTTTGGGAACACAAATGTCAAGGTCATTTGTCAGATGACACGTATATATTGACTTATCTTATGTGAGATTTCATAGCCCTCTGCCTCGGTCAGTGATGTTTTGTTGATCCTGACTTGACTATCTTCGTCCCAGATTCAACCGTTTATGACAAACCATGAGAATGGCTGTCTCTGGAAGACATTACATTGAGATGTCATAATGCTGAGGAAGAGTATACACAGACAAGTATACACAGGCAAGTCTAAAATATTCCATAATATATTGAACAAACAACGAGCAAGCTACAATGAATGACAATACAGATATCTAGTACAATGCAATTGAGACATAAATCTATAATATTGGGTCACAAAGATAAAATATTATCTCACCAGGGTCTTGACATTTACAGTGAGAGCAGATATACTGATTGAAGGTTGTATACAATAAGAGTAGACGAATGGGCAGGGACGGCAAGTCTTGACGATGTTGATCAACGATGGCAGACAGCTGTACACAACTCCACTGATATGAAAAGTCTGTGTGTGATTCCGTGTGTGTCAACACAACAACCAGCCTTTATATAGCTTTTACACAGTTCTAGAGCATTCTAGCAAAGTTAGGCTGTATCATTATTCTCTCAGAACGTTATCGAAATTCGTCGAAACATGCGACATCACTAATCATAATAGACAGCCAAGGGAGGCAACTCTGGAACTCTATCAAAAAGGCGTGCCTCTGAAATACTATTGCCATTGAACAAATATGATGCGAAATGTGACCCACAACCCACACTCCAAACTTTAAACATTGTGACCCAATAACAACTATCATTTAATCAATCATAATACAAATTAGAAATAACACACGTTCGTAACATGAGTTAAGGTTTATGTTTGTGTCATTTGAGTTTAGTGAACTGAATTACAGTAGAATTAGTCAAACACGTATTTAACTTCCTGAGTGAATATGACAAAGGGAGACTATTCTTGTAGGCCTACCTTTTGCAGAACAAGTGAAAAGACATTTTAGCCAATCAAATTCCAAACAGACTCGTTCGATACCCATGGTTGATGATTCATTGATTCATTGATTCACAGATTCACTGTCAACACTGTAGCAGTGAACTGAGTAGTCCTGGGCCATGTCAAGTCCGGGAATGTCAGTAGTCTGTCTGTTGTAGCAAAGCCGTTTTGATGCTGCTTTCCTGTTTGAGTGACAGGCATGGTTGTTAAATGATTCATAGCAACAGCACCTAAAGTGTGTAACAACAGAGAAACTAGCTCATGTCTATTTGTTGGAAATCATATGCGGGATCCGATACTGGGTCAGTCGATAGTCATTCACCATTGCAACAGGTATTTTCGTCCCCCATCCTGGAACAATAAGGAACCCGGACTCACCTGACGTCACTTCCGGAACGAACCCGTGATGGCGATTGGTTCTGGGGTTTTACACAGGATTACCGAGGATGGCTTGGCCACAGTTTGTGCTTACTGGTCGCAATGTCAGAGTTTACAATAGGTGCTCAAATTAACGTAAAAGTGTTGGAGTTCGAGGCTAGTCAGTTAAATATGTCGAGTAAGCGTGGAATGGAGGATATTGTCCGAGAACTGTAACCTTAGTTTAAGGTTGATGGTAGTGAAAGAAACTTGCCTTCTGAAACGTTGGCTAAATACTCAGGAACCGCACATCCTGGCATGAAGGTGAGGATGAAGACCCGGAAGTCTGTAGTAACCCATGCTTGTCATAAGAGGAGACTAAAATGATGGTCAGGTTCGCTGACTTGTTTGACACATGTCATCGTATCCCAATTGTGTAGGACGATGCTCACGTTGTTGGTCACTGGATTGTCTGGTCCAGACTCAAAGATATACAGACCTCCGCCATTTAGCTGGAATTGTGCTGATTGCGTTGTTAAACAACAAAAAGTTTGTGAAGCCTATTTCTGGCATTCTTGGCCATACGTGCCCGTGAAGATCTGGGTTGGATTTGGTCTTCAGCAGCCCATGCTTGTATGATTCGACTAACGGGATGGGGTTGTCAGACGATCCTCCTGACCAACATCCACCGGTATGTCTGATTTAGACTCGGCTGGTTCTTGTGGCATGAAGGGGGCGTTGGTGGCTCAGTCGGCATACGCGGCTTACTTCAGTTTTCATGCGATACATGGTCGTTCGAATCCCGTTTCTCCCCAATTATGGTTCTTGGCTTGTCATCTCCATGTCCATACTCGCTGGTTTCACCAATGTGATGAAAGTCAGAGACCGGCATTACTCCGGGCTTCCCTCCCACATAAAGCAGATACACCATGATATAACTAGAGTACTCTTTAATCTTACAAAATTAAACTCACACATACAGTGGTTCACCATTACATAATAATTCATTCGATCTCCTATTAGATATAAACCAACTTGCGCTTTTCCCAATAAACACCAATCCCACATTGCCACATCTTACAACACAACATCGACGAAGCTGTACTCAGCCCCCAGACCGACATCGGCGCATGCGTAAGGTAACAGGTAATTTTGGCGACATTTCCATACCAGTCTCATGTTCCCCAGACGAAGAGGCAGTTCCTGCTCCATTCTTAGCTTGGCGATAATTATTGTGTTGGACTTCTTATTCCTTCTATTTACGTTGCAGATAATACTTTCCTAAATACACACATTGAGTCCAACGTACATCACCGGTAACCACAGGGACATTCCTTTCATGGATGAAAATATTTTCTTCTTCAAACACCAGAAACAGTCATTATGGTAATCACGATCTCGATAATGGAATAAAAGCAAAAACGTGGTCGTTAAGATTTCAAAGTTCCAACACCGAGCTGTCGTATCCGTGTCAAGTGGCTGTTCTGTAAAGTAGGCATTGATTTGATATAAAAGAACTGAAGTTCAGTTTGAAACAGTATTTTGAAAGCACTTAATTTGTTAAAGATTGCAAACGTTTTATCTGCATGATTACATTACTTTAGCTTCAGTAACACGAACAGGACATAGTTATCAATGTTATTTCCTCGTCATCTACTATCAACAGTTTCCGGTAAGCCATACGTATCAGGTTGTCAATAGCATCATCAACCCTTAGCGTTGCTGTCAAACAGCTATGCCAGCTCCCAAAAGAAACGCATCATATTTTGAAAGGAAATGAAACAGAAATACGTCCCTTGGTTGTAACATGATCCGGTGATAGTGAGTCTATAACCCTGATCGACTGTTCCACAGTGTTCGTTATATCCATGGCATGTACTTCTTTATCTTGTTGCTTTAGTAGTGAATAGGTCACGGGTATTGATCAAAACAGTGTTGACACAATGTACTAAATAATCGACGTCCTACAGGGTTACCAATCCATTGTTGCTGGGATATTTCAATCCATATTTCTAACATGATTTTTATTATACCAACAAAACCTAACCCTTTGCAAACATTGACCAGTATAAAAAAGATGTGTATTCTAATGCAGTAGACTCTAAGCGTGTCTGTATCTGACTCCGATGTTGAGAACCCCCTGCAAACTATACACTGTATTGATTATAACGTTCTGTGTATTAATATTTCATATAGGGCATGTTCCTCATTGTGTGAAAATGCCAAATGACAATATTGTGGAAAAAAGTTTACAAAATATTCGTTAAAGCTTGTTACCCAATTGGCGTATACAAGATTGTTGTTTTCGTGTTCTGAATAAGTGAGTTGGCAACGGAGAGTAGAAATGAGATCACCAAAGAGAATATACAAAAAACGTTCAAATGGAGAGCGCACCGAATTCGTAAGTATGGACATATATATATATATATATATATATATATCAATCTGGATTATTCATGGTTGATTTCTGAACCGAAACAGTACCAACCAAATCAAAGCGGTTTTATTCAAGTTGCAGATATAATAATTGATTTGATTGTTAAGAGTGCCACAGTTGCCATAGCGGAACCATACGTCCTATCAATGCCACCAGTGAATGTCCGGGTTAGAATTGACTTTCAGTATGCCATGCGTGTTGTGAGAGGCGACACTAACTGAATCGGGTGGTCAGGCTCGCTAACTTGGTTGACACATGTCATCGTATCCCAATTACGTAGATCGATGCTCCTGCTGTTGATCACTGGATTGTCTTGTGCAGACTGGATTATTTACAGACCAGCGCCATATAGCTGGAATACTGCTGGATGCGGGGTTAAAGTAAACTCACTCACTCACTCTTGCCTTTACTGTAACCTTTAATTGTTGGGTCAAAGCTTAACAGCATCTGCACTTCACAAAACTTAACAGCATCAACTGTAAGGTGTTCAAATCTGCGATTAATAATTAATATTGTCATAGAGTAAACCATTTCAATAAGTTTCTGTAAACCCTCATATATTCAAAGTACACCGAAATTTTATCTTCTTTGTCTGTTAATGTGTTCAGCAAACATTCGGTGTATCCCCTCTTATCATAAACCCCTTTCTGGGCAGGACCCTTAATTCTCAATGCTATCAGTAAATGTCAATTAACGCCTCCCTACCTCGGCGGATCTTACATATGTACATGTGCAGAGGACAGTGACCTTGGATAACGTGGCGTAATGTCCCTATCCATAAAACCTGACTGACATGGTCAGTCAGGGAGACCAAGCAGAGAGACTAGTCAGAGACTGGCCCAGATCATCGACAGAAGCAGACGGATTGTGCGGATAGTCGGGGCATTGGCCAAGGCCGTCGCCTCACCAACTACGTCGATGATGAAGAATCGCCGACCGACTTCTGAATGTGTGTAAGTGACAGAGCGGGTCTCCACATCGGGAACATTGGCCACTCGGTCCCGATGTGCGTTCTGTCACGCGATTTCCATCTAATGTACCATTTCTACCATTATTATCCAACCACAATAAACATGGCTGCTGCTGTCTTCAACTCTACCGCTGACTTTGTCCTCCGTCTCTTGTCCACCATCCTGAACTACCATCCGTGAGCATCCCCAACAAACGCTCTTGGACATTATGGTCATAGAATGTCAGCACCCATTGAAGGGGGCAAGCAATGTAATTTGGTAAAATCATTACGATTTTGGCCGATCATGTTGAGACACCGATATCACAAATGAAAATCATCTGTCTGCCTCTGAGTTTCGCCCAACTTGAAAATGTCAACTTCCTCCTCATGGATTAGACCAGGAGGTCGAAATACATCTGAAATGCCAATGTTTCCAGCTTTGAACTGAACACTTAATATTGAGGTTGATTTCACATTCCGAGAAATAATTGATAAACACCAGATAATTAAACTTGATACTGCTTTTTCATCAGGATGTATTCCTCAGATGTCTCATCCTCCTCATCAGCCAGACTAATATATTATAGTCAGACTAATATTAACTTCACCAAGATCCCAAACTCTTCTCAAATACAGCGTTTACTGTTGAACCTTTATCAAACAGTGGTTAGACATCTTGCAGGATAAAGTTAACAGATGTTTGCCAGCCCCAAACACAATCACCTCATAACCATTATGTATGTTCCAGTGGGACTGTATGAACCATTTGGGAAGCTTTACATACAAATGACAGGTTACTTATGACGACTGTTTCATTCCAGATTTGAAATTTCAGAGGTTTTGTGTGTAACACATAAATGTCAGTGAAAATCGCAGTCTGCTCTTAAAAGTATTTTTTAAAACCTTTTCTTGTCTTGGGATAGCTATGCATACACATGCCACCTTCGAGCTGCAAATTGAAAAAACCCGTTTGCTTGATGAAATATTTAGAATTGAGCTGAGAAAATAATTCGCAAAAAGTCCTTTAACACACTGTAAAAACCAATACTGGAGAATGTACGTTTTGGCAGATATTATGTGTTGACATCAGAGATCGAATGCTGTTCGTGTAATGAGAACTGGGTCATTATGTGAAGGAAGAGGGCCAACTCACAGAATAGTTTCTATCTTTTTTTTTTGTGGTGCAGTAACTGAAAATATCAGGATTGCGATTAAGCTGAATGATTTAAAGTACTATTTTATGTTTTTTTCTTTGAAGCAAAAAAGGATCGGAAAAACAAATCTGACAATTTAATGATGTATTTGAAATCTCAAGTTCATCCTGAAACGATTACTTTAAAGGTGTATCTTTTGGATAATATAAAATGACATGAAATGAGTTTTTTGCATGACAAGTTGAAGTGTTAACATCTCGTTAAATCTTGACAGCAAATATTTGTTGACTTTCTATTATAGTATATTTTTGAAACCAGATATACCAAAGTACTCATGAAGATGTCTTGATCTTTCGTTTAGTGAGTGAGTGAGTTTAGTTTTACGCCACATTCAGCAATATATCGAGTCTGGACCAGACAATCCAGTGATCAACAGCATGAGCATCGATCTGCGCAATTGGGAACTGTTGACATGTGTCAACCAAGTCAGAGAGCATGACCACCCGATCCCGTTAGTTGCCTCTTACGACAAGCATTATCGCCTCTTGTGGCAAGCATGGGTTGCTGAAGACCTATTCTACCCCGGATCTTCACGGGTGTCTTTCGTTAAGCGTCCACTCGTCACGCTGAAGGCCCAGGTTCGATTCCACACATGGGTACAGTGTGTGAAACCCATTTCTGGTGTCCCGTGTGGTGATATTGCTGGAATATTGGTAAAAGCGGCGTAAAACCATTCTCATTCTCTAATTGATCTATTGTTGACTATTTGTGAGTTTGTAATTGCATTTATGTATAATTACAAGTGTACCCTTGGAATATTGTATTTCTTGCAACCACAACGCTGGCAGTCATACCAATACATTGTTTTAGTTGATATCAAGTTGATATGAAGTGAGTCTTATAAACAGTTTTCTGCAGATGTTCAAATAGAATTCTTTTCTTATATTAATGACATCAACATTTCACTAAATAGCATTTCATTTGATATTCAGACAAATCATCTTCCTCAAAAGTATTTAAGGTCTCTCTAAGTGGCCAGACATGGCCATTATGATGGATGGATCCGATGTTGAAGAAACATAGAATCCTTACAATGATTTACTGAAAGATTAACATTATCCCACTTCTGTCTTTAATGGGCATCTGTCTGGAACGTTTCTGTGAATTATTTTCCAAATTGCTTTTACTTAGATTAGGTCTACAGGTAACACTGAATATTCAAATTATATTTCCAATGATTATTGAGGTCCAGCCAGTTCTCATTCCGTTGTTATTGTTGTCTGAAATTGTTTCTAGGAGTTCTTGACATATTCCAGCATCAAAGTCACGTCTTTGAGTTGAAGGCATGCCCAGGACTAGATACATGTTGTCTAGGGCGCCATTTTGCTGTACAGAGTTGTGGATCTCAGGTATCCCAGAAACTTATGATCGTGGGTTTGAATCCCCAAACTGTCAAGACTTTCGACTTTTGTAAGCACTTTACCAGTGTTGACGTGCAAAGGACGTATTCTCCTAAAGTACCGGCTGGCTTCTTTTAGCCACATTGTATTTGTGGCTGAAGTTTGAGAGTATTTCAATTATTTGAATCACAGAAGCATTTGTTGAAGTTCTTTGAAGTAAATTATTATGTTTGGGTTTTGCGAGTCTTGAGATAGAAGACTTACATTTTAACAAGCCCAAAACTTAATTTAATTCTGTACATTTGATCTCTTAGCCGCGAAATACTTTTTGAGGCGCACAAATGTCAAGGTCATTTGTCAGATGACTCTTATATATTGACCGTATTGTATCTGACATTTCCTTGCCCTCTGCTTCAGTCAATGATGTTGTTTTGATCCTGACTTAATTGACCAACCGTTTATGGCAGACCATGAGAATGGCTGTCCCTGGAAGACACAACATTGAGATGTCATAATGCTGAGGTTTTGTTTGGTAGGTTTTTCTCTCTCTCTCAACAACTTGAAAAGAAATTTTGAAAATCGGATTTTAGCCTAGGCTTCTTTTCATTCAACTCAGTATTGTTTGTTGACAATAATGTCATAATGCTGAGGTTTTGTTTGGGGAGTTTTTTCACTCTCGTCAACACCAAAGGAAAGTTTCAAAGCCGGATTTTAGCTTAGGCATCTTTATATTCACCTCAGTATTGTTTGTTGTGTCATGTTGCAGTGGACGGTATCATCTTTTTTTCAAATATAACGTCCCTGTAGTCTAGATACTTTGAGTTAAGGTTAATGTTTGTGTCATTTGAGTCCAGTGAACTGAATTACAGTAGACTTAGTCATGAGTGAATATGACAACGGGAGACTATTCTTGTAGGCCTATTTTTTATGACCTTGTGAAAAGACATTTTAGCCAATCAAAGTCCGAACAGACTCGTCCGATGCCCATGAATGATGATTCATTGATTCATAATTTTATTGTCAACACTGTAACAGTGAACTGAATGGTCCTCAATCATTTCAAGTCCGGGAATGTCTGTAGTCTGTTGTAGTGTAGACACCGTTCTGATGTTGCTCTTCTATTCCTGTGACAGGGCACGATTGTAAAATTGATTGACAGTAACACCACCTAAAATGTGTAACCTCAGAGAAACTAGCTCATGTCTATTTGAAATCATATGCGGGGTCCGATACTGGGTCAGTCAATAGTCATTCACCTACGCAACAGGTATTCTCGTCTCCCATCCTGGAACAATCAGTAGCTTGGACTCAACTGACGTCACTTCCGGAATGACACAGTGGCGGAGATTGGTTCCCTGAGTTTTACACAGGATCATCGAGAATGGCTTGTCCAAAGCCTGTGGTTACTGGTCACAATGTCAGAGTTTAAAATAGTTGCACAAAGTAACTTTAAAGTGTTTAAAAAGTTCAGGGCTAGTCAGTCAACCAATTTGGAAAAGTATGACCTCGTTCAGGATAATAGTATTGATTATTTTGAATATAAACTTATTTGTCATTCTGCTTGATACTTCCCATTTGAAATGCAATTATTTCCAACAATAAATTGATTTGTGTTTGTACTGAGGGTCATATTGTTAGTCATCATGTATGGTACGAGTTGTGGAGCCGTTGCTAGGAATGGAGGTTATTGTCGAGCATTATCAAATTGTTTAAGGTTGGTGGTATTCAAAGAACTTCGGCCTCTGAAAAGTTCAAGAAATATTCAAGAAATTTGTGACGTTTCCTGGCATGACGGGCGGTGGGGTAGTGTAGTGGTTAAATTGTTAACACGTCACACCATAGACCATGTTCGACTCCCAACAATGTTCATGAATCCCATTTCTGTACCCCGTCGCGATGATGCGTGTCGTAGTGGCGTAAAACTGTACTCACCCCCCTTGCGTGATGTTCGTGTCATGTTACGTTGAGACGCCCAGTTACTGTCAGTATGTGGGATACCACAGAGTGTAAATGAAGCGTCTATATATTAATTTATGAGACGAATAACTGTAAGTCAAATTCTACCTAGTCTGATATGACGAAATCCATTCATTATTGTTTGTTATGGCCTTCGAGGATTTACATACACTCGTAACACTCGTTCTTCATCACACTGGCCCGTGAAGATCCGGGTTGGAATTGGTCTTCAGCAGTACATGCTTGTACGATACGACCAACGGGATAGGGTGGTCACCCTTGCTGACTCGGTTGATGCATATCATTGTGTTCCAATTACGTACATCTATGCTAATAACATGAATCACTCGATTGTCTGGCCCAGACTCGATTATTTACAGACCGCTATGTAACAACGAGCAGTGGTGCTTACCTTCACCTGACATCTGACCTTTGCGCTTCTAAAAGTAAATCTAACTCAATTTGACCTAGCTGGAATATTGATGCGCTGCGTAAACAACAAACAAACAAACAAATCGTTATCTTATGAGTTGCTCTGTCAAATTTAAAAACAAAACAAAACACTTAAAATCCAGGCGACTCCGTGAGCCAAAGTTAACGATTAAGAACAATTTGATTGTTTATAACCGACTCAATGTCTTTCATTACTCCCAAATTGTGACTATATACCTTTTGACAAGCCAGAACCCTTTGGTCCAGGGTTCGAATCCCTGTCCACTAGAATGCATTTCCAGGTCTGTCAGCACCATGCACGTCCTCTTAGGTTTCTGCAAACGTGGTAAGCGTCTGAGAACTGCACCATTTTGGACTTTGTCCCCACATTGACCTGGCAATCTAAAATATTGTCCAGAGCGACGTTCAACTCAACTCAGCCACTCACTCTCATTTTTGCAACACATTGCTTACATTCGGTAAACCTAGTAGATAAAGTGTTTCTTCGTGATGCCCGGTTTTGATTCCCTTCATGGGTAAATTGTGTGTTCCCTGGTGTTCACCGGCGTGATGGAATATGGTTTAAAGCGGCATAAAACCCAATTCACATACTTCTATGAGCCCGCAGGCCTAAATAAGTCGTATTATAGTCCGTGTGCCTCAAAATCGGACCGATGAATTGCAATCTAACTCGAAAACTACTAAACATATAATACTCTGTGAAACACTGATCATGATCAAAACATCAGACCAACTCTGTGATTTTTTTGCAGAATTTATGTCCTAAAAATAAAAAAGTTCTTTAACAAACTATGATTAAAGTTTTGGCAAACTTCACTATTTGTTATGAGGGATGCCTGCAAAGAGAGGAACAGCCAGGTGTACGCGGAGCATGTGCACAAGTTAGTCATGAGTGAATATGACAAGTTATTGAATCATTTACGTGTGCTGTGCTGTCTCCATCTTTTCTCGCACACCTGGCTGTTCCTCTCTTTGCTCAGCAGCAATTGCACTTCACAAAACTTAACTGCATCAACTGTAAGGTGTTCAAATCTGTGATCAACCATTATTATTATCATAGAATCTCAGCACCATTGGAGGAGGCAAACAATGTAATTTGGCAGAATCATTACGATTTTGGTCGATCATATTGATACACCGATATCACAAATGAAAATCATCTATCCGTCTCTGAGTTTCGCCCAACTTGGAAATGTCAACTTCCTCCTCATTGGATTGTCTCCCACATTAGGCCAGGGGGTCGAAATACATCTGAAATGCCAATTTTTCAAGCTTTGAACTGAACACTTAATATTGAGGTGGATTTCACATTCCGAGAAATAATGGATAAACACCAGATAATTAAACTTGATACTGCTTTTTCATCAGGATGTATTCCTCAGATGTCTCATCCTCCTCATCGGCCAGACTAATATATTATAGTCAGACTAATATTAACTTCACCAAGATCCCAAACTCTTCTCAAATACAGCGTTTACTGTTGAACCTTTATCAAACAGTGGTTAGACATCTTGCAGGATAAAGTTAACAGATGTTTGCCAGCCCCAAACACAATCACCTCATAACCATTATGTATGTTCCAGTGGGACTGTATGAACCATTTGGGAAGCTTTACATACAAATGACAGGTTACTTATGACGACTGTTTCATTCCAGATTTGAAATTTCAGAGGTTTTGTGTGTAACAGATAAATGTCAGTGAAAATCGCAGTCTGCTCTTAAAAGTATTTTTTTAAAACTGTTTTTGTCTTGGGATAGCCACGCATACACGTGCCACGTTCCGCGCTGCAAATTGAAAAAAACCCTTTTCTTGATGAAATATTAAGACTTGACCTGAGAAAATAATTCGCAAAAAAGTCCAACGCACTGTAAAAAGAAACATTGGAGAATGTACGTTTTGGTAGATATTATGTATTGCCATCAGAAAAAGAGAGTAATGAGAACTGGGGGCATTGTGGAGGAAGAGGGCCCACTCACAGAATATTTCCCATCTTTACATTGTGATGCAGTAACTGAAAATATCAGGATTGCAATTGAGTTGAATGGTTTAAAATACTCGTTTCAGTTTTTGGTTTGAAGAAAAAAAGAGTCGGAAAACAAATTCTGACATTTTAATGATGTCTTTCAAATGTCAAGTTCATCTAGAAACGATTACCTTAAAGTTGTGTCATTTGAATGATATGTAATGACATGAGATGAGTTTTTCGCGTGACAAGCTGAAGAGTTAACATCTTGTAAAATCCTGAAACTGAGATGTCATTATGCTGAGGTTTTGTTTGATAGGTTTTTCTCTCTCTCAACAACTTCAAAGGAAAGTTTGAAAATCGGATTTGAGCCTAGGGTTCTTTTCATTCAACTCAGTATTATTTGTTTTATTGTGAAGCAGTGGATGGCTTCATCTTTTTTGTCAAATAGAACGTAGTCTAGAGTGCTTTGAGTCTTACGGTTAATAAATTGCCATGACAAAAAGTGTAAGAGTATACACAGACAAGTATACACAGACAAGTCTAAAATACTCAATAATATATTGAACAAACAATGAGCAAGCTACAATGAATGACAATACAGATATCTAGTACAATGCAATTGAGACATAAATCTATAATATTGGGTCAGAAATATAAAATATTATCTCACCAGAGTCTTGATATTTACAGTGAGAGCAGATATACTGATTGGAGGTTGTATACAATAAGAGTAGACGAATAGGCAGGGACGGCACGTCTTGACAATGTTGATCAACGATGGCAGACAGCTGTACACAACTCCACTGATATGAAAAGTCTGTGTGTGATTCCGTGTGTGTCAACACAACAACCAGCCTTTATATAGCTCTTACACAGTTCTTCAGCATTCTAGCAAAGTTAGGCTGTATCATTATTCTCTCAGAGCGTTATCGAAATTCGTCGAACATGCGACATGACTAAGCAAAATAGACAGCCAAGGGAGGCAACTCTGGATCTGTATCAAAAAGGCGTGCCGCTGAAATACTATTGCCATTGAACAAATATGATACGAAATGTGACCCACAACACACACTCAAAACTTTAGACATTGTGACCCAATAACAACTATCACTTAATCAATGATTATACAAATTACAAAAAACACACTTTCGTAACATGAGTTATGTTTGTGTCATTTGAGTTTAGTGAACTGAATTTTTTACAGTAGATTTAGTCAAACACGTATTTAACTTCCTGAGTGAATATGACAAAGGGAGACTATTCTTGTAGGCCTACTTTTTGCAGAGCAAGTGAAAAGACCTTTTAGCCAATCAAATTCCGAAGAGACTCGTTCGATACCCATGGTTGATGATCATTGATTCATTGATTCACAGATTCACTGTCAACACTGTAGCAGTGAACTGAGTAGTCCTGAGCCATGTCAACTCCGGGAATGTCAGTGGTCTGTCTGTTAGATCAAATAGCAAAGCCGTTTTGATGTTGCTTTCCTGTTTGAGTGACAGGCATGGTTGTTAAATTGATTGATAGTAACATCACCTAAAATGTGTAACAACAGAGAAACTAGCTCATGGCTATTTGTTGGAAATCATATGCGGGGTCCGATACTGGGTCAGTCGATAGTCATTCACCGCCGCAACAGGTATTTTCGTCCCCTGTCCTGTAACAATAACGAGCCCGAACTCACCTGACGTCACTTCCGGAACGAAACCGTGAGTGTAAAATAGGTGCTCAAATTAACTTAAAGGTCACATAAACCCTACGGGGTACAAATACATAAATCACTAACTGGCATCTTTATAAATGAAACCCCGTCATTAAAACTACTCATTTCGACCTTTAATTGACTTAAATCGACCTTTTTGACAACAGTGCACAATTCTCACCCGCGAACGAAATTTCAACCAATCAGAGCGGCGCGCCTCTGTGACGTCATATGAGGAATAGCTTTGAAAGCCGATGCAGAATTCATCTACATTTTAGGGGGTAAATTATCGTGTTTACAGGCTTGTATAAACCTGAAATCGTGACAATTGTTGTGTTCTCACAATCTACTGTCATTTAATTTTGTCTCCTGCTTTGCCTAGTTTCCGAGTTACAACTTGTTTTCATAGACGATTCTGTCAAAATCGATTGGTGTCGTTAGGCCCTATTTGTATAATGACTGATCCAAATTGATCCCATTTCTGTGTTGTTTTACCTCGATATTTAATCATGTCATGTAAAAATCTGTTTGTATTCTCAAAACAGTGTCGGCCCATAAGTTTTCACATGCAATACAGCAATTAATACTCCCTCGTTGTAACCCGTGTTAGGTGGTATAAACCTACACATGTTATTTGTCATCATTCACTTGATGGTCAGTTAATGAATTTATAACAGGTATAATTAGTGGTAACACACTTAGATTACCCGACAAAGGTTCCCATTTGGCATTTCTTGTGTCTGGAGTAAATATTCAACATTATAAACATCGATCAAAGGATTAACCGATAACACGCTGATTGATTAATTACTTTTATCTTACACAGCGGAATTGTCAATAGGTAGTGTTTATGTATGTAGATTTACTAATCTATACTGAATACACTCTGTCGTGTCGGTGTCTGCGTAAACACAACGTCCTTCTTTCAAAGGATTAACCGGCAATACATTGATTGATTGCCCATTATTGGCTAACTAAATTACTGTTTTTAAAGAAAGGCGGACATTATGCAATTAGTTGCCAGGTGTGCTCTCTTGGGTGACCAATGAGACTATACACCAATACCTGAAAAGATTTATTACTTTTTCGTATATTAAACTGTTAAAAGACACATCATTTGGAACAGTTTTGTGGATATTGATGGATACATTCCTCGAACAAGGTAATGGCCTGATATTGTTCCTATAACTTTAATCTGTTTTAATTTTAATATTTGCATTTTGTTTTATTCATTTGTCGTAGCATTCAACAGAATCATTGTTTTCGCCGTGAAGTGTAATGAGACAGACAACATGCACTAGGGTGTGTGTGCGAATTATGATTCACATTGGCAAACTATAAAATGTCTAGATATTACAGTTCTGTTATAAATTCACTATAAGTATCAGCAGATCGTCTGCTTTTTATTTAGTTTCAAAATGCATACAAGTGTGATAATAAACTAATTAGGATTATAAGACCAAATATAAAGACGTACATTGACTAGTATCTACATACTGGTGAGTGGACATTAACCATGGGAATGTAGCAAGAAATTTATCGCGCAGTATTGTGACTTCGACCCCCACCTCGCTTCCGTGGAAGAAATCGTTATGTTATAAGTTGTGTCATGCAAAATCCGTTTGGTTATGATTCCAATACATATTTAACAACGAGTAGAAAGTAGTCTTGATTTTCTAACTTGATGAAAACAAACTATAATCTCATTAATTCTAACAGATTTTTTTAGTTTTAAATATGGCGGCGCCCTGTCGGGAACATCCGCCAGTCTGAGGATAAATGGTATTTAGGTTTGTTTTCACCGAGTTACAAAATCAAAACTACTTTCTACTGGTAGTAAAATATGTATTTTATTGATGGCCAATAGGATTTTGCATGACATAGCGTATATCATAACAATTTCTCTCGTGGCAGCGAGGTGGGTGTCAATATAATACTACTTACAATATTATTGTTACTTCGACCACAACCTCACTTCCGAGGAAGAAATCGTTATGTTACAAGTTGTGTCATAGAAAATCTTTATGGTCATCAATCATATGCATATTTTACTACAACTAGTAAGTAGTTTTGATTCTTTAACTTCCGTGAAGCGATCTGAACACAAGTAAGATATCGTTTCAGGCTTCCACAACGCTCGCTTCGCACTCACAAACATAACCCATTTAGCACGAACTGCGGGGTCCTGTGGAAATCTGTGCATGGGGACACCTTCGCCCGACCCCTAGGAGCAACTGACGACAAAGCAACGATTCGGCATGTCGTCGTTGATGTCGAGAAATCATCAAAATGATGAGCGTGCTACACATTTTCTATACAACTAACTGAAAATCGTTCCTCATATGACGTCACTGCAGTGCTCTGGCGACAGAGTTACGTAACCTGTCTGTGGTTTCGTTGGCGGGTGAGAGGGAAGCAGGCGACTTTTTGGCCACTTTTAATCGCTCGGTATTAATTAACCACAAGTTTTTGAAGAATAAATTTGGTGTTTCGCATAAGACTAACCACAAATCTTTCATATGTAATGGTTAAAAGAGTAACAAAAAAACAAAGTTTAGTGGTTCTTTAAAAGTGTTGGAGTTCGAGGCTAGTCAGTCAACTTTGTCGGGTAAGCGTGGAATGAGGATATTGTCCGAGAACTGTAACCTTTGTTTAAGGTTGACGGTAGTGAAAGAAACTTAGCTTCTGAAACGTTGACTAAATACTCAGGAACCGCACATCCTGGCTTGAGGGTGAGGATGAAGACCCGGAAGTCTCCAGTAACCCATGCTTGTCATAATAGGCGACTAAAGGGATGGTCAGGCTCGCTAACTTGTTTGACACATGTCATCGTATCCCAATTGTGTAGGACGATGCTCACGTTGTTGGTCACTGGATTGTTTGGTCCAGACTCAAAGATATACACACCGCCGCCATTTAGCTGGAAATTTGCTGATTGCGTTGTTAAACAACAAAAAGTTTGTGAAGCCTATTTCTGGCATTCTTCGTCATACTTGCCCGTGAAGATCTGGGTTGGATTTGGTCTTCAGCAGCCCATGCTTGTATGATTCGACTAACGGGATGGGGTTGTCAGACGATCCTCCTGACCAACATCCACCGGTATGTCTGATTTAGACTCGGCTGGTTCTTGTGGCATGAAGGGGGGCGTTGGTGGCTCAATCGGCATAGACGGCTCACTTCAGTTTTCATACGATACAAGGTCGTTCGAATCCCGTTTCTCCCCAATTATGGTTCTTGGCTTGTCATCTCCATACTCGCTGGTTTCACCAATGTGATGAAAGTCAGAGACCTGTATTACTCCGGGCTTCCCTCCCACATAAAGCAGATACACCATGATATAACTAGAGTACTCTTTAAACTTACAAAATTAAACTCACACATACAGTGGTTCACCATTGCATAATAATTCATTCGATCTCCGATTAGATATAAACCAACTTGCGCCGAGAACAACGCTTTTCCCAATACACACCCATCACCCATTGCCACGTCTTACAACACAACAACGACAAAACTGTACTCAGCCCCCAGACCGTCATCAGCGCATGCGTTAGGTAACAGGTAATTTTGGCGACATTTCCATACAAGTCTCAAGTTCCCCAGACGAAGAGGCAGTTCCTGCTCCATTCTTATCTTGGCAATAATTATTGTGTTGGACTTCTTATTCCTTCTATTTACGTTGCAGATAATACTTACCTAAACACACACATTCAGTCCAACGTACATCACCGGTAACCACAGGGACATTCCTTTCATGGATGAAAATATTTTCTTCTTCAAACACCAGAAACAGTCATTATGGTAATCACGATCTCGAATAATGGAATCATAGCAAAAACGTGGTCGTTAAGATTTCAAAGTTCCAACAGCGAGCTGTCGTATCCGTGTCAAGTGGCTGTTCTGTAAAGTAGGCATTGATTTGATATAATAGAACTGAAGTTCAGTTTGAAAACAGTATTTTGAAAGCGCTTAATTTGTTAAAGATTGCAAACGTTTTATCTGCATGATTATATTACTTTAGCTTCAGTAACACGAACAGGACATAGTTACCAATGCTATTTCCTCGTCATCTACTATCAACAGTTTCCTGTAAGCCATAAGTATCAGGTTGTCAATAGCATCATCAACCCTTAGCGTTGCTGTCAAATCAGAAATACATCCCTTGGAGGTAACAGGATCCGGTGAGTCCATAACCCTGATCGACTGTTCCATGGTGTTCGTTATATCCATGGCATGTACTTAATTATCTTGTTGCTTTAGTAGTGACTAGGTCACGGATATCAAAATAGTGTTGACACAATGTACTAAATAACCGACGTCCTACAGGGTTACCAATTCATTGTTTCTGGGATATTTCAATCCATATTTCTAACATGATTTTTATTATACCAACAAAACCTAACCCTTTACAAACATTGACCAGTATAAAAAAGATGTGTATTCTAATGCGATAGACTCTAAGCATGTCTGTATCTGACTCCGATGTTGAAGACGCCCTGCCAACTATACACTGTATTGATTGTAACGTTCTGTGTGTTAATATTTCATAAAGTGCATGTTCCTCATTGTGTGAAAATGCCAAATGACAATATTGTGGAAAAAAGTTTACAAAATACTCGTTAAAGCTTGTTACCCAATTGCCGAATACAAGGTTTTTTTTCCCGTGTTCTGAATAAGTGAGTTGGCAACGGAGAGTGGAAACATGAGATCACCAAAGAGAATATACAAAAAAGTTCAAATGGACAGCTCACCGAAAGTATGGACATATATATATATCAATCTGGATTATTGATGGTTGATTTCTGAACCGAAACAGTACCAACCAAATCAAAGCGGTTTCATTCATGTTGCAGATATAATAATTGATTTTGATTGTTAAGAGGGCCACACTTGCCATAGCGGAACCATACGTCCTATCAATGCCACCCGTGAATGTCCAGGTTAGAATTGATATTCAGTATCCCATGCTTGTCGTAAGAGGCGACACTAACTGAATCGGGTGGTCAGGCTCGCTAACTTGTTTGACACATGTCATCGTATCCCAATTGTGTAGGACGATGCTCACGTTGTTGGTCACTGGATTGTTTGGTCCAGACTCAAAGATATACACACCGCCGCCATTTAGCTGGAAATTTGCTGATTGCGTTGTTAAACAACAAAAAGTTTGTGAAGCCTATTTCTGGCATTCTTCGTCATACTTGCCCGTGAAGATCTGGGTTGGATTTGGTCTTCAGCAGCCCATGCTTGTATGATTCGACTAACGGGATGGGGTTGTCAGACGATCCTCCTGACCAACATCCACCGGTATGTCTGATTTAGACTCGGCTGGTTCTTGTGGCATGAAGGGGGCGTTGGTGGCTCAATCGGCATAGACGGCTCACTTCAGTTTTCATACGATACAAGGTCGTTCGAATCCCGTTTCTCCCCAATTATGGTTCTTGGCTTGTCATCTCCATACTCGCTGGTTTCACCAATGTGATGAAAGTCAGAGACCTGTATTACTCCGGGCTTCCCTCCCACATAAAGCAGATACACCATGATATAACTAGAGTACTCTTTAAACTTACAAAATTAAACTCACACATACAGTGGTTCACCATTGCATAATAATTCATTCGATCTCCGATTAGATATAAACCAACTTGCGCCGAGAACAACGCTTTTCCCAATACACACCCATCACACATTGCCACGTCTTACAACACAACAACGACAAAACTGTACTCAGCCCCCAGACCGTCATCAGCGCATGCGTTAGGTAACAGGTAATTTTGGCGACATTTCCATACAAGTCTCAAGTTCCCCAGACGAAGAGGCAGTTCCTGCTCCATTCTTATCTTGGCAATAATTATTGTGTTGGACTTCTTATTCCTTCTATTTACGTTGCAGATAATACTTACCTAAACACACACATTCAGTCCAACGTACATCACCGGTAACCACAGGGACATTCCTTTCATGGATGAAAATATTTTCTTCTTCAAACACCAGAAACAGTCATTATGGTAATCACGATCTCGAATAATGGAATCATAGCAAAAACGTGGTCGTTAAGATTTCAAAGTTCCAACAGCGAGCTGTCGTATCCGTGTCAAGTGGCTGTTCTGTAAAGTAGGCATTGATTTGATATAATAGAACTGAAATTCAGTTTGAAAACAGTATTTTGAAAGCGCTTAATTTGTTAAAGATTGCAAACGTTTTATCTGCATGATTATATTACTTTAGCTTCAGTAACACGAACAGGACATAGTTACCAATGCTATTTCCTCGTCATCTACTATCAACAGTTTCCTGTAAGCCATAAGTATCAGGTTGTCAATAGCATCATCAACAGTTAGCGTTGCTGTCAAATCAGAAATACATCCCTTGGAGGTAACAGGATCCGGTGAGTCCATAACCCTGATCGACTGTTCCATGGTGTTCGTTATATCCATGGCATGTACTTAATTATCTTGTTGCTTTAGTAGTGACTAGGTCACGGATATCAAAATAGTGTTGACACAATGTACTAAATAACCGACGTCCTACAGGGTTACCAATTCATTGTTTCTGGGATATTTCAATCCATATTTCTAACATGATTTTTATTATACCAACAAAACCTAACCCTTTACAAACATTGACCAGTATAAAAAAGATGTGTATTCTAATGCGATAGACTCTAAGCATGTCTGTATCTGACTCCGATGTTGAAGACGCCCTGCCAACTATACACTGTATTGATTGTAACGTTCTGTGTGTTAATATTTCATAAAGTGCATGTTCCTCATTGTGTGAAAATGCCAAATGACAATATTGTGGAAAAAGGTTTACAAAATACTCGTTAAAGCTTGTTACCCAATTGCCGAATACAAGGTTTTTTTTCCCGTGTTCTGAATAAGTGAGTTGGCAACGGAGAGTGGAAACATGAGATCACCAAAGAGAATATACAAAAAAAGTTCAAATGGACAGCTCACCGAAAGTATGGACATATATATATATCAATCTGGATTATTGATGGTTGATTTCTGAACCGAAACAGTACCAACCAAATCAAAGCGGTTTCATTCATGTTGCAGATATAATAATTGATTTTGATTGTTAAGAGGGCCACACTTGCCATAGCGGAACCATACGTCCTATCAATGCCACCCGTGAATGTCCAGGTTAGAATTGATATTCAGTATCCCATGCTTGTCGTAAGAGGCGACACTAACTGAATCGGGTGGTCAGGCTCGCTAACTTGTTTGACACATGTCATCGTATCCCAATTGTGTAGGACGATGCTCACGTTGTTGGTCACTGGATTGTTTGGTCCAGACTCAAAGATATACACACCGCCGCCATTTAGCTGGAAATTTGCTGATTGCGTTGTTAAACAACAAAAAGTTTGTGAAGCCTATTTCTGGCATTCTTCGTCATACTTGCCCGTGAAGATCTGGGTTGGATTTGGTCTTCAGCAGCCCATGCTTGTATGATTCGACTAACGGGATGGGGTTGTCAGACGATCCTCCTGACCAACATCCACCGGTATGTCTGATTTAGACTCGGCTGGTTCTTGTGGCATGAAGGGGGCGTTGGTGGCTCAATCGGCATAGACGGCTCACTTCAGTTTTCATACGATACAAGGTCGTTCGAATCCCGTTTCTCCCCAATTATGGTTCTTGGCTTGTCATCTCCATACTCGCTGGTTTCACCAATGTGATGAAAGTCAGAGACCTGTATTACTCCGGGCTTCCCTCCCACATAAAGCAGATACACCATGATATAACTAGAGTACTCTTTAAACTTACAAAATTAAACTCACACATACAGTGGTTCACCATTGCATAATAATTCATTCGATCTCCGATTAGATATAAACCAACTTGCGCCGAGAACAACGCTTTTCCCAATACACACCCATCACCCATTGCCACGTCTTACAACACAACAACGACAAAACTGTACTCAGCCCCCAGACCGTCATCAGCGCATGCGTTAGGTAACAGGTAATTTTGGCGACATTTCCATACAAGTCTCAAGTTCCCCAGACGAAGAGGCAGTTCCTGCTCCATTCTTATCTTGGCAATAATTATTGTGTTGGACTTCTTATTCCTTCTATTTACGTTGCAGATAATACTTACCTAAACACACACATTCAGTCCAACGTACATCACCGGTAACCACAGGGACATTCCTTTCATGGATGAAAATATTTTCTTCTTCAAACACCAGAAACAGTCATTATGGTAATCACGATCTCGAATAATGGAATCATAGCAAAAACGTGGTCGTTAAGATTTCAAAGTTCCAACAGCGAGCTGTCGTATCCGTGTCAAGTGGCTGTTCTGTAAAGTAGGCATTGATTTGATATAATAGAACTGAAGTTCAGTTTGAAAACAGTATTTTGAAAGCGCTTAATTTGTTAAAGATTGCAAACGTTTTATCTGCATGATTATATTACTTTAGCTTCAGTAACACGAACAGGACATAGTTACCAATGCTATTTCCTCGTCATCTACTATCAACAGTTTCCTGTAAGCCATAAGTATCAGGTTGTCAATAGCATCATCAACAGTTAGCGTTGCTGTCAAATCAGAAATACATCCCTTGGAGGTAACAGGATCCGGTGAGTCCATAACCCTGATCGACTGTTCCATGGTGTTCGTTATATCCATGGCATGTACTTAATTATCTTGTTGCTTTAGTAGTGACTAGGTCACGGATATCAAAATAGTGTTGACACAATGTACTAAATAACCGACGTCCTACAGGGTTACCAATTCATTGTTTCTGGGATATTTCAATCCATATTTCTAACATGATTTTTCTTATACCAACAAAACCTAACCCTTTACAAACATTGACCAGTATAAAAAAGATGTGTATTCTAATGCGATAGACTCTAAGCATGTCTGTATCTGACTCCGATGTTGAAGACGCCCTGCCAACTATACACTGTATTGATTGTAACGTTCTGTGTGTTAATATTTCATAAAGTGCATGTTCCTCATTGTGTGAAAATGCCAAATGACAATATTGTGGAAAAAATACTCGTTAAAGCTTGTTACCCAATTGCCGAATACAAGGTTTTTTTTCCCGTGTTCTGAATAAGTGAGTTGGCAACGGAGAGTGGAAACATGAGATCACCAAAGAGAATATACAAAAAAAGTTCAAATGGACAGCTCACCGAAAGTATGGACATATATATATATCAATCTGGATTATTGATGGTTGATTTCTGAACCGAAACAGTACCAACCAAATCAAAGCGGTTTCATTCATGTTGCAGATATAATAATTGATTTTGATTGTTAAGAGGGCCACACTTGCCATAGCGGAACCATACGTCCTATCAATGCCACCCGTGAATGTCCAGGTTAGAATTGATATTCAGTATCCCATGCTTGTCGTAAGAGGCGACACTAACTGAATCGGGTGGTCAGGCTCGCTAACTTGGTTGACACATGTCATTGTATCCCAATTACGTAGATCGATGCTCCTGCTGTGATCACTGGATTGTCTGGTGCAGACTGGATAATTTACAGACCAGCGCCATATAGCTGGAATATTGCTGGATGCGGGATAAAAGTAAACGCATTCACTCACTCACTCACTCTTGCCTTTACTGTTACCTTTAATTGTTGGGTCAAAGCTCAACAGCATCTGTACTTCACAAAACTGAACAGCATCAACTGTAAGGTGTTCAAATCTGCGATTAACAATTATTATAGTCATAGAGTAAACCATTTCAATAAGTTTCTGTAAACCCTCATATATTCAAACGACATATTTGTTTCAAATATGTCGAAAGTACACCGAAATTTTATCTTTTTAGTCTGTTAATGTGTTCAGCAAACATTCGATGTATCCCCTCTTCTCTTAAAGCCCCCTCTGGGCAGGACCCTTAATTCTCAATGCTATCCGTAAATGTCAATTAACACCTCACTACGTCGGCGGATCTTACGTATGTACATGTGCAGAGGACAGTGACCTTGGATAACGTGGCGTAATGTCCCTATGTATAAAACCTGACTGACATGGTCATTCAGGGAGACCAAGCAAAGAGACTAGTCAGAGACGAGGCGAGGAGACGGACCCAGATCATCGACAGAAGCAGACGGATTGTGCGGATAGTCGGGGCATTGGCCAAGGCCGTTGCCTGAACAACAACTACGTCGATGATGAAGAATCGCCGACCGACTTCTGAATGTGTGTAAGTGACAGAGCGGGTCTCCACATCGGGAACATTGGCCACTCGGTCCCGATGTGCGTTCTGTCACGCGATTTCATCTAATGTACCATTTCTACTATTATTATCCAACCACAATAAACATGGCTGCTGCTGTCTTCAACTCTACCGCTGACTTTGTCCTCCGTCTCTTGTCCACCATCCTGAACTACCATCCGTGAGCATCCCCAACAAACGCTCTTGGACATTATGATCATAGAATGTCAGCACCCATTGAAGGAGGCAAACAATGTAATTTGGTAGAATCATTACGATTTTGGCCGATCATGTTGAGACACCGATATCACAAATCAAAATCATCTGTCTCCCTCTGAGTTTCGCCCAACTTGAAAATGTCAACTTCCTCCTCATGGATTGTCTCCCACATTAGACCAGGAGGTCGAAATACATCTGAAATGCCAATTTTTCCAGCTTTGAACTTAACACTTAATATTGAGGTTGATTTCACATTCCGAGAAATAAAGGATAAACACCAGATAAATAAACTTGATACTGCTTCTTCATCAGGATGTATTCCTGAGATGTCTCATCCTCCTCATCAGCCAGACTAATATATTATAGTCAGACTAATATTAACTTCACCAAGATCCCAAACTCTTCTCAAATACAGCGTTTACTGTTGAACCCTTATCAAACAGTGGTTAGACATCTTGCAGGATAAAGTTAACAGATGTTTGCCAGCCCCAAACACAATCACCTCATAACCATTATGTATGTTCCAGTGGGACTGTATGAACCATTTGGGAAGCTTTACATACAAATGACAGGTTACTTATGACGACTGTTTCATTCCAGATTTGAAATTTCAGAGATTTTGTGTGTAACAGATAAATGTCAATGAAAATCGCAGTCTGCTCTTAAAAGTATTTTTTTATACTTTTTTTTGTCTTGGGATAGCCATGCATACACATGCCACCTTCCGAACTGCAGATTGAAAAAAACACGTTTGCTTGATGAAATATTTAGAATTGAGCTGAGAAAATAATTCGCAAAAAGTCCTTCAACACACTGTAAAAACAAATATTGGAGAATGTATGCTTTGGCAGATATTATGTGTTGCCATCAGAGATCGAATGCTGTTCGTGTAATGAGAACTGGGGGCATTATGTGAAGGAAGAGGGCCAACTCACAGAATAGTTTCTATCTTTTTTATTGTGATGCACTAACTGAAAATATCAGGATTGCGATTAAGCTGAATGATTTAAAGTACTATTTTAAGTTTTTTTCTTTGAAGCAAAAAAAGGTCGGAAAAACAAAATCTGACAATTTAATGATGTATTTCAAATCTCAAATTCACCCTGAAACGATTACCTTAAAGGTGTATTATTTGGATAATATAAAATGACATGAAATGCGTTTTTTTGCATGACAAGTTGAAGTGTTATCATCTCGTTAAATCCTGACAGCAAATATTTGTTGACTTTCTATTTTATTATATTTTTGAAACCAGATATACCAAAGTACTCATGAAGATGTCTTGTTCTTTCGTTTAATGAGTGAGTGAGTTTAGTTTTACTCCACACTCAGCAATATTCCAGCTATATGCCGGCGGTCTGTTAATAATCGAGTCTGGACCAGACAATCCAGTGATCAACAGCATCAGCATCGATCTGCGCAATTGGGGACTGATGACATGTGTCAACCAAGTCAGAGAGCCTGACCACCCGATTCCGTTAGTTGCCTCTTACGACAAGCATAATCGCCTTTTGTGGCAAGCATGGGTTGCTGAAGACCTATTCTACCCCGGATCTTCACGGGTGTCTTTCGTTAAGCGTCCACTCGATTCCACACATGGGTACAGTGTGTGAAACCCATTTCTGGTGTCCCGTGTGGTGATATTGCTTGAATATTGCTAAAAGCGGCGTAAAACCATACTCATTCACCAATTGATCTATCGTTGACTATTTCTGAGTTTGTAATTGCATTTATGTATAATTACAAGTGTACCCTTGGAATATTGTATTTCTTGCAGCCACAATGCTAGCAATCAGACCAATGCATTGTTTTAGTTGATATCAAGTTCGGATGTTTGAAGTGAGTCTTATAAACAGTTGTCTGCAAATGTTCAAATCTAATTCTTTTCTTCTATTAATGACATCAACATTTCACTAAATATCATTTCATTTGATATTCAGACAAATCATCTTCCTCTAAAGTATTTAAGGTCTCTCTAAGTGGCCAGACATGGCCATTATGATGGATGGATCAGATGTTGAAGAAACATAGAATCCTTACAATGATTTACTGAAAGATTAACATTAGCCCACTTCTGTCTTTAATGAGCATCTGTCTGGAACGTTTCTGTGAATTATTCTCCAAATTGCTTTTCCTTAGATTAGGTCTACAGGTAACACTGAATATTCAAATTACATTTTCCACAGATTATTGAGGTCCAGACAGTTCTCATTCCGTTGTTATTGTTGTAATCATTTCGTAGGAGTTCTTGACATATTCCAGCATCAAAGTCACGTCTTTAAGTTGAAGTCTTGCCCAGGACTAGATACATGTTGTATAGGGCGCCATTTTGCTGTACAGAGTTGTGGATCTCAGGTATCCCAGGAACTTATGATCGTGGGTTTGAATCCCCAAACTGTCAAGACTTTCGACTTTTGTAAGCACTTTACCAGTGTTGGCGTGCAAAGGACGTGTTCTCCTAAAGTACTGGCTGGCTTCTTTTAGCCACATTGTATTTGTGGCTGAAGTTTGAGAGTATTTCAATTATTTGTATTGAGTATTCCAAGTTCTTGGAAGTAAATTATTATGTTTGGTTTTTGCGAGTCTTGAGATAGAAGACTTACATATTAACAAGCCCAAACATTCTGTCGTTGAAGGAGCGTTTATGCTCATGTTCTCTGTTCCCTTGACTTGGCTGAACCATATGTTTCCCTGATATCTTAACACATCATGATGCTCAGTGTGGAAATTGCTCAAACTGCATGATACTGTTGTCTACAGCACTGCAATGTCAAGGTCATTTGTCAGATGACTCTCATATATTGACCGTATTGTATGTGACATTGCATAGCCGTCTGCTTCAGTCAATGATGTTGTGTTGATCCTGACTTGATTATCTTCGTCCCAGAGCCAACCGTTTATGGCAGACCATGAGAATGGCTGTCTGTGGAAGACACAACATTAAGATGTCATAATGCTGAGGTTTTGTTTGGTAGTTTTTTTTCACTCTCATCAACCTCAAAGGAAAGTTTCAAAGCCGGATTTTAGCCTAGGCATCTTTTCATTCACCTCAGTATTGTTTGTTGTGTCGTGTTGCAGTGGACGGTATCATCCTTTTTTCAAATAACACGTCCCCGTAGTCTAGAAACTTTGAGTTAAGGTTAATGTTTGTGTCATTTGAGTCCAGTGAACTGAATTAAGGTAGATTTAGTCATGAGTGAATATGACAAAGGGAGACTATTCTTGTAGGCCTATTTTTTGATGACCTTGTGAAAAGACATTTTAGCCAATCAAAGTCGGAACAGACTCGTCCGATGTCCATTAATGATGATTCATTGATTCATAGATATATTGTAACCACTGTAATAGTGAACTGAATGGTCCTCAATCATTTCAAGTCCGGGAATGTCTGTAGTCTGTTGTAGTGTAGACTCCGTTCTGATGTTGCTCTTCTATTCCAGTGACAGGGCACGATTGTAAAATTGATTGACAGTAACACCACCTAAAATGTGTAACCTCAGAGAAACTAGCTCATGTCTATTTGAAATCATATGCGGGGTCCGATACTGGGTCAGTCAATAGTCATTCACCACCGCAACAGGTATTCTCGTCTCCCATCCTGGAACAATCAGTAGCTTGGACTCTAATGACGTCACTTCCGGAATGACACCGTGGCGGAGATTGGTTCCAAAGGATCATCGAGAATGGCTTGTCCACAGCCTGTGGTTACTGGTCACAATGTCAGAGTTTAAAATAGTTGCACAAAGTAACTTTAAAGTGTTAAAAGAGTTCAGGGCTAGTCAGTCAACCAATTTGGAAAAGTATGACCGCGTTCAGGATAAGAGTATTGATTATTTTGAATATAAACTTATTTGTCATTCTGCTTGATATTTCCCATTTGAAATGCAATTATTTCCAACAATAAATTGATTTGTATTTGCACTGAGTGTCATATTGTATTGTACGAGTTGTGGAGCCGTTGCTAGGAATGGAGGTTATTGTCGAGCATTATAATATTGTTTGGCCTTGGCCTCTGAAACGTTAAAAAGATATTCAAGAAATTTGTGACTTTCTGTCGGTCAAGTTCTACCTAGTCTGATATGACAAAATCCATTCGTTATCGTTTTTGTTTTGGACTTCGATGATTTAAATACCGCTGGTAACAATCGTTCTTCATCACACTGGCCCGTGAAGATCCGGGTTGGAATTGGTCTTCACCGTCGCTGACTCGGTTGATGCATATCATTGTGTCCCAATTACGTACATCTATGCTCATAACATGAATCACTCGATTGTCTGGCCCAGACTCGATTATTTACAGACCGCTATGTAACAACGAGCAGTGATGCTTACCTTCACCTGACATCTGACCTGTGCGCTGCTACAAGTAAATCTAATTCAATTTGACCTAGCTGGAATATTGATGCGCTGCACAAACAACAAGCAAACAAATCGTTATCTTACGAGCTGCTCTGTCAAATTTAAAAACAAAACCAAACACTTAAAATCCAGGCGAGTCCGTGAGTCAAAGTTAACGATTAAGAATAATTTGATGGTTTATAACCGATTCAATGTCTTTCATTACTCCCACATTGTGACTATTCCTTTTGACAAGCCAGAACCCTTTGGTCCAGGGTTCGAATCCCTGTCCACTAGAATGCATTTCCAGGTCTGTCAGCACCATGTACGTCCTCCTAGGTTTCTGCAAAAGTGGTAAGCGTCTGAGAACTGCACCATTTGGACTTTGTCCCCACATTGACCTAACAATCTAAAATATTGTCGAGAGCGACGTTCAACTCAACTCACCCACTCACTCTCATTTTGGCAACACATTGCTTACAGTCGGTAAACCTAGTAGATGTGACGCCGAAGACCCGGGTTCGATTCCCTACATGGGTACAATGTGTAAAGCCCATTTCTGGTTTCCGCCGTGATATTGCTGGAATATTGCTAAAGCGGCGTAAAACTAAACTACATGTAACTCACTCATCCCGCGAGTGATGATCGATCGTCGTAATCAACATCCACTGGTATGTTTAGTGCAGACTCGACTGGTTCATGTGGCATAAAAGGGAGCAAGGATGTCTTAAAAAGATTTGCAGACTTTAACTTTTAACTTACTCCTTTGCAGAGGTGTTCTTGGGGCACACAGATACAGTTTCGAATCCCGGTTCTCCCCAATTATGGTTCTAAGTTTGTCAGCACCAATGTGATAAACGTCTGAGACCTGTATTGCTCCGGGCTTCCCTCCCCCATTAAGCAGACACACCGAGATATAACTACAGTACTCTTTAAACTTACAAAATTAAACTCACACATTCAGTGGTTCACCATTGCATAATAATTCATTCGATCTCCTATTTGATATGAACCAACTTGCACCGATAGCAACGCATTTCACAATAAACACCAACCACACGTCTTACAACACAACAACGACAAAGCTAAACTCAGCCCCCAGACCACCATCAGCGCATGCGTTAGGTAACAGGTAATTTTGGCGACATTTCCATACCAGTCTCAAGTTCCCCAGACGAAGAGGCAGTTCCTGCTCCATTCTTAGCTTGGCAATAATTATTGTGTTGGACTTCGTATTCCTTCTATTTACGTTGCAGATAATACTTTCCTAAATACACACATTGAGCCCAACGTACATCACCGGTAACCACAGGGACATTCCTTTCATGGATGAAAATATTTTCTTCTTCAAACACCAGAAACAGTCATTATGGTAATCACGATCTCGAATAATGGAATCGTAGCAAAAACGTGGTCGTTAAGATTTCAAAGTTCCAACGCCGAGCTGTCGTATCCGTGTCAAGTGGCTGTTCTGTAAAGTAGGCATTGATTTGATATAATAGAAATGAAGTTCAGTTTGAAAACAGTATTTTGAAAACGCTTAATTTGTTAAAGATTGCAAACGTTTTATCTGCATGAGTATATTACTTTAGCTTCAGTAACACGAACAGGACATAGTTATCAATGTTATTTCCTCGTCATCTACTATCAACAGTTTCCGTTAAGCCATAAGTATCAGGTTGTCAATAGCGTCATCAACAGTTAGCGTTTCTGTCAAGCAGCTATGCCAGCTCCCAAAAGAAACGCATCATATTTTGAAAGGCAAGGAATCAGAAATACATCCCTTGGAGGTAACAGGATCCGGCGAGTCTATAACCCTGATCAACTGTTCCACAGTGTTCGTTATATCCATGGCATGTACTTCTTTATCTTGTTGCTTTAGTCGTGAATAGGCCACGGATATTGATCAAAATAGTGTTGACACAATGTACTAAATAATCGACGTCCTACAGGCTTACCAATTCATTGTTTCTGGGATATTTCAATCCATATTTCCAAAATGATTTTTATAATATCAACACAACTTGACCCTTTGCAAACATTGACCAGTATAAAAAAGGAATTATTGAGAATTTAAAGATTGTAATTTTTTAATTTTTTCACTCACGTATTAAATGTGAATATTAGCAGAACATCACTCCAGATTCAAAGACATGTGAACAGTTAGTATTTTGTCAAGTCACCATGGGCAGCAATGCAGGCTTCAATGCGGCGGGGAATACTACTGATCAAACAAGTAAGAAAGTCGTGGTCCATGCTGTCCCAATATCGGACCACCTCTTCTTTCATTTCAGCAATATTTGTCAGATTTTTCTTATTGACACTTTCCTTCAACAGTCCCCAAACATTTTCTATTGGATTTAGGTCAGGGCTATAGCTTGGCCAATCTAATAATGTCATATTTTGGGTCCGAAACCAGGCCTGTGAATGCTTTGAACGATGTTTTGGGTCGTTGTCCTGCTGGAAAGTCCAAAAATTTCCATAGAACACTTGAGCAGATGGAAGTAAATGTCCCTCGAGAATATCTGTGTACCTCTCACTGTTCATATTCCCTTCAAATACACTGAGGGGCGTTGCCCCTAACACAGATATGCCACCCCACACGTTAAATTTCGGACTGTACTTTGGGCGCTGATACAAAGGTTTTTCAGTTTGTTTGGTCCAGAATTTCAGTGTATTAGGAAACAGCCACACATGATCGGTGATGGAATTCCTCGACTTTTCTGCCAACCCATTGCATGCAGTTCAGTTCTAATTGTCTCCTTACAGACAGCCACAGTTCCTCTATCAATCATATCCAGCCTTAAGTTTTCTAAACTCCTTCGTTTGTTTTTAGAAACAAGAATACCAAGCCGCCTCCTGTCACCGACAGTCAATTTTCTGGGCCTACCTGCGCCTCCCTGGTGCTCAATGCCATATCCATTTGCAATATTTTTCAAAACACGATAAACAGTGGACAAAGGGATGCCTGTTCTACTTGGAATCACTTAAGCTGATCTGATGTCCTTGTTATAATACTCTAAAATCAACTTCCTCTTCTCTAAACCATCCATACTGAGGATCACTGAAAATGTCGTCTACTAGCAAGTAAACAGAGGGGGATAACTCTTCACAATCTAATGAAAATGATTAACGGAGTTGTCTCTCTTGAATGAAACCAAGCACTTTTGATAGCTGGTCAAGGTTGTTTATACTAGAAATCCAATTAAACATATTCCTAAAATTCTCAATAATTTCTGGTCATACTATATATTCCTAATGCAATAGACTCCAGGCAAGTCTGTATCTGACTCCGATGTTGAAGATGCCCTGCCAACCATACAGGGTATTGATTGTAACGTTCTGTGTATTAATATTTCATATAGTGCATGTTCCTCACTGTTAAAATGCCAAATGACAATCTTGTGGAAAAAAACCCAAAAATATTCGTATAAGGCTTGTTACCGAATTGGCGTATATAAGATTGTTTTTTTTTGTTTTCTGGATAAGTGCGTTGGCAACGGAGAGTGGAAATATGAGATCACAGAAGAGAAAATACCAATACCAAGTTCAAATAGACTCGCATCGGACTCGTATGGACATGCATCAATTATTATTATTTCAAGTTTGATTTCTGAACTGAAACACTGCCATTCATTCATGTGGCGGATATTATATTGATTCATGTGTGAATTGTCACCTTTTCACCAGTGAAATTACATTAAATAATTGGTCGTCAACTAACGCAATACATTCTTCTACAATGGGCTATGCGTTCCTTTTTAAAATAAAACAGGCTATAGATCACCAGCAGCTGAAGGGACACCACCATAGAAGGGACCATGGGAACTTACGGTACCTTTGCGACCTTCATGGACCCTAGCTGGCTTTACATCATCCCACGAGCAACTGTCAAATCCAGCTGAACTATATGCTTAGTACTGCGATTGTTGTAGAACAAGTTCCATTCCTTTCGCTGTTATGTCATGAGCGTGCACAAAGCTGCTTTTGCCAAGAAGTATTATGAAATTTTATTGCCCATATTGTGAATCATAACCAGTGTCATATATAGGGAATACTACACGAGGTCTCATTACATACGAATTATACGAAACGAGTGTCCTTCCTATGGTATCTGACCGACCGAAAGCGAGGTCAGAAACCATAGGAAGGTCACGAGTTTCGTATAATGCGTATGTAATGAGACCGAGTGTGGTATTTTATTTATTACCCACGTCTTAGAAGCATTAAATTGACAAAATAGTGTACTTTTGTTATTGTTATGGTTTCATACCGAAACCGGTTTCATAAAGAGGTTGCGGAAGAATTTTGTTCTGTAGTCATTTTTGCATGACGTCACACTGTATTGACGTCACTAAGCCATTCTCGTCTGTCCCCTTGGTAACCGACGTCACGATGCATGTCAGTTGTCATCGCCTCGTACAGCTTCCTACATTAAACTACTCCGTAGCACCCCGTTTCTTGGTTTGCAGTTGCTTCACTCGGCTTACATCACTGGTGGAAACTTTGCGTTGATGTTTTTCGACAGATATAATGTCTCAGCTCGACTCACAATTAAACAGCGACACGGCAACGTTCGCAATGTTTACGTTCCCACAATGCATATAATTTGTAGAATGAATGAATTCATGTGTTTGTTATGAATGGACAAGTAGTTCCGTCACAACGTGACCTAATTGAGAGGTCATCGGTTATCCAATCAAATCGTTAGAATCTCAGGTCAAGTCGTTACGACACAGGTCAACGCGATACGACACTCGTGTGACGTACGAGATTAGTATGCAACTACCCATACGTTGACCATATCACTTTAGCCTAGCAACCATTGTTTCTGTATTTCGTAGTCTGTGACGTCATTAAAGAATTGAACGTGACGTCAATTAACAGGGTGGTGAGTGAGTGAGTGAGTGAGTGTAGTTCTACTCAGCTTTTAGGACACCAGAAATGGCAGTGAACAGGGCCGTCATACTTGCTTACAATGTTTTACTACACAAATGGACATGAATAAAATGGATAATAAAGAAATTGTTACACTCGAGCAGGTGTGCCATATGACCTATACGAAACTTGTGCAAAATTATGAATTGCCCTCGTTCTCGCACGGGCAAGACAAAATCTTATCACTCTCGTTTCGTACAAGTCGTATGACACACTTGCTCGTGTAATAATCTCTATATAACGCAATCCTCGGAATGTCGATATTCCGGAAAAAACACCAAGTTAACTGCTACTCTGTGATGGCAGTCTGTCTGTTACAGTCCGGGCTTTTCTTTATGTGTGGTACCGTTTCTCTGAAACGGTTAATTTTCAATCTCAGGTTTTTTCCACATTTCACTTCTCCAAGTTATCGACCGAAGATCTTTATAGTACAACAAAGGTGTTTATAGTACAACTAGGGGGGGGTTTATAGTACAACCTTCAATTTACTACGAATCATGAAATATGCAAACTGTATGCCACTGTCTCATTTCTTCGTTTATTTCTGGGGCGCTGGGGTAACCTTGCGGTTAAAGCGTTCACTCGTCATACCGAAGACCCGGGTTCGATTCCACCATTGGTACAACATGTGAAGCTCATTTCTGGTGTCCCGGCCGTGATATTGCTGGAATATTGCTGAAAGCGGCGTAAACCTAAAGTCACTCACTCACTCGTTTACCTCTAAATACGTGAACCTTATGCCATCGGGTGTGAACTTTCAATAAAGACTATCAGACCGAACCAAAAAACCGCCCAAAACTGGAACGCGGTTTAAAAAGATATGGCGGCTCCCACGAAACCTCTTCCGGTGTTTGTTTTCGAAGGGACATCAACCATTTTCAAAGCTACCGCTCTCGTGTACATTAGCAGTTTTTCTAAGGTCATTCGCAGCTCCAATTCGTGACATATAGAAATACACTGAAAAAAGATTTGATGATATAATGGAGAGTAATCAGTTCGCTAATTGATCACATTTGCATATTCTCGGTGCATCATTTTTGAAAACGTTATTTTAACCTTTCAGATATATACAAATTTCAACTCTTGGTATTTCCAAAACTAGTTCAGAACATTAATACCTATTACAGCTGATGAGTCTACATCTCCAGGGGGTGCTTTGATCGAAACACCGTTGAAAGGCTCTTGAACGAGTTCTCTGTATGGCATGGGATCAACGTTGTATTGAAAGTGTTGCTATTTCAGAATGAGCAACACTATTTAGTACTGTTATATCGGCCAGCGTTCACGACAAAGAGATACCCGGTTTTCAGCAATCCTTGCTTGTCGTAAGAGGATAAGAGGCGACTAACGGGGAAGGAAAGGAGGGGGGGGTGGGGGTGGGCAAGCTCGCTGATTTGGTTGAAACGAAATAGCATCCTATTTTCGTACATCGATGCTCATGATGTTGATCACTGGTTCACTGGATTGTCTGGTCCAAACTCGATTATTTATTTAGGCTCACTGACTTGGTTGACACATGTCATCGTATCTCAATTGCGTACATCGATGCTCATGATGTTGATCACTGGTTCACTGGATTGTCTGGTCCAAACTCGATTGCTTATTTAGGCTCACTGACTTGGTTGACACATGTCATCGTATCTCAATTGCGTACATCGATGTCCAAGATGTTGACCACTGGATCACTGGATTGTCTGGACTAAGCTCGATTATTTATTTAGGCTCGCTGACTTGGTTGACACATGTCATCGTATCCCAATTGCGTACATCGATGCTCATGATGTTGACCACTGGACTGGCTGGTCCAAATTCGATGATTTACAGCTACATATAGAAAGTGGCGTTTAACAACAAACAACTAGGACAAAGAGAAAAGTCTGTCTTTAAAATATTTAATCAATTTGGACGAATTAACCATCAACGACAAACGTTTCACTGCACTTTATACAACCTGCGTTGACATCAACAGGTCACTTTTTCACGGCAGAGCTCTATCGACCTCATATCGACGTATTGAATTGACCTTACATCTAGAAGTTGTTGAATAAATCTTAAATCATTCAACTGGGCCTCGGGTCGCGCCAGAGTGGCCGATGTTTCAATTAGGCCTACGTGACCTTTCAGTGAGGGTCATCAGAGATCGCTGTTGGTCAACACAGATCGTGATCAAAGCACTTAGTTGTTTGAGTAACTGGGCCATAATTTGTTGAAAAGCTTTCCTGGAAATCCCGTTGGCCTTCCTAATAGTAGAGTATTTGCATATATAATCAATGGTTCGCTTGTTTCGGCCAAGACGTGTCTTGTTTAAGAAATTGAGGTTTTCCTTTAAAGATTATAGAATGTGTCTTGGGATTGCTAACTCTAAAATCTAAGTTCCATTACACGGTCTTGGCCAGGTGATCCAGTGGTTGATAGTATGAGCGTAAGCGAGGCGATGACGTCCTCTCAGCCCTTGAAGCCTTTGCCTCGGCGGAAGGGTAGCCTAGTGGTTATAAAACGTTCGCTCGTCACGCCGAAGACCCGGGTTCGATTCCCCACATGGGTACAATGTGTAAAGCCCATTTCTGGTGTCCCCCGCAGTGATATTGCTGGTACATTGCTAAAAGCGACGTCAAACTAAAACTCCCTCACTCCCTCATTGAAGCCCTTGTCACAGATGATCCTCATTGTATCTGGCTATTCGGGGCACGTACAACCCGCCTATCCGAGGCGCAGCAATACTTTGTGTTTCTTCTCGTTGTACGATCAACTGACCGTTATGTCTCTCAAGGGTAACAGGCAGAACTGTCGTCTAAAGTTCCGCATTACGCCTAGGGCTGCAACGATTCACCCAGACTTCGATTCGACTCGATTTTCGATATTCGACCCTCGATTCGATCATTTTCGATTCTTCATAAAAGTAAAAACATCAGATTTCATTTAACTCTCAGAGTCGGCTTTTTAAATGTGAAATCCATCGTCAACTTGGCGATACCTACTAACAACAATTCTCATTGGATAATTAACCCGGCGTCAACCAATCACGTTTTGCCTTATTTCAGCGCTCGAAACTGCTCGAGTTGGAGTCAAAATTACGTTGGCAGGAACCTACGATGATTTGACTAAATTGTGCTTTAGCATGTCATCCCAAACCCGCGCTCGTGGGTTTATCCAGGGTTGCAAAAGTCTTGGGGATATTCCCCCCCCACATGAATATGAATTCATTTCCAATATGCTGACAGTATGCACCGCCTGGGAACCGATCAACAACGCGTTCGTAACGGTACGACCTGTCGTAACTCTATAGTTTATCACATTTTTGGCGTTAGGCGTTCATTCTCGCTGGTGGCGGAGCTTGGTTCATGAGGAATTGTAACCAAGCTGCTTTGATTAATGCTCATGATGTCAATCACTGGATTGTCTAATCAAGACTCATCAATTACAAACTGCTATCATGTGGCTGTAATGTTGATAAGTTAAAGAACAAATCAACAAACAAACAAACAAACAATCGCGAAAATGATAAAATATGTCAACGATTGTCCCAACTTACATAATGATTCACAGTCTCAATCATTCTACAATATAATTATACGAGTATAACAGTTTGACTGATGATTTTAAATTCCCGATGACGCATGGGATTTTATTGAAAAATGATTAAAACGACAATTTAATCAGAAAAATCGAAGTCGGTGTAAAAATTACATCGACACAAATTATTTAAAAATTAAAATTATTGATGTTCGTGGTTTTAATTAACAAATATCGGGTTGTGCAGCTGTAAGTGAAACAAATATTATCCAGTCTCCATTCACGATCCCAGTCCATCTTCAGAATATGAAATGGTCGTTTCAAAATGTCTGGATGTAACCAAGCTCAACTCAAACATTTCCATCCAAATATGCTCAGACGCTTCAAATTTAACATGAAATCATTTTCCTAACACCTCACCGCGTTTCAAGTAAGGACTTTTTGGAAAGTTCAAAGGCCACATTCATCCATCCAAAATGAGATTTTAACAACATTTCATAATCTGACAAGCCGTGGACTGACAAGATGAATCTGTGCTCTAAATTTAGCCCCTACCTTGTTCGCCAATCACTGACCTTAATGCATGGTTTCCCCCGCAAGAACGTTGATTATTATCCTGTCATCTCTTTTGTATACTTTCCAAAATAACAATCAAAATCAGCGCGCTTCGTTTCTTCTACAAATGAACTCTATAGATAATTAATACATGTTCAAACTTTGAAAAGACTTGTACGTGTCAGAGATTGATTCTGATGGGGGCCACATGTTCGTTAGCTATCTGGCGGGATGAAGATGGGCTGAGTTCATGGGCCGATGCAGGTTGGAGTGCGCCCATCACTGAAACATATTGAATAGCCGCGTTGAAGGAGGTTTGTTTTACGCTGTGACTTTGGAGCTGATTGCCAGCTTAATCCATAGACGGGGTCCGTCTGAAGTTGAATGTCATATTAAAGTGCGGCTATTATATGTCAACTTCATATTTGTTTCATCAAAACTTTGATATTAAGTTCAGAGTGTTGTAATCGCTGGGTTTTGGCGAATCGGGGCTATAGTGTGTGTGTTAGCGACAGTTATCTCTCAACCAAATTAAATGTTTTGAAAGCAGTGTGCGAAATAGTTTCTAAATTTTGCTAGCCAGTCGGGCATGCCTGACAGTTAGCAGCCCACAAAATAATTCACAAGCCCGAAATTTGAATGTAGAAAATACGCAAAAGCTTACAAAAATAGTTGAGCATAAGATCTTGTCGGCATGATACGGGTTCCATCATTAAGCTGCTAATATGATGAACATCTTTATAAGGCCATAATCTTGCATTATTTAGAAATGCATTGCAACTTAACAAGTCGGAGAAAGTGATATATTTACAAAATGACGCCATGAAATTCACTGGCCAGTCGGGCTAGTGACAGTGGAGATTTACTGGCCCGACTGGATTTTTACTAGCCACGGGCTAGCGGGTCAGTGATTATTTGGCACACTGTTTGAAAGGCCTGCTGTGAGCCTGACAGACTGAGGGCTACTCTTTGGACAGTTTAAGAGGACATTTGCTGTCAGGAACTTGAAGGTTTTATTATTTTAACTGTATCGCATCTGAATGTAGATTATCATTCTGCATTTTATTTAACAATGCGTTGATTCAATGACGTTCACGTTGATGAGCCGGGGGGTGGAGTAGTCTTGTGGTTAAAGCGCTCTCTTGTCACGCCGAAGAACCGGGTTCGATTCTCCACATGGGTACAGTATGTGGATCCAGTTCTGGATTTCAGCGTGGTTATTGCTGGAATATTGCTAACAGTGGCGTTAAACTAAACTCACTTACAATCGCTCACAAGTAAACCTTGTCCATCGTCGATGTGGTTGTCTGCCTTTAGAACTGAGGTTAGTTTAGATGTTCACGAGGTTGAGTGAGTGAGTGGATACTGATATCATACAGCGATATCACACAATGTCAGTTTAACGTGGGACAAAATGTTCAATAAAAGCATGTCTGAGACGATGAGGACTTTAGTAAAAGTCACCGACAGGTGATCCCTTGAAATATATTACATTCATCGTCATGACAAAGTAAGGGACGAAATCGATAATATCATAATCATTTTCGGCGAGTTTGGAAAGATCAGGCGCTATCAAAAACAAACTCCTAATCCGGTGTTATGTGACCTCCAGGCTAGGCTACTGTAACTCCCTGATTTCCGGAACAACCTCCATCAACAGACGGGTCCAACGGGTACAAAACAGAGCTGCACGAGTGGTAACAAGAACGAAGCCGCACCAGCACATCACACCAGTACTAGAGTCCCTCCACTGGCTCCCTATCTATAAACGGATCTAGTCCTATCCATCATCTACTCCACCCAGTACTACACTCCTTCCACTGGCTCCCTATCTATAAACGGTTCTAGTCCTATCCATCACCTACTCCACCCAGTACTACACTCCTTCCACTGGCTCCCTATCTATAAACGGTTCTAGTCCTATCCATCACCTACTCCACCCAGTACTACACTCCTTCCACTGGCTCCCTATCTATAAACGGTTCTAGTCCTATCCATCACCTACTCCACCCTGTACTACACTCCCTCCACTGGTTCCCTATCTATAAACGGTTCTAGTCCTATCCATCACCTACTCCACCCTGTACTACACTCCCTCCACTGGCTCCCTATCTATAACGGTTCTAGTCCTATCCATCACCTACTCCACCCAGTACTACACTCCCTCCACTGGCTCCCTATCTATAAACGGTTCTAGTCCTATCCACCACCTACTCAACCCTGTACTACTCTCCCTCCACTGGCTCCCTATCTATAAACGGTTCTAGTCCTATCCACCACCTACTCCACCAAGTACTACAGTACTACACTCCCTCCACTGGCTCCCTATGCATAGACGGATCTAGTCCTATCCATCATCTACTCCACCCTGAACCATCCTCAATCACCACAATATCTCATAGACCTCATCCATCACTACCAACCAAACAGAACTCTCAGCTCACAGAGCAAATGCCAACTATCAGTGCCAGACTCCAAGACAGCCATGGGCACCAGAACCTTCTCAGCCAACGCTCCTATTCTCTGGAACTCTCTTCCTATCAACCTTAGATTCTGCACTTCACTGGACTCTCTCAAGAAACAACTGAAAACCTATCTATTTCCACTGACCCTGTAAACGAGCCACTGAACAACATCGGTTGGGTATTAGGCGCTCAACAAGTGCATTACTATTATTATGTTTACAGACTCAAATAATGGAAGTCCAAAGAAAATGTGCTGATCCTGGTATACTCAGGCTGGTTAACCTCATCTCAGGCCATCAGCACAAGGCCCTTGTCCCCAGAGCGACTTCTCCTGGGAAGCGCTGCCGCCAAGAACCTTTCCGAGACTGTGTAGACTCCCCAACACTGCAGCCTTCTGAATTACCCAGAGTGTCAAAACAGGTTGTGTTCCTGGCAGCATATCCGGGTACTCTCTCAATGTCAATCATTTGGAAGGTACCAAAACTAAGGTACCACAAACAATGGGGAGTCAGACAACTTGGTACTTGGGATGTCATTTCGTGACAGAGGTTCTCATAGTTGCCACGTTCCTCCTGAATGTTGCCAACCACATTTGTGCCGAAAGAAGCAGACAATTCAATAATGTAAATATTCTCATTAGTTTAATCAGACTGAAGAAGGCCGGGTACATTAGCTTGTATTCATCTGAGGTTGTACACAGACGTACACAGGAGAATTTTATCATTTTCCATTACGCTGCATACATATTTTGTTTGGGTCGTACCATGGATGGACCTATGAGTCAAAACAACAGGCCCAAGCGGTTAAAAAGGGATCTAGCCACGCCATCATCTATTAAGATGTCATGTTTGTGCCAACGCTTGGCACCCACTCACAAGGTGTTGTACAGTCACGTTAAATTTATTGCATAATCTACTTTTCATATTTACATTTTAAGTCAAAATCACACATTGGCAGTTACGTGGGAAGTGACTGTTTCTGAGCAGCAACAGAAATCCTTTCTTGTCACTGTTCAGTCCAGCTGACTTCATCTTAGCCAAGTACTCTGCGGGTTCCTCATTCCCTCAACACATTGCAAATATGGGGCGCGGTGGGCGAGCTGGCTAAGGTGCCAGGCTAGTGATACAGAGAGCTTGAGGTGTCGGGATCGAGCCCACCTGTGACAGTGTGTAAAAACCTTGGAGTCAACTTTGTGTGCAGACTCTTTCAGTGTTGTCACAACCCCTAGTGTACAGTACACAACCCTGTGCACTTAAAAGAACCCACGAATCCGTTGGTATATGACCAGATGGTGGCCACATGAATATGTGCAAACACCTAGTTGCGGGTACAGCAACGTGCAGTAAACTTGGACAAAGTACTGTGACTATGTGTCCCAGTCCACCCAGTTGTGAATGGGTACCTCGTTAGGATGAGAAAGCCACAATAACTCGGTGCGCCTAGTGGCTGCAAGAGTTAACGTTGTATACTCCCCAGGCACTTGAAATTGATAATACGATGTGCCGTTGAGATTGATCATCCAATGATCGAGGGGAAAATACCAGCGCCTTGAGCATGCACTAGATGCCTTGATATGTGCGCTATATAAATATCCTATAATAATAAAATAATAATAATAACATAAACTCTGCGCAGTGGTCGTTCAGATACCCTTCCCTTGAAAAGCTGTGCCGACCTCATATGGTCTTTCGCTTGACTGACAAAAGGCAAATAACGGGATCGGGTGGTCGGGCTCGCTGACTTGGCTGACACATGCCATCGTATCCCACTAACTGAAAAGCCTCTTGATCACTGGTTCAGACGTGTTTATTTACAGACCGCTGCAGTATAGCTGGAATATTGCTGAGCGCGGCGTGAAACAGGCAAGCAAAAGCTTGCTTTCATTATGAGTTTTGACATGTTCCACAGGAGGATCATGAGACAAATAAATGTATGTAAAAGTGCACAAAAGCCATCATAATTGATAAACATAAACGATTGAGGGAGGAGCGAGGTTGGTGGCGTCTATTGAGAGACATAAGGATCATGTCAGTGGTAGGGGACGCAACTCACAGACCATACAACGGCAGTATATTCTACCAGTAGGCCATCTGCATCACCCAAAAGATAAAAAATAACTTCAAGCGGTTTGAATTCAGGTCCACAAAGAGTAATAAACTTATACCTACCACTATATAAGGACATTATTCTTGGGTTGATTGCTTTTTTGTCTTGGTCACCATTGCTTTGTGGCCATTTACCATCTAAAAATTGTCGCAACGATATCTCCCTTTAAATTAAAATTTCATAACGACAGTATTTAACCTTTTCCATGTCGTTAATTGGGTGGAGGTAGTACAGACACGCCAGCCATACGCAGACAACTCCATTTGCTAACACAACAATGAATGTCACCGGTGTAGAATTGAAATGTAATTGTAAAAATATTAGTCTGCAAGCTATTAATCTTCAGAGACACCTGTAACTTTATAATGCCAGTTTATTAAAGTCAAGACTATACGAGTAAATGTACGCATTGGTCATTGCTGTGTAATTTAGTGGTCCAGTGTGAAGCGTTCAAGTCACATATCAGGCGGAGAGTGGGTGGATGGGTGACCGTTGTTCGGCAGTTTTGTTGCTTGTTGTTTAACGAGGCACTTGGCAATATTCCAGCAATAAGGCAGCAATCTGTAAATACTCGATCGATTCTGGACCAGACAATCCAGTGATCAACAACATGAGGATCAATCTACGTAATTGGGATACGATGACATGTGTCAACCAACTGAGCGGACCAGACCACCCGATCCCGTTAGTCGCCTCATACGACAAGCATAGGCTACTACAGACTAATCCTGGTCGCCACGGGTGTTCGTCTGTTTGAATCCTGAGCGTTTTACTTGGACTTCGGCCTTGACCATTCACTGGAAAATGTTTTACATGTCTCTTCAGGCAAAGGACCTTTTCAAAGTTTGCCTTTGTTCACACGGTCAATGGGTAGTTGATGGGTACCCGTTAGTATAACATAGTAATGTGTCTGAACACAGGCAGAGTTGTATATTGTCCAGAGGTCTGATGTTCACAACAGAGTTTACACTGATCCTTGAGGGTAATAATGGTTACGTGATTTCAGCCAAAGCGAGCGTGGTATTTAGTACTATAAAAGAAGCATTCTTCTTCTTCCACTCCTCTCCCTCGTCTTCTTACCCTTCACCTTCTTCTCCATCATCTCTCTCTCTGCTTCATCATCTTTCTCTGCTTCATCGTCTTCTCCGCCATCATCTTCTCCTTCATCTTCCTCTCTGTCCTCAGCTTCTCCTTTATCTTCTTCTCCATCGTCTTCCATTCCTTCATCTTCTCCTCGTCATCTTCCTCTCCTTCATATTCTTCCCCTTCATCGTCCGCTACGTCATCTTCTTCTCTTTCATCGTCTTTCCTTCACATTCTTCTCCTACACCATCCTTTCTTTACCTACATCTCCGTCATTTTTCTCTCCTTCATTGTCCTCTCTTCATCTTCTTCTCCATCGTCTTCCTTTCCGTCATCTTCTTGTCTTTCATCCTCTTCTCCGCCATCTCTCTCTCCCTCATCTTCTTCTCCTTCATCTTCTACTCTCTTCTTTAGTTGCTTTTGTTTCTATCACTATCTATAACCTACCCTTGGTGAGTCTAAACTGCTTTCAGTTTGTCCCGATCTTGTCTCAATTTAATGAACGGTTTGATTGGAATTGTGTAGTTAAAGTAAGCCTGCAGTAAAATAAGTCTCTGTATATTACATCATGAAAACCTTGAGCAGATACACTCCACCCCATTTATCAAACTGGTATTTGATTCGATGGCTCAATTCGGTTTGGTCAGCGATCTGACAAAATCTTCACACCTAGAAAAGCACTGTAATTAAACACTGAAGGACTTCTGGGACGCAGATATTTTCTCATACTGTAAATCACTGGATCACCGGACGTAATGTAATACTGTAGGTGGACTGGTTGATGAAAAGCACTGCTCATGTACATTGTACACATATGTCTATGTAGATAAACACACTGAATCATTATTAAAAATTATAGTTGCATATACATGTATGTGAAAATATTCTCCTTCATATTCCTTCAGAAAATAACAATGTTGATGTCTAATTGTGACCACTCATTTGTCAGACAATCGTTTTATTGAGTAACAAAGTGATAGATTTAGGCAGTGCTTTGTTGCATGATACACCCCGTTTTGTCGGATTTCACGATGTTTTGAAATTCCTGTGGTTGTGAATATTCCAGACTTATATCTATCATCTTCGCCCAAGCCGTCTATGCCAATGTGGACAGTTATATCTACCAGTTAATTATTTGACCTCTTAGCATTTCAAAGTCTCCACAGACTTTGTTGATGGAATTTTTAACGAAATCCCTTCCTTGATAGGTTCACGACAGGCTGCCAGTGTTACGATGTGCTGTGAAGACGATGGTTCTTGAAGCAGTAGTTTTACTTTCATATCATCGCATGATGTTCTTCGTGATATATATCGATCCTCTGATTCTTACGTGAAGTTCATTATACAGTTTTAACCCCCTGGGGCTTTATCGAAGGCTGTACGAATTTGTTTCTGTGTTTCCCATCTCCCACCCTATATTTACATTCCGACATTAAAAGCATCTTATCTGAATTTACCCAGCCGGGTTTATGCGCCATTTGTGGTAACAGGCTACAGGTCAGCTTGATCTTTCTTCGTCTACTTGTAGTCAAAAAGCTTTCAGGGCGGTGGGTAGCCTAGTGGTTAAAGCGGTACAGTAGACAGACTGAGTGACAGGTTTGTGAGTGAGTTAAGATTTAAATCATATCGGCACTATTTCAGCCATATCGTGACTAAGACAGATCTATGAACAGATATATAGGCATACTGAGAGAAAGGTAGATTGACATGTAGGTAGACAGACATACAGGTATAAAATAGATTAGCATGCTGTCAGGTGGGCATGTAGACAGACAGGTATATTGACTGGTCCACTCAGACACTGGTGGAGTAAGTGACTGGCAGTCATAAAGATATTCCGAGAGATTGGAAGACTAGCAGATTGACATGCCAAAAGAACTGACAGATAAGAAGACTGACAGAACTGTATATTGTCAGATAGATATACTGACAGAGTGGTATCGTGGCAGAATTCCTGTCAGAGTTCTGTACTTACAGAAAGGTGGACTGACTGGCAGATTGGTATATTGTCAAAAGGGTGGACTGACAGATTGGTATATTGTCAAAAAGGTGGACTGACAGACTGGTATATTGTGAAAAGGTTGGATTGATAGATTGGTATATTGTCAAAAAGGTTGACTGACAGATTGGTATATTGTCAAAAGAGTGGACTGACAGATTGGTATATTGTCAAAAGGGTGGACTGCAGATTGGTATACTGTCAAAAAGGTGGACTGACAGATTGGTATATTGTCAAAAAGGTGGACTGACAGACTGGTATATTGTGAAAAGGTTGGAGTGATAGATTGGTATATTGTCAAAAAGGTTGACTGACAGATTGGTATATTGTCAAAAGAGTGGACTGACAGATTGGTATATTGTCAAACGGGTGGATTGACAGATTGGTATATTGTCAAAATGGTGGACTGACAGATTGGTATATTGTCAAAAGGGTGGACAGACAGATTGGTATATTGTCAAAAGGGTGGACTGACAGATTGCTATATTGTCAAAAGGGTGGACTGACAGATTGGTATACTGTCAAACAGGTGGACTGACAGATTGCTATATTGTCAAAAGGGTGGACTAACAAGTTGGTATATTGTGAAAAGGTTGGAGTGATAGATTGGTATATTGTCAAAAAGGTGAACTGACAGATTGCTATATTGTCAAAAAGGTGGACTGACAGATTGGTACATTGTCAAAAGGGTGGACTGCAGATTGGTATATTGTCAAAAAGGTGGACTGACAGATTGCTATATTGTCAAAGGGTGGGGTGACAGATTGGTATATTGTCAAAAGGGTGGACTGACAGATTGCTATATTGTCAAAAGTGTGGAGTGACAGATTAATATATTGTCAAAAGGGTGGATTGACAGATTGGAATATTGTCAGGGTGGACTGACAGATTGCTATATTGTCAAAAAGGTGGACTGACAGATTGCTATATTGTCAAACTGACTGACTGACTGAGTTTGGTTTTACGCCGCTTTTAGCAATATTCCACCAACATCACGGCGGGGGACACCAGAAAATGGGCTTCACACATTGTGCCCATGTGGGGATTCGAACCCGGGTCTTCGGCGTGACGAGCCAACGCTTTAACCATTAGGCTACCCAACCGTCCCGCTATATTGTCAAGAGGGTGGACTGACAGATTGGTATATTGTCAAGAGGGTGGACTGACAGATTGGTATATTGTCAAGAGGGTGGACTGACAGATTGGTATATTGTCAAGAGGGTGGACTGACAGATTGGTATATTGTCAAGAGGGTGGACTGACAGATTGGTATATTGTTAAAAGGGTGGACTGACAGATTGGTATATTGTCAAAAGGGTGGACTGACAGATTGGTATATTGTTAAAAGGGTGGACTGACAGATTGCTATATTGTCAAAAGGGTGGACTGACAGATTGCTATATTGTCAAAAGGGTGGACTGACAGATTGCTATATTGTTAAAGGGGCGGAGTGACAGATTGGAATATTGTTAAAAGGGTGGACTGACAGATTGCTATATTGTCAAAAGGGTGGACTGACAGATTGCTATATTGTTAAAGGGGCGGAGTGACAGATTGCTATATTGTCAAAAGGGTGGACTGACAGATTGCTATATTGTTAAAGGGGCGGAGTGACAGATTGGTATATTGTTAAAAGGGAGGACTGACAGATTGCTATATTGTCAAAAGGGTGGACTGACAGATTGCTATATTGTTAAAGGGGCGGAGTGACAGATTGGAATATTGGAAGAGAGTTAAGTATAATGGAAGATAGCCTAACAGACTAACAGATGGTTGATATATTGCACATGGCTGGTGTAGAAGGGTAGATGTATTGATAGGAACGCTGATTAAGTCTTATTTAATCTCATCAGCGTTTATTCAGTTACACAGAGACATGAGCACGGTTGATAGTACCAGCAACTCATGTGGGTTCATCAGCTCTTTGAACACTATTTCATTAACAGGGCAGTGGAGTAGCCCAGTGGTTAAAGCGTTCGCTCGTCACGCCGAAGACCCGGGTTCGATTCCCCACATGGGCACAATGTGTGAAGCCCATTTCTGGTGTCCCTCGCCGTGATATTGCTGGAATATTGCGTAAAACTAAAGTCAATCACTCACTGTTTCATTAACATCATGGAATGAGGCTTGGGATTAACTTTCGAAATAGCGTTCCATAAAAGATACAGGTATAGTCATAAAGGTACGCAAATCTGCAGACTGTAGACGTGTGAAAAAGACAAAACAAGGGCTTAATAAAATGGAAGATAATATTTTCATAAAATACTGTATTTGTGAACTTCCGCCCCGCACCGACTGAGTTGCTGTACAATCTAGCAAAAGCACAAAGGACTCTGTAAACATTGCTTCACATTTCACAGACTTCATGAACCCGCCACGACTTCCAGAGTTGCTCTTGATTGTTATTCTAGCTTATTGGAACGGGTAATTGAGAGCAAAGTCAAGATAACGACAGCGAGGATGTAGTTTTGACAATCACGTTGCACTGCTGTTTCAGTCCTCGTCTATCGACCGGTCCACACTAAACAGATCCAGTGAGTTATACAAGCATAATTCCGCATGTGTATGTTGTTGTTGCAGATGGTGGACGTGTCGTGACATACGCCGATGTGAAAGTAGGCAGATGATAGAGGTAAACAGAGCCAGCATGAAAGCAGAATATTTGATGAGACAGGGGTAATTAACGTGCATGTCTTTATAGCAAGGTATAGCAAATGATTTGTTTACAACGGTTCAGCAATCAAGGATACACAAACATAATTTCAGCCTTACCAAATATGAAACCATGTTTGGATTCGAAACGGATTTATGGCTATCGAGCAATCACACCATCAAATAGTTTCTCGGGATATCTATTGTTTGTAATTGGTTGCAAGCGTATCGTAAACCCGACAATTGATCACCGTGTCTGTTTTCACAGAGACATCTCGCTGCTACATCAACCTAGATCTACACTTACGTCTGGAATAAGTACACCAACAGGTTTTGTGTCTTTATCCTTTGTAAAGTACTTTGTACTAGTATATCATAGAAAAAGTGATGAATATTTATGAAAAAGTAGAAAAATATTTAAAGTAACAGAGCAAAACTGGCAGCCACGTCTACTGTCGTTGCAGCAATATACGGTTGCAACCATGTTGGCATGACCTGGTTGATGGGCCATTTAAGGCGTAAAGGTCATGTAAAGGAACGTTAATGTTTGGCCATGGTATACGTGTACTCCTGACATGGACTCCAACGAACAACAGAAGGAGCATCTTGACAGGCAAGACTGAAGGCGACCAATATCGCCAATCAACTGTCAGGACTGAGTGATGTCACTTTGAAACATGGCATTGCATTCCTGCTAACGTCATCAAACATTTGACGTCATCGGTACAGCGTTGTTGTTGTCCATGCACAAGGGGGACATACTCACGATTGTACTGGTGGGTTAGGACTTTTGTCCTGTTTACAGTGACCATGTGTATAGTCGTGTTTTGCCCTAGGTCCTCTGTATCTTTATGTCAGTGTCTTGCCCTGTTTTAGATTCTGTTTATTGGAGTAAACTTTCTTTCAGTTCTACAACATCACTCTCACTTTAAACTTCATTCAACTGATGAAGATCCAGGTAAAACTGTTCCTCAGCACCCCATCCTTGTCTCAAGAGGAGACTAAAGGGATCGGGTGGTCAGGCTAGGTGTCTTGGTTGACACAATGTCATCGTATCCCGATCGATGTTCATGATCTCAGTCAATGGAATATATATGCGGCACAGGCTCGATTATTTACAGACTACAGTCTACAGTCCTGTAATCGGTAAATTGCCGAGTACAGCGTTAAATACCTATTTTTGATAGCGTCTTTTTTAATCGAGCTCAAAACGAGGCTGTGTTACTGCATCGGTGCGTTTCATAATTATGGAACAGAGATTACGCTGGGTTATCAGGAATGGGATTTTCTTGACCTAGTCTTAGATAAGCTAGGAAGTTTCTTTTGTCACTTTTCGTTATGTGTTGACATGTCAATAAAGTTTATGAATCAGACTAACCTCCATTGGAGACTATCAAGTATAAGACACTGAACTCCCGTAATCAGTTGAAGCGTGCGATGTCACTGTGACGCCCCTGCCTCCCCCAGCCGAGATGATAATGTGCGACATAAACTCCAATAGGTGTTCATTTATTTCTTAGTTGTAGAAGCAGCGAGTCATAACAGGTATCGTAAATCAATCTCGGGCGTGGGTAGGAGACATGTTTTTCTAAAAAGTGGAGCTAATCGTGGATAAGGACCCATATTACCGTATTCTGATGCGGCTTTGGGACGCCATTTTGTCTTGGACACAGCCCGATGCTTGTGTCCCCGTTGCAATTTGATAATCGAACATCTGTCTAAATATCGCATAGCAATTAATCATGTTTGCATCCGTAAGCCCCCAAAATGCGTAATGCTGATAGCGAAAAAAACCTTTAATATGAAAGTAAATGTCAAACGCGTCTCAGATTAATGAATGTATTCCCGTTTGTGCTAGGTTGTGTGGAGAATATATTATTTTCAAAGCAGCTACAAATTCTGTAGAATTGCAACTTTCTGTATTTCAGTTTATCTTACAAACTTTGTAATGTTTAAGTTTTACCTAAAGCTGACAAAGCAGTGTTACGGAGTAGAAAATTGCCAATTTTCAGAGATAAATGAACGATTCACGTCTGATACTGTATACATACAGTGGACTCTGTATAATCCGACGCTCACTGGGACCGGGAAAAAAGGTCGGATTATACAGCGTGTCGGATAATTCAATGTCTCCCTGCTTGAATACTTTTCAAACAGTACCATACATAGTAACTGGCTTATATCATGAAATTAATGCTTAATAGCTATTTCGTTGGTAGATAAAGGCAACAAAACAAATTCTGTATTTACATGTACATGCATATTATTGGATTTATTATCTTCAGTACAATATACATACATGTACCACTATCACAATCATATTCACACGTTCATGAAAAAGTCCTCCATTGTAGACTGGCGTTTCTTCATTTTCGACAATTCAAGTTGACACCACTGACTCATTGGTAATTGATCTCACCAAATTAATTAAGCCCTTTTCTCAGCCGCTTCATCCTATGCTTGACAAAACATACCTAGGTCCTCCCATTGACTTGTAAAAACAGCTTGTAAAAACAAAGGTACAGGCGTTCTTACCCTGCTGATTTTGGTTATATCCCCAAACTTCCACATCCCAAAACTTCCACGTCCCAATACTACCACACATTGTTCAAACAACTACTCCTCATCAACCCTTTTTAGGTAATAGGATAGTCCAGGAAGTGCACTGAACTGAAACAACAGATAATGATATATCACCTGACTTAGCAGAGAGGAGACTTTTGTAGAGAAGACAGCAGTTAGTTAATAAATCTGAAATATACTAGTATATGATATAAATTTGTGCATATTTCATCTAGGCAAAAAGTGTAAATTTTGTTTTCTTGTTTTACCTTGAAATGTTGTTGATTACGTTCATAGAATTCAGAATATGCAAAACATATGTTATGCAAGCTTAATGTACATTTGATGTACATGTATGGCAGAATATGTAGTTTTACAATATAATGAGTTTTCAAAGTTTCTATTTATTGTTTAAAAGGGGCCAACAAGCCAAACAATTCCTTTCAATTCTGATTTGCAAATATAAAGTATTATGTACGGAAAAATTCCAAATGAGAACATGAATTTATTATACTTACTTGAGGCTCTACTACCAAACATACTTGCACTACCAGAAATGTTGTTGTTATAAGCTGTGGAAGTTGTAGGATGTGGAAGTTTTGGGAGGATACCTGCTGATTACCTCCCAATTAGCAAGTGCTGGGACCAAAGAGATTACCAGTAACAGGATGTTAGTTCTCAACTGGCCAATTGATTGGTTATTTTAGTCCAATATGGGGAGAGGATGTCGGATTGTACAGATTGATAGTGTCAGTGGGACCAGAAAATGGTGTCTGAATTCGGAATGTACAGATGTCGGATAATTCAATGTTTAAATGATGATAATAAAGAAGAACGCCGCCCGGACCCAAAAAATATGTCAGAATTCACAGATTGTCGGATAATTCAGATGTCGTATTATGCAGAGTCCACTGTAGTTATATATGTTCTTCGTTATCACGGGGCGGCGGGGTAGCCCAGTGGTTAAAGCGTTGGTTCGTCACGCCGAAGACCCGGGTTCGAATCCCCACATGGGTACAATGTGTGAAGCCCATTTCTGGTGTCCCGCGCCGTGATATTGCTGGAATATTGCTAAAGGCGGCGTTAAACCAAAATCAGTCAGTCAGTCTTCGTTAATACAATGTTCACGAGTTAGCCTAGGGGTGAAAGCATTCTCTCGTGACACCGTTGGTCCGGGTTCGATCCTTAGATTGTTGAGTGTGTGAAACACATATGAGGTGTGTTCTCCTCTGTGATTGGTTAATATTTTCTTAAACTGGCGTAAAAAAATACTCACTCTCTTTTCCTTTATTTATGCAGATCTCGCATCGTGAAACAGATACTGCTCCGAAGTACATTATAGAGAGTAAGGTGTAAGGTTCCTACACGATGACATATTTACACATGGATATCAATATGAGAATCATTCGTACTACAGCAGTATGGTACTGGTATGTTATCAGAACAGTGGAGCTCAAGTATTGTTATCCCTTTCACCAGTCATTAGTAGTGGAGCAGTGGAGCTCAAATAGTGTTATCCCTTTCACCAGTCATTAGTATTGTCAAGTATCCCTTTCACCAGTCATTAGTAGTGGAGCAGTGTAGCTCAAGTATTGTTATCCCTTTCACCAGTCATTAGTAGTGGAGCAGTGTAGCTCAAGTATTGTTATCCCTTTCACCAGTCATTAGTAGTGGAGCAGTGTAGCTCAAGTATTGTTATCCCTCTCACCAGTCATTAGTAGTGGAGCAGTGTAGCTCAAGTATTGTTATCCATTTCACCAGTCATTAGTAGTGGAGCAGTGTAGCTCAAGTATTGTTATCCCTTTCACCAGTCATTAGTAGTGGAGCAGTGTAGCTCAAGTATTGTTATCCCTTTCACCAGTCATTAGTAGTGGAGCAGTGTAGCTCAAGTATTGTTATCCACTTCACCAGTCATTAGTAGTGGAGCAGTGTAGCTCAAGTATTGTTATCCACTTCACCAGTCATTAGTAGTGGAGCAGTGTAGCTCAAGTATTGTTATCCACTTCACCAGTCATTAGTAGTGGAGCAGTGTAGCTCAAGTATTGTTATCCACTTCACCAGTCATTAGTAGTGGAGCAGTGTAGCTCAAGTATTGTTATCCCTTTCACCAGTCATTAGTAGTGGAGCAGTGTAGCTCAAGTATTGTTATCCCTTTCACCAGTCATTAGTAGTGGAGCAGTGTAGCTCAAGTATTGTTATCCACTTTCACCAGTCATTAGTAGTGGAGCAGTGTAGCTCAAGTATTGTTATCCCTTTCACCAGTCATTAGTAGTGGAGCAGTGTAGCTCAAGTATTGTTATCCCTTTCACCAGTCATTAGTAGTGGAGCAGTGTAGCTCAAGTATTGTTATCCCTTTCACCAGTCATTAGTAGTGGAGCAGTGTAGCTCAAGTATTGTTATCCCTTTCACCAGTCATTAGTAGTGGAGCAGTGGAGCTCAAGTATTGTTATCCCTTTCACCAGTCATTAGTAGTGGAGCAGTGTAGCTCAAGTATTGTTATCCCTTTCACCAGTCATTAGTAGTGGAGCAGTGTAGCTCAAGTATTGTTATCCACTTCACCAGTCATTAGTAGTGGAGCAGTGTAGCTCAAGTATTGTTATCCCTTTCACCAGTCATTAGTAGTGGAGCAGTGTAGCTCAAGTATTGTTATCCACTTCACCAGTCATTAGTAGTGGAGCAGTGTAGCTCAAGTATTGTTATCCACTTCACCAGTCATTAGTAGTGGAGCAGTGTAGCTCAAGTATTGTTATCCCTTTCACCAGTCATTAGTAGTGGAGCAGTGTAGCTCAAGTATTGTTATCCACTTCACCAGTCATTAGTAGTGGAGCAGTGTAGCTCAAGTATTGTTATCCCTTTCACCAGTCATTAGTAGTGGAGCAGTGTAGCTCAAGTATTGTTATCCCTTTCACCAGTCATTAGTAGTGGAGCAGTGTAGCTCAAGTATTGTTATCCCTTTCACCAGTCATTAGTAGTGGAGCAGTGTAGCTCAAGTATTGTTATCCACTTTCACCAGTCATTAGTAGTGGAGCAGTGTAGCTCAAGTATTGTTATCCCTTTCACCAGTCATTAGTAGTGGAGCAGTGTAGCTCAAGTATTGTTATCCCTTTCACCAGTCATTAGTAGTGGAGCAGTGTAGCTCAAGTATTGTTATCCCTTTCACCAGTCATTAGTAGTGGAGCAGTGTAGCTCAAGTATTGTTATCCCTTTCACCAGTCATTAGTAGTGGAGCAGTGTAGCTCAAGTATTGTTATCCCTTTCACCAGTCATTAGTAGTGGAGCAGTGTAGCTCAAGTATTGTTATCCCTTTCACCAGTCATTAGTAGTGGAGCAGTGTAGCTCAAGTATTGTTATCCCTTCACCAGTCGTTAGTAGTGGAGCAGTGTAGCTCAAGTATTGTTATCCCTTTCACCAGTCATTAGTAGTGGAGCAGTGTAGCTCAAGTATTGTTATCCTTTCACCAGTCATTAGTAGTGGAGCAGTGTAGCTCAAGTATTGTTATCCCTTTCACCAGTCATTAGTAGTGGAGCAGTGTAGCTCAAGTATTGTTATCCCTTTCACCAGTCATTAGTAGTGGAGCAGTGTAGCAGTCAAGTATTGTTATCCCTTTCACCAGTCATTAGTAGTGGAGCAGTGTAGCTCAAGTATTGTTATCCCTTTCACCAGTCATTAGTAGTGGAGCAGTGTAGCTCAAGTATTGTTATCCCTTTCACCAGTCATTAGTAGTGGAGCAGTGTAGCTCAAGTATTGTTATCCCTTTCACCAGTCATTAGTAGTGGAGCAGTGTAGCTCAAGTATTGTTATCCACTTTCACCAGTCATTAGTAGTGGAGCAGTGTAGCTCAAGTATTGTTATCCCTCTCACCAGTCATTAGTAGTGGAGCAGTGTAGCTCAAGTATTGTTATCCCTTTCACCAGTCATTAGTAGTGGAGCAGTGTAGCTCAAGTATTGTTATCCCTTCACCAGTCATTAGTAGTGGAGCAGTGTAGCTCAAGTATTGTTATCCCTCTCACCAGTCATTAGTAGTGGAGCAGTGTAGCTCAAAGTATTGTTATCCCTCTCACCAGTCATTAGTAGTGGAGCAGTGTAGCTCAAGTATTGTTATCCATTTCACCAGTCATTAGTAGTGGAGCAGTGTAGCTCAAGTATTGTTATCCCTTTCACCAGTCATTAGTAGTGGAGCAGTGTAGCTCAAGTATTGTTATCCCTCTCACCAGTCATTAGTAGTGGAGCAGTGTAGCTCAAGTATTGTTATCCACTTCACCAGTCATTAGTAGTGGAGCAGTGTAGCTCAAGTATTGTTATCCCTTTCACCAGTCATTAGTAGTGGAGCAGTGTATCCCTTTCACCAGTCATTAGTAGTGGGCTCAAGTATTGTTATCCCTCTCACCAGTCATTAGTAGTGGAGCAGTGTAGCTCAAGTATTGTTATCCCTTCACCAGTCATTAGTAGTGGAGCAGTGTAGCTCAAGTATTGTTATCCCTTTCACCAGTCATTAGTAGTGGAGCAGTGTAGCTCAAGTATTGTTATCCCTTTCACCAGTCATTAGTAGTGGAGCAGTGTAGCTCAAGTATTGTTATCCCTTTCACCAGTCATTAGTAGTGGAGCAGTGTAGCTCAAGTATTGTTATCCCTTTCACCAGTCATTAGTAGTGGGAGCAGTGTAGCTCAAGTATTGTTATCCCTTTCACCAGTCATTAGTAGTGGAGCAGTGTAGCTCAAGTATTGTTATCCCTTCACCAGTCATTAGTAGTGGAGCAGTGTAGCTCAAGTATTGTTATCCCTTTCACCAGTCATTAGTAGTGGAGCAGTGTAGCTCAAGTATTGTTATCCCTTTCACCAGTCATTAGTAGTAGTGGAGCAGTGTAGCTCAAGTATTGTTATCCATTGTTATTCCACTTCACCAGTCATTAGTAGTGGAGCAGTGTAGCTCAAGTATTGTTATCCACTTCACCAGTCATTAGTAGTGGAGCAGTGTAGCTCAAGTATTGTTATCCCTTTCACCAGTCATTAGTAGTGGAGCAGTGTAGCTCAAGCATTGTTATCCCTTCACCAGTCATTAGTAGTGGAGCAGTGTAGCTCAAGTATTGTTATCCTTTTCACCAGTCATTAGTAGTGGAGCAGTGTAGCTCAAGTATTGTTATCCATTTCAAGTATTGTTATCCCTTTCACCAGTCATTAGTAGTGGAGCAGTGTAGCTCAAGTATTGTTATCCCTTTCACCAGTCATTAGTAGTGGAGCAGTGTAGCTCAAGTATTGTTATCCCTTTCACCAGTCATTAGTAGTGGAGCAGTGTAGCTCAAGTATTGTTATCCCTCACACCAGTCATTAGTAGTGGAGCAGTGTAGCTCAAGTATTGTTATCCCTTCTCACCAGTCATTAGTAGTGGAGCAGTGGAGCTCAAGTATTGTTATCCACTTCACCAGTCATTAGTAGTGGAGCAGTGTAGCTCAAGTATTGTTATCCTTTCACCAGTCATTAGTAGTGGAGCAGTGTAGCTCAAGTATTGTTATCCACTTTCACCAGTCATTAGTAGTGGAGCAGTGTAGCTCAAGTATTGTTATCCCTTTCACCAGTCATTAGTAGTGGAGCAGTGTAGCTCAAGTATTGTTATCCCTTTCACCAGTCATTAGTAGTGGAGCAGTGTAGCTCAAGTATTGTTATCCCTTTCACCAGTCATTAGTAGTGGAGCAGTGTAGCTCAAGTATTGTTATCCCTTTCACCAGTCATTAGTAGTGGAGCAGTGTAGCTCAAGTATTGTTATCCCTCTTAGTAGTGGGCACCCAGTCATTAGTAGTGGTGGAGCAGTGTAGCTCAAGTATTGTTATCCCTCTCACCAGTCATTAGTAGTGGAGCAGTGTAGCTCAAGTATTGTTATCCCTCTCACCAGTCATTAGTAGTGGAGCAGTGTAGCTCAAGTATTGTTATCCCTTTCACCAGTCATTAGTAGTGGAGCAGTGTAGCTCAAGTATTGTTATCCCTTTCACCAGTCATTAGTAGTGGAGCAGTGTAGCTCAAGTATTGTTATCCCTTTCACCAGTCATTAGTAGTGGAGCAGTGTAGCTCAAGTATTGTTATCCTCTTCACCAGTCATTAGTAGTGGAGCAGTGTAGCTCAAGCATTGTTATCCCTCTCACCAGTCATTAGTAGTGGAGCAGTGTAGCTCAAGTATTGTTATCCTTTTCACCAGTCATTAGTAGTGGAGCAGTGTAGCTCAAGTATTGTTATCCCTTCACCAGTCATTAGTAGTGGAGCAGTGTAGCTCAAGTATTGTTATCCACTTCACCAGTCATTAGTAGTGGAGCAGTGTAGCTCAAGTATTGTTATCCCTTTCACCAGTCATTAGTAGTGGAGCAGTGTAGCTCAAGTATTGTTATCCACTTTCACCAGTCATTAGTAGTGGAGCAGTGTAGCTCAAGTATTGTTATCCCTCTCTCTCACCAGTCATTAGTAGTGGAGCAGTGTAGCTCAAGTATTGTTATCCCTTTCACCAGTCATTAGTAGTGGAGCAGTGTAGCTCAAGCATTGTTATCCCTTTCACCAGTCATTAGTAGTGGAGCAGTGTTGTTATCCCTCTCAAGTCATTGTTTATCCCTTCACCAGTCATTAGTAGTGGAGCAGTGTAGCTCAAGTATTGTTATCCCTCTCACCAGTCATTAGTAGTGGAGCAGTGTAGCTCAAGTATTGTTATCCCTCTCACCAGTCATTAGTAGTGGAGTGTAGCAGTATTGTTATCCACTTCACCAGTCATTAGTAGTGGGCTGTAGCTCAAGTATTGTTATCCCTTCACCAGTCATTAGTAGTGGAGCAGTGTAGCTCAAGTATTGTTATCCCTCTCACCAGTCATTAGTAGTGGAGCAGTGTAGCTCAAGTATTGTTATCCCTTTCACCAGTCATTAGTAGTGGAGCAGTGTAGCTCAAGTATTGTTATCCCTCTCACCAGTCATTAGTAGTGGAGTGGGCAGTGTAGCTCAAGTATTGTTATCCCTTTCACCAGTCATTAGTAGTGGAGCAGTGTAGCTCAAGTATTGTTATCCCTCTCACACCAGTCATTAGTAGTGGAGCAGTGTTAGCTCAAGTATTGTTATCCCTTTCACCAGTCATTAGTAGTGGAGCAGTGTAGCTCAAGTATTGTTATCCCTTTCACCAGTCATTAGTAGTGGAGCAGTGTAGCTCAAGTATTGTTATCCCTTTCACCAGTCATTAGTAGTGGAGCAGTGTAGCTCAAGTATTGTTATCCTTTCACCAGTCATTAGTAGTGGAGCAGTGTAGCTCAAGTATTGTTATCCCTCACTCACCAGTCATTAGTAGTGGAGCAGTGTAGCTCAGATTGTTATCCACTCTCACCAGCTCAAGCTCATTGTTATCCCTTCACCAGTCATTAGTAGTGGAGCAGTGTAGCTCAAGTATTGTTATCCCTCCCACCAGTCATTAGTAGTGGAGCAGTGTAGTCATTAGTAAGCAGTGTGGCTCAAGTATTGTTATCCACTTCACCAGTCATTAGTAGTGGAGCAGTGTAGCTCAAAGATTGTTATCCCTTTCACCAGTCATTAGTAGTGGGAGCAGTGTAGCTCAAGTATTGTTATCCACTTCACCAGTCATTAGTAGTGGAGCAGTGTAGCTCAAGTATTGTTATCCCTCTCACCAGTCATTAGTAGTGGAGCAGTGTAGCTCAAGTATTGTTATCCACTTTCACCAGTCATTAGTAGTGGAGCAGTGTAGCTCAAGTATTGTTATCCACTTCACCAGTCATTAGTAGTGGAGCAGTGTAGCTCAAGTATTGTTATCCCTTTCACCAGTCATTAGTAGTGGAGCAGTGTAGCTCAAGTATTGTTATCCCTCTCACCAGTCATTAGTAGTGGAGCAGTGTAGCTCAAGTATTGTTATCCCTCTCACCAGTCATTAGTAGTGGAGCAGTGTAGCTCAAGTATTGTTATCCCTTTCACCAGTCATTAGTAGTGGAGCAGTGTAGCTCAAGTATTGTTATCCCTCTCACCAGTCATTAGTAGTGGAGCAGTGTAGCTCAAGTATTGTTATCCCTCTCACCAGTCATTAGTAGTGGAGCAGTGTAGCTCAAGTATTGTTATCCCTCTCACCAGTCATTAGTAGTGGAGCAGTGGAGCTCAAGTATTGTTATCCCTCTCACCAGTCATTAGTAGTGGAGCAGTGTAGCTCAAGTATTGTTATCCCTCTCACCAGTCATTAGTAGTGGAGCAGTGTAGCTCAAGTATTGTTATCCCTCTCACCAGTCATTAGTAGTGGAGCAGTGTAGCTCAAGTATTGTTATCCCTCTCACCAGTCATTAGTAGTGGAGCAGTGTAGCTCAAGTATTGTTATCCCTCTCACCAGTCATTAGTAGTGGAGCAGTGGAGCTCAAGTATTGTTATCCCTCTTCACCAGTCATTAGTAGTGGAGCAGTGTAGCTCAAGTATTGTTATCCCTCTCACCAGTCATTAGTAGTGGTGCAGTGTAGCTCAAGTATTGTTATCCACTTCACCAGTCATTAGTAGTGGAGCAGTGTAGTACAAGTATTGTTATCCCTCTCACCAGTCATTAGTAGTGGAGCAGTGTAGCTCAAGTATTGTTATCCCTCTCACCAATCATTAGTAGTGGAGCAGTGTAGCTGAAGAATTGTAATCCCTTTCAACAGTCATTAGTACTACAGAAGTATAGCACCAGTATTATCATGAATACAGGTAATCATTAGTACCACAGCACAAATCAAATAGTCTTATCCATATTTCGATTAATTAGTAACGCAGAACTGTAGAACAAATGTTTTATAGGAATACAACGAGCCATCGGTATTACAACATGTTTCAGCACGTATTGAAAGCCATACAGCAACTCGTTAGTACTAGTGGTACTGCAGCAAAGAGAACGCAATGTTATCCGAGTCACTTACGCAGCAGCAGAGAAACACACTTCATGTCATTAACACTTTAAATGTATGACACTCGTATTGTAATCCACACCGTGGCTCATTAGAACTAGTTCATATGAAGCTAGTATTGTTATCCATACTGCGACTTATTAGTTGTACAGCAGTGTGATGCTAGTTTTGATATCCAAAATGTAGGTAATTAGTTGTACAGCGGTGTGATGCTAGTATTGTTATCCATACTACGACTTATTAGTTGTACAGCAGTGTGATGCTAGTATTGTTATCCATACTGCGACTTATTAGTTGTACAGCAGTGTGATGCTAGTATTGTTATCCATACTGCGACTTATGAGTTGTACAGCAGTGTGATGCTAGTTTTGATATCCAAAATGTAGGTAATTAGTTGTACAGCGGTGTGATGCTAGTATTGTTATCCATACTACGACTTATTAGTTGTACAGCAGTGTGATGCTAGTATTGTTATCCATACTGCGACTTATTAGTTGTACAGCAGTGTGATGCTAGTATTGTTATCCATACTGCGACTTATTAGTTGTACAGCAGTGTGATGCTAGTATTGTTATCCATACTGCGACTTATTAGTTGTACAGCAGTGTGATGCTAGTATTGTTATCCATACTGCGACTTATTAGTTGTACAGCAGTGTGATGCTAGTATTGTTATCCATACTGCGACTTATTAGTTGTACAGCAGTGTGATGCTAGTATTGTTATCCATACTGCGACTTATTAGTTGTACAGCAGCGGTGTGATGCTAGTATTGTTATCCATACTGCGACTTATTAGTTGTACAGCAGTGTGATGCTAGTATTGTTATCCATACTGCGACTTATTAGTTGTACAGCAGTGTGATGCTAGTATTGTTATCCAAAATGTGGCTCATTAGTTGTACAGCAGTGTGATGCTAGTATTGTTATCCATACTGCGACTTATTAGTTGTACAGCAGTGTGATGCTAGTATTGTTATCCATACTGCGACTTATTAGTTGTACAGCAGTGTGATGCTAGTATTGTTATCCATACTGCGACTTATTAGTTGTACAGCAGTGTGATGCTAGTATTGTTATCCATACTGCGACTTATTAGTTGTACAGCGGTGTGATGCTAGTATTGTTATCCATACTGCGACTTATTAGTTGTACAGCAGTGTGATGCTAGTATTGTTATCCATACTGCGACTTATTAGTTGTACAGCAGTGTGATGCTAGTATTGTTATCCATACTGCGACTTATTAGTTGTACAGCAGTGTGATGCTAGTATTGTTATCCATACTGCGACTTATTAGTTGTACAGCAGTGTGATGCTAGTATTGTTATCCATACTGCGACTTATTAGTTGTACAGCAGTGTGATGCTAGTATTGTTATCCATACTGCGACTTATTAGTTGTACAGCAGTGTGATGCTAGTATTGTTATCCATACTGCGACTTATTAGTTGTACAGCAGTGTGATGCTAGTATTGTTATCCATACTGCGACTTATTAGTTGTACAGCAGTGTGATGCTAGTATTGTTATCCATACTACGACTTATTAGTTGTACAGCAGTGTGATGCTAGTATTGTTATCCATACTGCGACTTATTAGTTGTACAGCAGTGTGATGCTAGTATTGTTATCCATACTGCGACTTATTAGTTGTACAGCAGTGTGATGCTAGTATTGTTATCCATACTACGACTTATTAGTTGTACAGCAGTGTGATGCTAGTATTGTTATCCATACTGCGACTTATTAGTTGTACAGCAGTGTGATGCTAGTATTGTTATCCATACAACGAGCCATCGGACTTATTAGTTGTACAGCAGTGTGATGCTAGTATTGTTATCCATACTGCGACTTATTAGTTGTACAGCAGTGTGATGCTAGTATTGTTATCCATACTACTGCGACTCGACTTATTAGTTGTACAGCAGTGTGATGCTAGTATTGTTATCCATACTGCGACTTATTAGTTGTACAGCAGTGTGATGCTAGTATTGTTATCCATACTGCGACTTATTAGTTGTACAGCAGTGTGATGCTAGTATTGTTATCCATACTGCGACTTATTAGTTGTACAGCAGTGTGATGCTAGTATTGTTATCCATACTGCGACTTATTAGTTGTACAGCAGTGTGATGCTAGTATTGTTATCCATACTGCGACTTATTAGTTGTACAGCAGTGTGATGCTAGTATTGTTATCCATACTGCGACTTATTAGTTGTACAGCAGTGTGATGCTAGTATTGTTATCCATACTGCGACTTATTAGTTGTACAGCAGTGTGATGCTAGTATTGTTATCCATACTGCGACTTATTAGTTGTACAGCGGTGTGATGCTAGTATTGTTATCCATACTGCGACTTATTAGTTGTACAGCAGTGTGATGCTAGTATTGTTATCCATACTGCGACTTATTAGTTGTACAGCAGTGTGATGCTAGTATTGTTATCCATACTGCGACTTATTAGTTGTACAGCAGTGTGATGCTAGTATTGTTATCCATACTGCGACTTATTAGTTGTACAGCAGTGTGATGCTAGTATTGTTATCCATACTGCGACTTATTAGTTGTACAGCAGTGTGATGCTAGTATTGTTATCCATACTGCGACTTATTAGTTGTACAGCAGTGTGATGCTAGTATTGTTATCCATACTGCGACTTTATTAGTTGTACAGCAGTGTGATGCTAGTATTGTTATCCATACTGCGACTTATTAGTTGTACAGCAGTGTGATGCTAGTATTGTTATCCATACTGCGACTTATTAGTTGTACAGCAGTGTGATGCTAGTATTGTTATCCATACTGCGACTTATTAGTTGTACAGCAGTGTGATGCTAGTATTGTTATCCATACTGCGACTTATTAGTTGTACAGCAGTGTGATGCTAGTATTGTTATCCATACTGCGACTTATTAGTTGTACAGCAGTGTGATGCTAGTATTGTTATCCATACTGCGACTTATTAGTTGTACAGCAGTGTGATGCTAGTATTGTTATCCATACTGCGACTTATTAGTTGTACAGCAGTGTGATGCTAGTATTGTTATCCATACTGCGACTTATTAGTTGTACAGCAGTGTGATGCTAGTATTGTTATCCATACTGCGACTTATTAGTTGTACAGCAGTGTGATGCTAGTATTGTTATCCATACTGCGACTTATTAGTTGTACAGCAGTGTGATGCTAGTATTGTTATCCATACTGCGACTTATTAGTTGTACAGCAGTGTGATGCTAGTATTGTTATCCATACTGCGACTTATTAGTTGTACAGCAGTGTGATGCTAGTATTGTTATCCATACTGCGACTTATTAGTTGTACAGCAGTGTGATGCTAGTATTGTTATCCATACTGCGACTTATTAGTTGTACAGCAGTGTGATGCTAGTATTGTTATCCATACTGCGACTTATTAGTTGTACAGCAGTGTGATGCTAGTATTGTTATCCATACTGCGACTTATTAGTTGTACAGCAGTGTGATGCTAGTATTGTTATCCATACTGCGACTTATTAGTTGTACAGCAGTGTGATGCTAGTATTGTTATCCATACTGCGACTTATTAGTTGTACAGCAGTGTGATGCTAGTATTGTTATCCATACTGCGACTTATTAGTTGTACAGCAGTGTGATGCTAGTATTGTTATCCATACTGCGACTTATTAGTTGTACAGCAGTGTGATGCTAGTATTGTTATCCATACTGCGACTTATTAGTTGTACAGCAGTGTGATGCTAGTATTGTTATCCATACTGCGACTTATTAGTTGTACAGCAGTGTGATGCTAGTATTGTTATCCATACTGCGACTTATTAGTTGTACAGCAGTGTGATGCTAGTATTGTTATCCATACTGCGACTTATTAGTTGTACAGCAGTGTGATGCTAGTATTGTTATCCATACTGCGACTTATTAGTTGTACAGCAGTGTGATGCTAGTATTGTTATCCATACTGCGACTTATTAGTTGTACAGCTGTGTGATGCTAGTATTGTTATCCATACTGCGACTTATTAGTTGTACAGCAGTGTGATGCTAGTATTGTTATCCATACTGCGACTTATTAGTTGTACAGCAGTGTGATGCTAGTATTGTTATCCATACTGCGACTTATTAGTTGTACAGCAGTGTGATGCTAGTATTGTTATCCATACTGCGACTTATTAGTTGTACAGCAGTGTGATGCTAGTATTGTTATCCATACTGCGACTTATTAGTTGTACAGCAGTGTGATGCTAGTATTGTTATCCATACTGCGACTTATTAGTTGTACAGCAGTGTGATGCTAGTATTGTTATCCATACTGCGACTTATTAGTTGTACAGCAGTGTGATGCTAGTATTGTTATCCATACTGCGACTTATTAGTTGTACAGCAGTGTGATGCTAGTATTGTTATCCATACTGCGACTTATTAGTTGTACAGCAGTGTGATGCTAGTATTGTTATCCATACTGCGACTTATTAGTTGTACAGCAGTGTGATGCTAGTATTGTTATCCATACTGCGACTTATTAGTTGTACAGCAGTGTGATGCTAGTATTGTTATCCATACTGCGACTTATTAGTTGTACAGCAGTGTGATGCTAGTATTGTTATCCATACTGCGACTTATTAGTTGTACAGCAGGTGTGATGCTAGTATTGTTATCCATACTGCGACTTATTAGTTGTACAGCAGTGTGATGCTAGTATTGTTATCCATACTGCGACTTATTAGTTGTACAGCAGTGTGATGCTAGTATTGTTATCCATACTGCGACTTATTAGTTGTACAGCAGTGTGATGCTAGTATTGTTATCCATACTGCGACTTATTAGTTGTACAGCAGTGTGATGCTAGTATTGTTATCCATACTGCGACTTATTAGTTGTACAGCAGTGTGATGCTAGTATTGTTATCCATACTGCGACTTATTAGTTGTACAGCAGTGTGATGCTAGTATTGTTATCCATACTGCGACTTATTAGTTGTACAGCAGTGTGATGCTAGTATTGTTATCCATACTGCGACTTATTAGTTGTACAGCAGTGTGTGATGCTAGTATTGTTATCCATACTGCGACTTATTAGTTGTACAGCAGTGTGATGCTAGTATTGTTATCCATACTGCGACTTATTAGTTGTACAGCAGTGTGATGCTAGTATTGTTATCCATACTGCGACTTATTAGTTGTACAGCAGTGTGATGCTAGTATTGTTATCCATACTGCGACTTATTAGTTGTACAGCAGGTGTGATGCTAGTATTGTTATCCATACTGCGACTTATTAGTTGTACAGCAGTGTGATGCTAGTATTGTTATCCATACTGCGACTTATTAGTTGTACAGCAGGTGTGATGCTAGTATTGTTATCCATACTGCGACTTATTAGTTGTACAGCAGTGTGATGCTAGTATTGTTATCCATACTGCGACTTATTAGTTGTACAGCAGTGTGATGCTAGTATTGTTATCCATACTGCGACTTATTAGTTGTACAGCAGTGTGATGCTAGTATTGTTATCCATACTGCGACTTATTAGTTGTACAGCAGTGTGATGCTAGTATTGTTATCCATACTGCGACTTATTAGTTGTACAGCAGTGTGATGCTAGTATTGTTATCCATACTGCGACTTATTAGTTGTACAGCAGTGTGATGCTAGTATTGTTATCCATACTGCGACTTATTAGTTGTACAGCAGTGTGATGCTAGTATTGTTATCCATACTGCGACTTATTAGTTGTACAGCAGTGTGATGCTAGTATTGTTATCCATACTGCGACTTATTAGTTGTACAGCAGTGTGATGCTAGTATTGTTATCCATACTGCGACTTATTAGTTGTACAGCAGTGTGATGCTAGTATTGTTATCCATACTGCGACTTATTAGTTGTACAGCAGTGTGATGCTAGTATTGTTATCCATACTGCGACTTATTAGTTGTACAGCAGTGTGATGCTAGTATTGTTATCCATACTGCGACTTATTAGTTGTACAGCAGTGTGTGATGCTAGTATTGTTATCCATACTGCGACTTATTAGTTGTACAGCAGTGTGATGCTAGTATTGTTATCCATACTGCGACTTATTAGTTGTACAGCAGTGTGATGCTAGTATTGTTATCCATACTGCGACTTATTAGTTGTACAGCAGTGTGATGCTAGTATTGTTATCCATACTGCGACTTATTAGTTGTACTTGTGATGCTAGTATTGTTATCCATACTGCGACTTATGATGCTACAGCAGTGTGATGCTATATTGTTATCCATACTGCGACTTATTAGTTGTACAGCAGTGTGATGCTAGTATTGTTATCCATACTGCGACTTATTAGTTGTACAGCAGTGTGATGCTAGTATTGTTATCCATACTGCGACTTATTAGTTGTACAGCAGTGTGATGCTAGTATTGTTATCCATACTGCGACTTATGCTGGTGAGTTGTACAGTTATTTTACAGTGTGATGCTAGTATTGTTATCCATACTGCGACTTACAGCAGTTGATGCTAGTATTGTTATCCATACTGCGACTTATTAGTTGTACAGCAGTGTGATGCTAGTATTGTTATCCATACTGCGACTTATTAGTTGTACAGCAGTGTGATGCTAGTATTGTTATCCATACTGCGACTTATTAGTTGTACAGCAGTGTGATGCTAGTATTGTTATCCATACTGCGACTTATTAGTTGTACAGCGGTGTGATGCTAGTATTGTTATCCATACTGCGACTTATTAGTTGTACAGCAGTGTGATGCTAGTATTGTTATCCATACTGCGACTTATTAGTTGTACAGCAGTGTGATGCTAGTATTGTTATCCATACTGCGACTTATTAGTTGTACAGCAGTGTGATGCTAGTATTGTTATCCATACTGCGACTTATTAGTTGTACAGCGGTGTGATGCTAGTATTGTTATCCATACTGCGACTTTTTAGTTGTACAGCAGTGTGATGCTAGTATTGTTATCCATACTGCGACTTATTAGTTGTACAGCAGTGTGATGCTAGTATTGTTATCCATACTGCGACTTATTAGTTGTACAGCAGTGTGATGCTAGTATTGTTATCCATACTGCGACTTATTAGTTGTACAGCAGTGTGATGCTAGTATTGTTATCCATACTGCGACTTATTAGTTGTACAGCAGTGTGATGCTAGTATTGTTATCCATACTGCGACTTATTAGTTGTACAGCAGTGTGATGCTAGTATTGTTATCCATACTGCGACTTATTAGTTGTACAGCAGTGTGATGCTAGTATTGTTATCCATACTGCGACTTATTAGTTGTACAGCAGGTGTGATGCTAGTATTGTTATCCATACTGCGACTTATTAGTTGCTACAGCAGTGTGATGCTAGTATTGTTATCCATACTGCGACTTATTAGTTGTACAGCAGTGTGATGCTAGTATTGTTATCCATACTGCGACTTATTAGTTGTACAGCAGTGTGATGCTAGTATTGTTATCCATACTGCGACTTATTAGTTGTACAGCAGTGTGATGCTAGTATTGTTATCCATACTGCGACTTATTAGTTGTACAGCAGTGTGATGCTAGTATTGTTATCCATACTGCGACTTATTAGTTGTACAGCAGTGTGATGCTAGTATTGTTATCCATACTGCGACTTATTAGTTGTACAGCAGTGTGATGCTAGTATTGTTATCCATACTGCGACTTATTAGTTGTACAGCAGTGTGATGCTAGTATTGTTATCCATACTGCGACTTATTAGTTGTACAGCAGTGTGATGCTAGTATTGTTATCCATACTGCGACTTATTAGTTGTACAGCAGTGTGATGCTAGTATTGTTATCCATACTGCGACTTATTAGTTGTACAGCAGTGTGATGCTAGTATTGTTATCCATACTGCGACTTATTAGTTGTACAGCAGTGTGATGCTAGTATTGTTATCCATACTGCGACTTATTAGTTGTACAGCAGTGTGATGCTAGTATTGTTATCCATACTGCGACTTATTAGTTGTACAGCAGTGTGATGCTAGTATTGTTATCCATACTGCGACTTATTAGTTGTACAGCAGTGTGATGCTAGTATTGTTATCCATACTGCGACTTATTAGTTGTACAGCAGTGTGATGCTAGTATTGTTATCCATACTGCGACTTATTAGTTGTACAGCAGTGTGATGCTAGTATTGTTATCCATACTACGACTTATTAGTTGTACAGCAGTGTGATGCTAGTATTGTTATCCATACTGCGACTTATTAGTTGTACAGCAGTGTGATGCTAGTATTGTTATCCATACTGCGACTTATTAGTTGTACAGCAGTGTGATGCTAGTATTGTTATCCATACTGCGACTTATTAGTTGTACAGCAGTGTGATGCTAGTATTGTTATCCATACTGCGACTTATTAGTTGTACAGCAGTGTGATGCTAGTATTGTTATCCATACTGCGACTTATTAGTTGTACAGCAGTGTGATGCTAGTATTGTTATCCATACTGCGACTTATTAGTTGTACAGCAGTGTGATGCTAGTATTGTTATCCATACTGCGACTTATTAGTTGTACAGCGGTGTGATGCTAGTATTGTTATCCATACTGCGACTTATTAGTTGTACAGCAGTGTGATGCTAGTATTGTTATCCATACTGCGACTTATTAGTTGTACAGCAGTGTGATGCTAGTATTGTTATCCATACTGCGACTTATTAGTTGTACAGCGGTGTGATGCTAGTATTGTTATCCATACTGCGACTTATTAGTTGTACAGCAGTGTGATGCTAGTATTGTTATCCATACTGCGACTTATTAGTTGTACAGCGGTGTGATGCTAGTATTGTTATCCATACTGCGACTTATTAGTTGTACAGCAGTGTGATGCTAGTATTGTTATCCATACTGCGACTTATTAGTTGTACAGCAGTGTGATGCTAGTATTGTTATCCATACTGCGACTTATTAGTTGTACAGCAGTGTGATGCTAGTATTGTTATCCATACTGCGACTTATTAGTTGTACAGCAGTGTGATGCTAGTATTGTTATCCATACTGCGACTTATTAGTTGTACAGCAGTGTGATGCTAGTATTGTTATCCATACTGCGACTTATTAGTTGTACAGCAGTGTGATGCTAGTATTGTTATCCATACTGCGACTTATTAGTTGTACAGCAGTGTGATGCTAGTATTGTTATCCATACTGCGACTTATTAGTTGTACAGCAGTGTGATGCTAGTATTGTTATCCATACTGCGACTTATTAGTTGTACAGCAGTGTGATGCTAGTATTGTTATCCATACTGCGACTTATTAGTTGTACAGCAGTGTGATGCTAGTATTGTTATCCATACTGCGACTTATTAGTTGTACAGCGGTGTGATGCTAGTATTGTTATCCATACTGCGACTTATTAGTTGTACAGCAGTGTGATGCTAGTATTGTTATCCATACTGCGACTTATTAGTTGTACAGCAGTGTGATGCTAGTATTGTTATCCATACTGCGACTTATTAGTTGTACAGCAGTGTGATGCTAGTATTGTTATCCATACTGCGACTTATTAGTTGTACAGCAGTGTGATGCTAGTATTGTTATCCATACTGCGACTTATTAGTTGTACAGCAGTGTGATGCTAGTATTGTTATCCATACTGCGACTTATTAGTTGTACAGCAGTGTGATGCTAGTATTGTTATCCATACTGCGACTTATTAGTTGTACAGCAGTGTGATGCTAGTATTGTTATCCATACTGCGACTTATTAGTTGTACAGCGGTGTGATGCTAGTATTGTTATCCATACTGCGACTTATTAGTTGTACAGCAGTGTGATGCTAGTATTGTTATCCATACTGCGACTTATTAGTTGTACAGCAGTGTGATGCTAGTATTGTTATCCATACTGCGACTTATTAGTCGTACAGCAGTGTGATGCTAGTATTGTTATCCATACTGCGACTTATTAGTTGTACAGCAGGTGTGATGCTAGTATTGTTATCCATACTGCGACTTATTAGTTGTACAGCAGTGTGATGCTAGTATTGTTATCCATACTGCGACTTATTAGTTGTACAGCAGTGTGATGCTAGTATTGTTATCCATACTGCGACTTATTAGTTGTACAGCAGTGTGATGCTAGTATTGTTATCCATACTGCGACTTATTAGTTGTACAGCAGTGTGATGCTAGTATTGTTATCCATACTGCGACTTATTAGTTGTACAGCAGTGTGATGCTAGTATTGTTATCCATACTGCGACTTATTAGTTGTACAGCAGTGTGATGCTAGTATTGTTATCCATACTGCGACTTATTAGTTGTACAGCAGTGTGATGCTAGTATTGTTATCCATACTGCGACTTATTAGTTGTACAGCAGTGTGATGCTAGTATTGTTATCCATACTGCGACTTATTAGTTGTACAGCAGTGTGATGCTAGTATTGTTATCCATACTGCGACTTATTAGTTGTACAGCAGTGTGATGCTAGTATTGTTATCCATACTGCGACTTATTAGTTGTACAGCAGTGTGATGCTAGTATTGTTATCCATACTGCGACTTATTAGTTGTACAGCAGTGTGATGCTAGTATTGTTATCCATACTGCGACTTATTAGTTGTACAGCAGTGTGATGCTAGTATTGTTATCCATACTGCGACTTATTAGTTGTACAGCAGTGTGATGCTAGTATTGTTATCCATCCATGCTGCGACTTATTAGTTGTACAGCAGTGTGATGCTAGTATTGTTATCCATACTGCGACTTATTAGTTGTACAGCAGTGTGATGCTAGTATTGTTATCCATACTGCGACTTATTAGTTGTACAGCAGTGTGATGCTTGTATTGTTATCCATACTGCGACTTATTAGTTGTACAGCAGTGTGATGCTAGTATTGTTATCCATACTGCGACTTATTAGTTGTACAGCAGTGTGATGCTAGTATTGTTATCCATACTGCGACTTATTAGTTGTACAGCAGTGTGATGCTAGTATTGTTATCCATACTGCGACTTATTAGTTGTACAGCAGTGTGATGCTAGTATTGTTATCCATACTGCGACTTATTAGTTGTACAGCAGTGTGATGCTAGTATTGTTATCCATACTGCGACTTATTAGTTGTACAGCAGTGTGATGCTAGTATTGTTATCCATACTGCGACTTATTAGTTGTACAGCGGTGTGATGCTAGTATTGTTATCCATACTGCGACTTATTAGTTGTACAGCGGTGTGATGCTAGTATTGTTATCCATACTGCGACTTATTAGTTGTACAGCAGTGTGATGCTAGTATTGTTATCCATACTGCGACTTATTAGTTGTACAGCAGTGTGATGCTAGTATTGTTATCCATACTGCGACTTATTAGTTGTACAGCAGTGTGATGCTAGTATTGTTATCCATACTGCGACTTATTAGTTGTACAGCAGTGTGATGCTAGTATTGTTATCCATACTGCGACTTATTAGTTGTACAGCAGTGTGATGCTAGTATTGTTATCCATACTGCGACTTATTAGTTGTACAGCAGTGTGATGCTAGTATTGTTATCCATACTGCGACTTATTAGTTGTACAGCAGTGTGATGCTAGTATTGTTATCCATACTGCGACTTATTAGTTGTACAGCAGTGTGATGCTAGTATTGTTATCCATACTGCGACTTATTAGTTGTACAGCAGTGTGATGCTAGTATTGTTATCCATACTGCGACTTATTAGTTGTACAGCAGTGTGATGCTAGTATTGTTATCCATACTGCGACTTATTAGTTGTACAGCAGTGTGATGCTAGTATTGTTATCCATACTGCGACTTATTAGTTGTACAGCAGTGTGATGCTAGTATTGTTATCCATACTGCGACTTATTAGTTGTACAGCAGTGTGATGCTAGTATTGTTATCCATACTGCGACTTATTAGTTGTACAGCAGTGTGATGCTAGTATTGTTATCCATACTGCGACTTATTAGTTGTACAGCGGTGTGATGCTAGTATTGTTATCCATACTGCGACTTATTAGTTGTACAGCAGTGTGATGCTAGTATTGTTATCCATACTGCGACTTATTAGTTGTACAGCAGTGTGATGCTAGTATTGTTATCCATACTGCGACTTATTAGTTGTACAGCAGTGTGATGCTAGTATTGTTATCCATACTGCGACTTATTAGTTGTACAGCAGTGTGATGCTAGTATTGTTATCCATACTGCGACTTATTAGTTGTACAGCAGTGTGATGCTAGTATTGTTATCCATACTGCGACTTATTAGTTGTACAGCAGTGTGATGCTAGTATTGTTATCCATACTGCGACTTATTAGTTGTACAGCAGTGTGATGCTAGTATTGTTATCCATACTGCGACTTATTAGTTGTACAGCAGTGTGATGCTAGTATTGTTATCCATACTGCGACTTATTAGTTGTACAGCGGTGTGATGCTAGTATTGTTATCCATACTGCGACTTATTAGTTGTACAGCAGTGTGATGCTAGTATTGTTATCCATACTGCGACTTATTATTAGTTGTACAGCAGTGTGATGCTAGTATTGTTATCCATACTGCGACTTATTAGTTGTACAGCAGTGTGATGCTAGTATTGTTATCCATACTGCGACTTATTAGTTGTACAGCAGTGTGATGCTAGTATTGTTATCCATACTGCGACTTATTAGTTGTACAGCAGTGTGATGCTAGTATTGTTATCCATACTGCGACTTATTAGTTGTACAGCAGTGTGATGCTAGTATTGTTATCCATACTGCGACTTATTAGTTGTACAGCAGTGTGATGCTAGTATTGTTATCCATACTGCGACTTATTAGTTGTACAGCAGTGTGATGCTAGTATTGTTATCCATACTGCGACTTATTAGTTGTACAGCAGTGTGATGCTAGTATTGTTATCCATACTGCGACTTATTAGTTGTACAGCAGTGTGATGCTAGTATTGTTATCCATACTGCGACTTATTAGTTGTACAGCAGTGTGATGCTAGTATTGTTATCCATACTGCGACTTATTAGTTGTACAGCAGTGTGATGCTAGTATTGTTATCCATACTGCGACTTATTAGTTGTACAGCAGTGTGATGCTAGTATTGTTATCCATACTGCGACTTATTAGTTGTACAGCAGTGTGATGCTAGTATTGTTATCCATACTGCGACTTATTAGTTGTACAGCAGCGTGATGCTAGTATTGTTATCCATGCTGCGACTTATTAGTTGTTAGTGTGATGCTAGTATTGTTATCCATACTGCGACTTATTAGTTGTACAGCAGTGTGATGCTAGTATTGTTATCCATACTGCGACTTATTAGTTGTACAGCGGTGTGATGCTAGTATTGTTATCCATACTGCGACTTATTAGTTGTACAGCAGTGTGATGCTAGTATTGTTATCCATACTGCGACTTATTAGTTGTACAGCAGTGTGATGCTAGTATTGTTATCCATACTGCGACTTATTAGTTGTACAGCAGTGTGATGCTAGTATTGTTATCCATACTGCGACTTATTAGTTGTACAGCAGTGTGATGCTAGTATTGTTATCCATACTGCGACTTATTAGTTGTACAGCAGTGTGATGCTAGTATTGTTATCCATACTGCGACTTATTAGTTGTACAGCAGTGTGATGCTAGTATTGTTATCCATACTGCGACTTATTAGTTGTACAGCAGTGTGATGCTAGTATTGTTATCCATACTGCGACTTATTAGTTGTACAGCGGTGTGATGCTAGTATTGTTATCCATACTGCGACTTATTAGTTGTACAGCAGTGTGATGCTAGTATTGTTATCCATACTGCGACTTATTAGTTGTACAGCAGTGTGATGCTAGTATTGTTATCCATACTGCGACTTATTAGTTGTACAGCAGTGTGATGCTAGTATTGTTATCCATACTGCGACTTATTAGTTGTACAGCAGTGTGATGCTAGTATTGTTATCCATACTACGACTTATTAGTTGTACAGCAGTGTGATGCTAGTATTGTTATCCATACTACGCGACTTATTAGTTGTACAGCAGTGTGATGCTAGTATTGTTATCCATACTGCGACTTATTAGTTGTACAGCAGTGTGATGCTAGTATTGTTATCCATACTGCGACTTATTAGTTGTACAGCAGTGTGATGCTAGTATTGTTATCCATACTGCGACTTATTAGTTGTACAGCAGTGTGATGCTGGTATTGTTATCCATACTGCGACTTATTAGTTGTACAGCGGTGTGATGCTAGTATTGTTATCCATACTGCGACTTATTAGTTGTACAGCGGTGTGATGCTAGTATTGTTATCCATACTGCGACTTATTAGTTGTACAGCGGTGTGATGCTAGTATTGTTATCCATACTGCGACTTATTAGTTGTACAGCGGTGTGATGCTAGTATTGTTATCCATACTGCGACTTATTGGTTGTGTACAGCGGTGTGATGCTAGTATTGTTATCCATTGCGACACAGCAGTTGATGCTAGTATTGTGATGCTAGTATTGTTATCCATGCTGCGACTTATTATTAGTTGTACAGCGGTGTGATGCTAGTATTGTTATCCATACTGCGACTTATTAGTTGTACAGCGGTGTGATGCTAGTATTGTTATCCATACTGCGACTTATTAGTTGTACAGCAGTGTGATGCTAGTATTGTTATCCATACTGCGACTTATTAGTTGTACAGCGGTGTGATGCTAGTATTGTTATCCATACTGCGACTTATTAGGTTGTACAGCAGTGTGATGCTAGTATTGTTATCCATACTGCGACTTATTGGTTGTACACAGCGGTGTGATGCTAGTATTGTTATCCATGCTGCGACTTATTAGTTGTGCAGCGGTGTGATGCTAGTATTGTTATCCATACTGCGACTTATTAGTTGTACAGCGGTGTGATGCTAGTATTGTTATCCATACTGCGACTTATTAGTTGTACAGCAGTGTGATGCTAGTATTGTTATCCATGCTGCGACTTATTAGTTGTACAGCAGTGTGATGCTAGTATTGTTATCCATACTGCGACTTATTAGTTGTACAGCGGTGTGATGCTAGTATTGTTATCCATACTGCGACTTATTAGTTGTACAGCGGTGTGATGCTAGTATTGTTATCCATACTGCGACTTATTAGTTGTACAGCAGTGTGATGCTAGTATTGTTATCCATGCTGCGACTTATTGGTTGTACAGCAGTGTGATGCTAGTATTGTTATCCATACTGCGACTTATTAGTTGTACAGCGGTGTGATGCTAGTATTGTTATCCATACTGCGACTTATTGGTTGTACAGCAGTGTGATGCTAGTATTGTTATCCATACTGCGACTTATTAGTTGTACAGCGGTGTGATGCTAGTATTGTTATCCATGCTGCGACTTATTAGTTGTACAGCAGTGTGATGCTAGTATTGTTATCCATGCTGCGACTTATTAGTTGTACAGCAGTGTGATGCTAGTATTGTTATCCATACTGCGACTTATTGGTTGTACAGCAGTGTGATGCTAGTATTGTTATCCATACTGCGACTTATTAGTTGTACAGCGGTGTGATGCTAGTATTGTTATCCATACTGCGACTTATTAGTTGTACAGCAGTGTGATGCTAGTATTGTTATCCATACTGCGACTTATTAGTTGTACAGCAGTGTGATGCTAGTATTGTTATCCATACTGCGACTTATTAGTTGTACAGCAGTGTGATGCTAGTATTGTTATCCATACTGCGACTTATTGGTTGTACAGCAGTGTGATGCTAGTATTGTTATCCATAGTTATTGTTATCCATACCATGCGACTTATTGGTTGTACAGCAGTGTGATGCTAGTATTGTTATCCATACTGCGACTTATTGGTTGTACAGCGGTGTGATGCTAGTATTGTTATCCATGCTGCGACTTATTGGTTGTACAGCAGTGTGATGCTAGTATTGTTATCCATGCTGCGACTTATTGGTTGTACAGCAGTGTGATGCTAGTATTGTTATCCATGCTGCGACTTATTAGTTGTACAGCAGTGTGATGCTAGTATTGTTATCCATGCTGCGACTTATTGGTTGTACAGCAGTGTGATGCTAGTATTGTTATCCATGCTGCGACTTATTAGTTGTACAGCAGTGTGATGCTAGTATTGTTATCCATACTGCGACTTATTAGTTGTACAGCAGTGTGATGCTAGTATTGTTATCCATACTGCGACTTATTAGTTGTACAGCAGTGTGATGCTAGTATTGTTATCCATACTGCGACTTATTGGTTGTACAGCGGTGTGATGCTAGTATTGTTATCCATGCTGCGACTTATTGGTTGTACAGCAGTGTGATGCTAGTATTGTTATCCATACTGCGACTTATTAGTTGTACAGCAGTGTGATGCTAGTATTGTTATCCATGCTGCGACTTATTAGTTGTACAGCAGTGTGATGCTAGTATTGTTATCCATACTGCGACTTATTAGTTGTACAGCAGTGTGATGCTAGTATTGTTATCCATACTGCGACTTATTGGTTGTACAGCAGTGTGATGCTAGTATTGTTATCCATACTGCGACTTATTAGTTGTACAGCAGTGTGATGCTAGTATTGTTATCCATACTGCGACTTATTAGTTGTTACAGCAGTGTGATGCTAGTATTGTTATCCATACTGCGACTTATTAGTTGTACAGCAGTGTGATGCTAGTATTGTTATCCATACTGCGACTTATTAGTTGTACAGCAGTGTGATGCTAGTATTGTTATCCATGCTGCGACTTATTAGTTGTACAGCAGTGTGATGCTAGTATTGTTATCCATACTGCGACTTATTAGTTGTACAGCAGGTGTGATGCTAGTATTGTTATCCATACTGCGACTTATTAGTTGTACAGCAGTGTGATGCTAGTATTGTTATCCATACTGCGACTTATTAGTTGTACAGCAGTGTGATGCTAGTATTGTTATCCATACTGCGACTTATTAGTTGTACAGCAGTGTGATGCTAGTATTGTTATCCATACTGCGACTTATTAGTTGTACAGCAGTGTGATGCTAGTATTGTTATCCATACTGCGACTTATTAGTTGTACAGCAGTGTGATGCTAGTTATCCATGCTGCGACTTATTGGTTGTACAGCAGTGTGATGCTAGTATTGTTATCCATACTGCGACTTATTAGTTGTACAGCAGTGTGATGCTAGTATTGTTATCCATACTGCGACTTATTGGTTGTACAGCAGTGTGATGCTAGTATTGTTATCCATACTGCGACTTATTGGTTGTACAGCAGTGTGATGCTAGTATTGTTATCCATACTGCGACTTATTAGTTGTACAGCAGTGTGATGCTAGTATTGTTATCCATGCTGCGACTTATTGGTTGTACAGCGGTGTGATGCTAGTATTGTTATCCATACTGCGACTTATTAGTTGTACAGCAGTGTGATGCTAGTATTGTTATCCATACTGCGACTTATTAGTTGTACAGCAGTGTGATGCTAGTATTGTTATCCATACTGCGACTTATTGGTTGTACAGCAGTGTGATGCTAGTATTGTTATCCATACTGCGACTTATTGGTTGTACAGCAGTGTGATGCTAGTATTGTTATCCATGCTGCGACTTATTAGTTGTACAGCAGTGTGATGCTAGTATTGTTATCCATACTGCGACTTATTAGTTGTACAGCAGTGTGATGCTAGTATTGTTATCCATACTGCGACTTATTAGTTGTACAGCAGTGTGATGCTAGTATTGTTATCCATGCTGCGACTTATTAGTTGTACAGCAGTGTGATGCTAGTATTGTTATCCATACTGCGACTTATTGGTTGTACAGCAGTGTGATGCTAGTATTGTTATCCATACTGCGACTTATTGGTTGTACAGCAGTGTGATGCTAGTATTGTTATCCATGCTGCGACTTATTAGTTGTACAGCAGTGTGATGCTAGTATTGTTATCCATACTGCGACTTATTGGTTGTACAGCAGTGTGATGCTAGTATTGTTATCCATACTGCGACTTATTAGTTGTACAGCAGTGTGATGCTAGTATTGTTATCCATGCTGCGACTTATTAGTTGTACAGCAGTGTGATGCTAGTATTGTTATCCATGCGACTTATTGGTTGTACAGCGGTGTGATGCTAGTATTGTTATCCATACTGCGACTTATTAGTGGTTGTACAGCAGTGTGTGTGATGCTAGTATTGTTATCCATACTGCGACTTATTAGTTGTACAGCAGTGTGATGCTAGTATTGTTATCCATACTGCGACTTATTAGTTGTACAGCAGGTGTGATGCTAGTATTGTTATCCATGCTGCGACTTATTGGTTATTGTACAGCAGTGTGATGCTAGTATTGTTATCCATACTGCGACTTATTAGTTGTACAGCAGTGTGATGCTAGTATTGTTATCCATACTGCGACTTATTAGTTGTACAGCGGTGTGATGCTAGTATTGTTATCCATACTGCGACTTATTAGTTGTACAGCAGTGTGATGCTAGTATTGTTATCCATGCTGCGACTTATTGGTTGTACAGCAGTGTGATGCTAGTATTGTTATCCATGCTGCGACTTATTAGTTGTACAGCAGTGTGATGCTAGTATTGTTATCCATGCTGCGACTTATTGGTTGTACAGCGGTGTGATGCTAGTATTGTTATCCATACTGCGACTTATTGGTTGTACAGCAGTGTGATGCTAGTATTGTTATCCATACTGCGACTTATTAGTTGTACAGCAGTGTGATGCTAGTATTGTTATCCATACTGCGACTTATTGGTTGTACAGCGGTGTGATGCTAGTATTGTTATCCATACTGCGACTTATTGGTTGTACAGCAGTGTGATGCTAGTATTGTTATCCATACTGCGACTTATTGGTTGTACAGCGGTGTGATGCTAGTATTGTTATCCATGCTGCGACTTATTAGGTTGTACAGCAGTGTGATGCTAGTATTGTTATCCATGCTGCGACTTATTAGTTGTACAGCAGTGTGATGCTAGTATTGTTATCCATACTGCGACTTATTAGTTGTACAGCGGTGTGATGCTAGTATTGTTATCCATACTGCGACTTATTAGTTGTACAGCAGGTGTGATGCTAGTATTGTTATCCATACTGCGACTTATTAGTGTGTTGTACAGCAGTGTGATGCTAGTATTGTTATCCATGCTGCGACTTATTGGTTGTACAGCAGTGTGATGCTAGTATTGTTATCCATACTGCGACTTATTGGTTGTACAGCAGTGTGATGCTAGTATTGTTATCCATACTGCGACTTATTGGTTGTACAGCAGTGTGATGCTAGTATTGTTATCCATACTGCGACTTATTAGTTGTACAGCAGTGTGATGCTAGTATTGTTATCCATACTGCGACTTATTGGTTGTACAGCAGTGTGATGCTAGTATTGTTATCCATACTGCGACTTATTAGTTGTACAGCAGTGTGATGCTAGTATTGTTATCCATGCTAAGACTTATTAGTTGTACAGCAGTGTGATGCTAGTATTGTTATCCATGCTGCGACTTATTAGTTGTACAGCAGTGTGATGCTAGTATTGTTATCCATACTGCGACTTATTAGTTGTACAGCAGTGTGATGCTAGTATTGTTATCCATGCTGCGACTTATTAGTTGTACAGCAGTGTGATGCTAGTATTGTTATCCATACTGCGACTTATTAGTTGTACAGCAGTGTGATGCTAGTATTGTTATCCATACTGCGACTTATTAGTTGTACAGCAGTGTGATGCTAGTATTGTTATCCATACTGCGACTTATTAGTTGTACAGCAGTGTGATGCTAGTATTGTTATCCATACTGCGACTTATTAGTTGTACAGCAGTGTGATGCTAGTATTGTTATCCATACTGCGACTTATTAGTTGTACAGCAGTGTGATGCTAGTATTGTTATCCATACTGCGACTTATTAGTTGTACAGCAGTGTGATGCTAGTATTGTTATCCATACTGCGACTTATTAGTTGTACAGCAGTGTGATGCTAGTATTGTTATCCATACTGCGACTTATTAGTTGTACAGCAGTGTGATGCTAGTATTATTATCCATACTGCGACTTATTAGTTGTTGTACAGCAGTGTGATGCTAGTATTGTTATCCATACTGCGACTTATTAGTTGTACAGCAGTGTGATGCTAGTATTGTTATCCATACTGCGACTTATTAGTTGTACAGCAGTGTGATGCTAGTATTGTTATCCATACTGCGACTTATTAGTTGTACAGCAGTGTGATGCTAGTATTGTTATCCATACTGCGACTTATTGGTTGTACAGCAGTGTGATGCTAGTATTGTTATCCATACTGCGACTTATTGGTTGTACAGCAGTGTGATGCTAGTATTGTTATCCATACTGCGACTTATTAGTTGTACAGCAGTGTGATGCTAGTATTGTTATCCATACTGCGACTTATTGGTTGTACAGCAGTGTGATGCTAGTATTGTTATCCATACTGCGACTTATTAGTTGTACAGCAGTGTGATGCTAGTATTGTTATCCATACTGCGACTTATTAGTTGTACAGCAGTGTGATGCTAGTATTGTTATCCATACTGCGACTTATTAGTTGTACAGCAGTGTGATGCTAGTATTGTTATCCATGCTGCGACTTATTAGTTGTACAGCAGTGTGATGCTAGTATTGTTATCCATACTGCGACTTATTAGTTGTACAGCAGTGTGATGCTAGTATTGTTATCCATGCTGCGACTTATTAGTTGGTTGTGTGATGCAGTGTGATGCTAGTATTGTTATCCATACTGCGACTTATTGCGTTGTACAGCAGTGTGATGCTAGTATTGTTATCCATACTGCGACTTATTAGTTGTACAGCAGTGTGATGCTAGTATTGTTATCCATACTGCGACTTATTAGTTGTACAGCAGTGTGATGCTAGTATTGTTATCCATACTGCGACTTATTAGTTGTACAGCAGTGTGATGCTAGTATTGTTATCCATACTGCGACTTATTAGTTGTACAGCAGTGTGATGCTAGTATTGTTATCCATACTGCGACTTATTAGTTGTACAGCAGTGTGATGCTAGTATTGTTATCCATACTGCGACTTATTAGTTGTACAGCAGTGTGATGCTAGTATTGTTATCCATACTGCGACTTATTAGTTGTACAGCAGTGTGATGCTAGTATTGTTATCCATACTGCGACTTATTGGTTGTACAGCAGTGTGATGCTAGTATTGTTATCCATACTGCGACTTATTAGTTGTACAGCAGTGTGATGCTAGTATTGTTATCCATACTGCGACTTATTAGTTGTACAGCAGTGTGATGCTAGTATTGTTATCCATGCTGCGACTTATTGGTTGTACAGCAGTGTGATGCTAGTATTGTTATCCATGCTGCGACTTATTAGTTGTACAGCAGTGTGATGCTAGTATTGTTATCCATACTGCGACTTATTAGTTGTACAGCAGTGTGATGCTAGTATTGTTATCCATACTGCGACTTATTAGTTGTACAGCAGTGTGATGCTAGTATTGTTATCCATACTGCGACTTATTAGTTGTACAGCAGTGTGATGCTAGTATTGTTATCCATACTGCGACTTATTAGTTGTACAGCAGTGTGATGCTAGTATTGTTATCCATACTGCGACTTATTAGTTGTACAGCAGTGTGATGCTAGTATTGTTATCCATACTGCGACTTATTAGTTGTACAGCAGTGTGATGCTAGTATTGTTATCCATACTGCGACTTATTAGTTGTACAGCAGTGTGATGCTAGTATTGTTATCCATACTGCGACTTATTAGTTGTACAGCAGTGTGATGCTAGTATTGTTATCCATGCTGCGACTTATTAGTTGTACAGCAGTGTGATGCTAGTATTGTTATCCATACTGCGACTTATTAGTTGTACAGCAGTGTGATGCTAGTATTGTTATCCATACTGCGACTTATTAGTTGTACAGCAGTGTGATGCTAGTATTGTTATCCATACTGCGACTTATTAGTTGTACAGCAGTGTGATGCTAGTATTGTTATCCATACTGCGACTTATTAGTTGTACAGCAGTGTGATGCTAGTATTGTTATCCATACTGCGACTTATTAGTTGTACAGCAGTGTGATGCTAGTATTGTTATCCATACTGCGACTTATTAGGTTGTACAGCAGTGTGATGCTAGTATTGTTATCCATACTGCGACTTATTAGTTGTACAGCAGTGTGATGCTAGTATTGTTATCCATACTGCGACTTATTAGTTGTACAGCAGTGTGATGCTAGTATTGTTATCCATACTGCGACTTATTAGTTGTACAGCAGTGTGATGCTAGTATTGTTATCCATACTGCGACTTATTAGTTGTACAGCAGTGTGATGCTAGTATTGTTATCCATACTGCGACTTATTAGTTGTACAGCAGTGTGATGCTAGTATTGTTATCCATACTGCGACTTATTAGTTGTACAGCAGTGTGATGCTAGTATTGTTATCCATACTGCGACTTATTAGTTGTACAGCAGTGTGATGCTAGTATTGTTATCCATACTGCGACTTATTAGTTGTACAGCAGTGTGATGCTAGTATTGTTATCCATACTGCGACTTATTAGTTGTACAGCAGTGTGATGCTAGTATTGTTATCCATACTGCGACTTATTAGTTGTACAGCAGTGTGATGCTAGTATTGTTATCCATACTGCGACTTATTAGTTGTACAGCAGTGTGATGCTAGTATTGTTATCCATACTGCGACTTATTAGTTGTACAGCAGTGTGATGCTAGTATTGTTATCCATACTGCGACTTATTAGTTGTACAGCAGTGTGATGCTAGTATTGTTATCCATACTGCGACTTATTAGTTGTACAGCAGTGTGATGCTAGTATTGTTATCCATACTGCGACTTATTGGTTGTACAGCAGTGTGATGCTAGTATTGTTATCCATACTGCGACTTATTAGTTGTACAGCAGTGTGATGCTAGTATTGTTATCCATACTGCGACTTATTAGTTGTACAGCAGTGTGATGCTAGTATTGTTATCCATACTGCGACTTATTAGTTGTACAGCAGTGTGATGCTAGTATTGTTATCCATACTGCGACTTATTAGTTGTACAGCAGTGTGATGCTAGTATTGTTATCCATACTGCGACTTATTAGTTGTACAGCAGTGTGATGCTAGTATTGTTATCCATACTGCGACTTATTAGTTGTACAGCAGTGTGATGCTAGTATTGTTATCCATACTGCGACTTATTAGTTGTACAGCAGTGTGATGCTAGTATTGTTATCCATACTGCGACTTATTAGTTGTACAGCAGTGTGATGCTAGTATTGTTATCCATACTGCGACTTATTAGTTGTACAGCAGTGTGATGCTAGTATTGTTATCCATACTGCGACTTATTAGTTGTACAGCAGTGTGATGCTAGTATTGTTATCCATACTGCGACTTATTAGTTGTACAGCAGTGTGATGCTAGTATTGTTATCCATACTGCGACTTATTAGTTGTACAGCAGTGTGATGCTAGTATTGTTATCCATACTGCGACTTATTAGTTGTACAGCAGTGTGATGCTAGTATTGTTATCCATACTGCGACTTATTAGTTGTACAGCAGTGTGATGCTAGTATTGTTATCCATACTGCGACTTATTAGTTGTACAGCAGTGTGATGCTAGTATTGTTATCCATACTGCGACTTATTAGTTGTACAGCAGTGTGATGCTAGTATTGTTATCCATACTGCGACTTATTAGTTGTACAGCAGTGTGATGCTAGTATTGTTATCCATACTGCGACTTATTAGTTGTACAGCAGTGTGATGCTAGTATTGTTATCCATACTGCGACTTATTAGTTGTACAGCAGTGTGATGCTAGTATTGTTATCCATACTGCGACTTATTAGTACTAGTTCGTATGGTGATGGTATTGTTATCCATACTGCGACTCTTTATTACTGCAACAGTATTGCACTTGCGTTGTTACGCACACATAGATGAATCAGTATTACCAAGGGATAGGCGCAAGTACTGGAATCCATATTTCGGGTAGGTGGTACTTCAGAAGTAGTACGCACGGATTTTAATTCACATGTTTGAATGGACGAGTTGAAGGGTAAATCAGCGAGTAAGTGTGGAATGGCTGAGTACGTGTGTGAATGGACGAGTATTTGTGTAAATAGGCGAGTAAGTGTGGATGGGTGTCTGAATGGACGAGTAGGTGTGTAAATAGGCGAGTAAGTGTCTGGATGGGCGAGGGTGAATGGACGAGTAGGTGTTTAAATAGGCGAGTAGGTGTGTGGATGATTCTAAGTGGACGGACGAGTAGGTGTGTAAATAGGCGAGTAAGTGTGGATGGGTTAGTAAGTGTCTGAATGGACGAGTAAGTGTGTGAAATAGGCGAGTAAGTGTCTGAATGGACGAGTAGGTGTGGATGGACGAGTAAGTGTCTGAATGGACGAGTAAGTGTCTGAATGGACGAGTAAGTGTGAGACTGAGAGGGTAACTGTGTGAATGGACGAGTAAGTGTGGATGGGCGAGTAAGTGTCTGAATGGACGAGTAAATGTGAGTCTGAGATGGTAACTGTGTGAATGGACGAGTAAGTGTGGATGGGCGAGTAAGTGTCTGAATGGACGAGTAGGTGTGAGACTGAGATGGTAACTGTGTGAATGGACGAGTAAGTGTGAGACTGAGATGGTAACAGGGTGAATGGACGCGTAAGTGTGGATGGGCGAGTAAGTGTCTAAATGGGCGAGTAAGTGTGAGACTGAGAGGGTAACTGTGTGAATGGACGAGTAAGTGTGGATGGACGAGTAAGTGTCTGAATGGACGAGTAAGTGTATAATGGAGAGGGATAACTATAACAAATCGACACTTCCCTTCCAATGGGCGAGATTCTAGATTGTCTAATAAGTGTCTGAATGTATGATTTGACACCAAGATCGTTCAAATCGGCGTGAAAAGGCGGGTATGTGGGTAGATTAGCGTTTATAGATTACGGTTATTCATTGGTGGCAGTGTGAATACTCGTCCACACTCTGAGCAAACCAGGATACGAAACTTAAAGTCTGTGGAATCCTTCCCTGATTCCCAAACCAGAAAATTGTGCCATTGTGCACAACTGTCCTACACCTAAAGCTGAATACCATTGTGTCAACCTCGGAAGGACCCGAGAAATGTTCAAGATATCCTCACCGATATTCAAAATACAAAAACAAAATTCCCTTCGTGAACTACCGTACAGCAGACCACGGTGTGGAAGAGAAAGATGTTTAAGACAAAGTCGTTTGTATCTCAGTATTCTCAGCATCAAATCCATAGAGTGAGTGAGTGAGCGTGATTTTACACTGCTTTTACCAATATTCCAGCTTCACAGTGACGGATACCGACAACGGGCTTCAAGCATTGTATCCGTGTGGAGAATCGAACGACGTGACAAGCGAACGCCTTAACCACTAGGCTACCCAACCGCCCCAGTGTATAGTAGCTTGTGTTAATCAAGCAATATAATTGCCAACACTTGCAGTTGTCATTTCGGATTAAAACGTAAACTCGAAAAGAATGTAAGATCAACACATCCGATTCAACTTCACCGTTTTGAAATGAAGATTAAAAAAATAATTCCCATATAAACTCGCAAAACACAACTGGGAATTCGACACATCAGAGCTTGGGACAAAGGTTTAATACACTCTCGAACCAATTGGTCCTGGAAAATGTCGAAGCAGCACCTGTCAATATCACGAACTTTTAAAAAAAAAATAATTCGAAAACCGTCAAGATTACATAATCATGGTGGGCAATGTCATAACAATCATGGTAACACGTACGTTGGGCTTTGTTGCAACATATTACATCTCACATTAGCCCCTTTCACTGACTGAACATGTGATGTGATTACTGTCAGCACCATCAACAGTCATTCCTGACAAAAGATGCATGTTCAAAGCACCTGGCTTATTACCGAAACTCCTCCGCAATATACAGCAATCTCGGCTCACTTGGGTCTGCATATGGGTCATTGCGCTTCTGACGTAGGCTTTTTAATTTAGATTCCACGTTGTGATTTATGCTTTTGCGGGAGGGAAGCGTACCTGTCACTGGGCACTTTAGGCACATGCATACACTTATTTCTTCTCGGTATTCTTTTACATGTGGTATGTTATGGATGTATTTGTTTAGAGTAGTCTCCCTTTCTATGGAAGGTGGATAACTCTGGTGCTACTTTGATGCCAACAGAGCGTCCAGCACTTCAATGACAATTGACAAGTATTTTTAAGATCTCATCTGTGAAAGATGATACCAATGAGCTTGCTCCTCAGCCAGAGGAAAAGGAAATATCCGTTCCAGAGTCCCATGCACCACTATATTTAGATCCGATCAATTTCAACTTCATTTCTCCGACCCTGGTGATAACTCTGCCTCATTCCTTCATTTATGTATTTAGTTAGAGTACATGAGACCTTTCTGTCGCTTGTCTCTCGTATCCTATCGTCTAATTATGAGTCAGATTTCAACATCTACACCACGTGATGCGTATTGATACATCCTTACACTAGTCTGTTAACTGCAATCTTCTTCCGCATAAAGCTCCTACAAAATAGCGATTTTCCTTTAAGCGAGCTATTAAATACAACAATACCACTTTCAACATTTACACCAGGGTCACATCTTATGCTCAACTGTGTCACATGACAATCACGTGATTGTAACTATATCCAATATGGATTCTTCGAGATGACCAAGATACAACTGAGTCGAACAAACTTCGGTTAGATGATTACACGGTTAGATAGATAGAGAATGCCCTGAAAGTATCATTTTTAACACAGATCCTAGAGCTAAATTGAACGTGCTGCACTACAGAATGACAAAACAAATTACCGCTTCACAGCCTGATGACCGATGTGCCACTAAATCGCTGCCTCAGTTCAGCAAAACATTTAATACCGATGACTTCCGATAAATTTAGGTTTCGATTATTACACGCAGTTAACTGCGAATGGTCTTCAGTCGATTACAACAGACACCACCAATCAATAACACATCTGACCTTGCTTTTTTATTTCCTTAACGTATAATCATTTTACATTCAGAGAATCTTTATCCATTAGTACAGCCTACTGGAGCACACACACAGAGCTCGTACTTTGAAACAGTGGATTAGCTTTCTGGGTAATCGAGCGGTAATGTTTCATATACATCATTGATTTCGTTTTATTAACCATTGATTTTGTGATATAACATCCATCTGCTTCTTCATTAGGGACTAATTGTTAGCCCTCTCCATAACAAACCCATGAACGCCGGTACCTTTACAATTCTAGCTGTTAAACTAATGTCTTAATGCGTAGCTCCCGCGGTTATCTCCCTTGAAACAACGAAAACGTTAAAATGTCTGTTTTTCAAGTTTCGTAGGGGTCGCTATGTCAACGTTAAGTTATAAACTCGATGTTGAAAATGGTCCTTGCAGTTTGTATTCAAACATAAAAACGCACCTTATAATATTATTTTGACTTAATTTACTCTTTCAAAACTATCACACAAATTTGTATCACAGTGATAATGCATTCAGATATATTTCACAACTTATTGTTTGTTTATTATTGTATATTAAAATATGGTGGTATTATGCCCATGATTTTCAAAAGTCTCGTATTTGTGTTGACGTAACAAGTGTCATATTTTGTAAGAAGGGTCTTCTGAAAATAGTAATATAACACTGATAGAATAAATAGTATCCATGTTTTAATCCAGAGAACACATTGCAAATTTCCACTCCTCAACTCTGTGCCTGTTTGCAGTTCAGAGCTGCTACCTCGGGTCACGTGGACCTATCTTAGGTAACGTCATAAAGCCTCGCTTTCGTCTCGCTTATAAAAGTTACTGACATCACTAAGTCCTCGCTTATAGAAACCACTCACGTCGTCACGTGATCGTTTGTCAGCCTCGTTTTCAAGTTCGTTGTCTTCTCTGACGTCCGTGTCCCGTTTGTAGAAGCTGCTAAGATCTTCGTTTGACCTCTTGTAGAACCGACTGAGGCCATTTGCCATCCTCTTGTAGAATGAGCTTAGTTCTGCCGGGCTTCGCTTGTAGAATCCGCTGACGTCATTAAGGCCACGTTTGTAGAAACCAGATAATTCGTCACGTGCTCTCTTGTAAAAACTGCTGAGGTGGCTGTCGTCCCCGCTGCGCTTGTAGAAGCCCATTAAATCGTTTCTTGCGCGTTTGTAGAAGCTGCTCAGGTCATCACCACTTCTTTTGTAGAAACTGCTCATGTTGTTGTCGAGACCCCTTTTGTAGAAGCTGTTCACGTCGCTTCGTCCTCGCTTGTAGAAGCTGCTTATTCCGTCATTAACACTTCGCTTGTAGAAGCTATTGAGGCCTTCATTGAGTCCCCGTTTATAGAATCCACTCACGTCATCTCGTGCTCTCTTGTAGAAATTGCTCAGTCCGTCTCCACGTGAACGCTTGTAGAAGGAGCTGCTATCCTGAAACCCACGCTTATAGAAACTGCTGAGGTCACTTCCGGGGGCACGCTTATAGAAACTGCTGAGATCACCTCCCGGGGAGCGTTTGTAGAAGCTACTAAGATCGTTTTCAGGAGACCGCTTATAGAAGCTGCTGACATGATCCTTGCCACGTTTGTAAAAGCTGCTCATTCCATTATCCTGTCCGCGCTTATAGAAACTGTTGAGGTCACCTCCAGGGGCACGCTTATAGAAACTGCTGAGGTCACTTTCTGGAGCACGCTTATAGAAACTGCTGAGATCACTTCCTGGAGCACGCTTATAGAAACTGCTGAGGTCACTTCCTGGAGCACGCTTATAGAAACTGCTGAGGTCACCTCCAGGGGCACGCTTATAGAAACTGCTGAGGTCACCTCCTGGGGCACGCTTATAAAAACTACTGAGGTCACCTCCAGGGGCACGCTTATAGAAACTGCTGAGTTCACTTCCTGGAGCACGCTTATAGAAACTGCTGAGGTCACCTCCAGGGGCACGCTTATAGAAACTGCTGAGGTCCCCTCCTGGGGCACGCTTATAAAACTGCTGAGGTCACCTCCTGGGGCACGCTTATAGAAACTGCTGAGGTCCCCTCCAGGGGCCCGCTTATAGAAACTGCTGAGGTCACCTCCAGGGGCACGCTTATAGAAACTGCTGAGGTCACCTCCTGGGGCACGCTTATAGAAACTGCTGACGTCACCTCCAGGGGCACGCTTATAGAAACTGCTGAGGTCACCTCCAGGGGCACGCTTATAGAAACTGCTGAGGTCTCCCTCAGGGGCACGCTTATAGAAACTGCTTACGTCCCCGCCGGGAGCACGCTTGTAGAAACTGCTGGTGTCACCATCGACACCTCTTTTGTAGAAACTGCTCATTCCTTCATTTATTCCTCGCTTGTAGAAGCCACTGAGGTCATCGCGACTCCGCTTGTAAAAGCTGCTTTGGCCATCACCCCGAGCTCGCTTATAGAAACTGCTTACATGGTCCAAATCCCGTTTGTAGAAATTGCTCACATGTCGCATGGGGTCTCGTTTGTAGAAGCTGCTCATCCCGTTTTCTCTCGCTCGCTTATAGAAGCTACTCATTCCACGGTCCCTCTTATAGAAGCTGCTCATGCCGTTATTTTGGCCTCGCTTGTAGAAGCTGTTCATGCCACTGTGGATCGCTCGCTTGTAGAAGCTGCTTAGGCCATGGTCAAGTCCTCGTTTGTAGTCTCTCATTTCAGTCGCGTCAGGCTCGCCTTCCGGCAGTGGAACATCACCTGCAGAACACAGAACACATTTGCTATTGTGTCATCCTTATAAGCTACAAAGACATCCCCAAACCATAAGAAAATTACAACAGATTCTTTGATATTAGATTTGCGGTTAAGTTCTTTCAGTAGCATTCAGAAGTTGTGATGAACAACGGGGAGAGTTCTATGGAAATGCAACTGTTTATCATTTATATGAGCGACGTACGTTTCGATGTAGCTATTAACAACTTGCTTGATAGCGGTGTTAGTAGCTACACATAAACGTCGCTCATGAATTAATGATAAAGTAGATGTATATCCATAGAACTCTCCCCGTTGTAAATTTGCGATTATTCTCATGACTGCCTTAGGGTTGGGAGAGCAATGGTGACAGAATATCGCAAGTTACAAGGAAAGGGCAGAAACCTGTCGTCATTGGAGACAAACAGATTGATCGTACATTAAATCAATCGCCAAATCTTTTGAAAAGCGGCGAGTCACCGATCTGTGATGTCCGGTACTTTTCCAATCAAGGTCAGATACAGTTTTAACGAATTAAAACAAGGTATGGGAACATGTGACAAAGATCTGACACAATGCTATCACAACGCTATCGCAGTACAACTGGACACTGCCTCAGTATTATCCTAACACTCTCGTATTACCATCACGACACTATCTCAGTATCAAGGCATTATCTTTGCACAACACCGTACCGGGTCTATGAAGACACAATCACAGTACTATCTCGACACTGCCTCAGTATTATCCTAACACTCTCGTATTACCATCACGACACTATCTCAGTATCAAGGCATTATCTTTGCACAACACCGTACCGGGTCTATAAAGATACAATCACAGTACTATCTCGACACTGCCTCAGTATTATCCTAACACTCTCGTATTACCATCACGACACTATCTCAGTATCAAGGCATTATCTTTGCACAACACCGTACCGGGTCTATGAAGACACAATCACAGTGCTATCTCGACACTGCCTCAGTATTATCCTAACACTCTCGTATTACCATCACGACACTATCTCAGTATCAAGGCATTATCTTTGCACAACACCGTACCGGGTCTATAAAGATACAATCACAGTACTATCTCGACACTGCCTCAGTATTATCCTAACACTCTCGTATTACCATCACGACACTATCTCAGTATCAAGGCATTATCTTTGCACAACACTGTACCAGGTCTATGAAGACACAATCACAGTACTATCTCGACACTGCCTCAGTACTATCCTAACACTCTCGTATTACCATCACGACACTATCTCAGTATCAAGGCATTATCTTTGCACAACACCGTACCGGCTCTATGAAGACACAATCACAGTACTATCTCGACACTGCCTCAGTAATATCCTAACACTCTCGTATTACCATCACGACAGTATGCAGTTTTAACGAATTAAAACAAGGTATGGGAACATGTGACAAAGATCTGACACAATACTATCACAACGCTATCGCAGTACTATCTCGACACTGCCTCAGTATTATCCTAACACTCTCGTATTACCATCACGACAGTATGCAGTTTTAACGAATTAAAACAAAGTATGGGAACATGTGACAAAGATCTGACACAATACTATCACAACGCTATCGCAGTACTATCTCGACACTGCCTCAGTATTATCCTAACACTCTCGTATTACCATCATGACACTATCTCAGTATCAAGGCATTATCTTTGCACAACACCGTACCGGGTCTATGAAGACACAATCAGTATCAAGGCATTATCTTTGCAGAATCATCCTTGCACCAACCTTGACCAGCAAGGTACACTTTCTTTTGTGAAGCACTGTACCCATGTGTTCTTTATTGCCTTCATCTCGTGTTACCGAGCCTTATAAGAGAATCGCAGTTAAACGTTAATGAAGCTGGCTGCGGTGACGGACCATGATAATAACAAGATACGTCTCCCCCCTACTGATGGACGTGGACATCTACTACCTCACATTTGGCACCATCGGGAGATCGTCTGTGTCACGACTCACTCTTGTGTAATGGCCACTCAAACAAATCAGATGGCCCCAATGCATCTCATGTCTGGAAGTGAATGAGTATGCTTTTACGCCGCTTTTAGCAATATTCCAGCAATATCACGACGGGGGACGCCAGAAATGGGCTTCACACATCGTACCCATGTAGGGAATCGAACCTGGGTCTTCAGCGTGACGAGCGAACGCTTGAACCACTAGGCTACTCCACCTCCCCTTAGGATTTGTGAACTTGAACTTAATGTGTTACACGAGTCATTTGGATGCCACGGGTTTGCTTCCATGGCGCTCATGATATTCTGTTCCTACTGTCAAGCTCATATTGTTCCCAGACCATACACATGTTACCGTATCAAGACATATTATCGCATTTTCAGCAACCCATGCTTATCGTAAGATGCGACTAACGGGATTGGGTGGTGAGGATCCCTGACTTGGTTGACACACGTCATCGTATCCCAATTGCGTAGATCGATGCTCATGCTGTCAATCACTGGATTAGCTGGTACGGACTATTATTTACAGATACAGCTGTGCTATTCCTGAGTGTGGCGTAAAACAACAGACAAACAAAACTTACTGTCGCACATCCGCGCATGCACGCCGACCTCGCCTTTGTCGACGCCAAAGTTCTCGTAGTCGACCAACACGTAAGCCTCGCCTTGTAGAATACCAGACGTACAATGGCACTGGATCTGTAGAGAAGAACAATTGATAATGGCGTTACGCAGGTGCCAGTTTGAAAGGAGGACCATTATTTTCGTAATGACATTCACAAATTTTGATTTATGGATTTTTAGGTGTGTTTTATAAGCAACAACTTTGGCAAACAATTTTTATTGATTAGCCATAATTTGATTTTGTCAGCATACACCAAATGGGATTCTCTAATTTTGTTGTATTAATTTATTATAACAAAACATTTCGAAAGATGGTTTTATCGAAGTAAAACATACAGAAAACGTCTTGAAACATTATAAATTATGCATCGTGAATTTAACTAAAGATAATTTATCTATTAAGGTTTTTAATGGGGAGACTTTTAAGATAACGATCATTTGCACTGACGTTTAAAGAAAACGCAAGCCATCTGACGATGCCCTCGAACATTGCGGCAAATATTACCGACAAAGGTCTCTGGCGATGCTTTTGCTCGTATATATTGAGAATATCTCTGGCTATTTACCAATTTGAGCGAGTGAGGCAGTGAGTGGAGTTTCAGCTTTTCCACGGTGTGTTAGCTTGATGTGGAAAGAATATTGAAATATACGATTTGGCGCACGGACACTCCATAAACCAAACAAACCCAGAAAAAAACATTTAGGAGAACCTGGGATTCGAACCCACAACCAGTTTAACCAAAGATGCCCACGATAAACAAGTTAGCATATTTTGTGGATTTGTGGAAGGCAAGAAAGTATTTCTTTGTGTTGGTGACACACACGACTGTAACTTCCAGCGGGCGGTAGGGCAGCCTAGGGGTTACAGCGTTCGCTCATTATACCGAAGACCCGAGTTCGATTCCTCACATGGGTACACTTTGGAGAGCATATTTCTGGAGTTCCCCGCCGTGATATTGCTGGAATATTGCTGGAATATTGCTGAATGCGGTGTATAAAACTCACTCCATACTTCCAGACAGATCAGTGTGTGGGGGATCAGGGTGCCGTTGTACAAAGGAATCTCTGCGCTAAGGTGATCGTAACTGCCATACCTTAACATAGACTTACGACTGGCGTAGCGCCAAGGCTGCTTAGTACAACCGCACCCTGACCTGTACGTAGTATTAGGAATCGTTTTCGATGGTTACGCAGCCATATTTAACAAGATGGTTGGGCTAGTAAACCTATGAGACGGTGGGATGGGGCAGTTGTTAATGCGTTCGTTCGTCACGCCAAAGACCTGGGTTCGATTACCTACATGGGTACAGTGTGTGAATCCCAATTCTGGTTTCCCCGCCGTGATATTAATTTGCCGGAATAGTGCTAAAAGCGGCGTAAAACCCAACTCACTCACTCGTCCTAAGCCGACTACCCACATAGGTACAATGTGTGAAGCCATGATATTCCTGGTCAACCATAAGCAGAACGAGATTGAGGAATATTTGCATGTACGTAAATTCTCTCATTATCCCCGAGTCTTGTCTACATTTCCCAAGAGCAACGATGTTCATTAAGGGAAGATTTATTTCCTTTCGGGGGACATCACGTCTTACAGCTCCTTACACTTCCAAGGCTGCGTTCGGACACGCGTTGACCTGGAGCTTGAAAGCGACAGCAGCACGTTCGAACTGATCAGAGGTTCGCCCTTGCGCGAATAGTATACTCTAACACTGTTTCAGCTGCCTGTTCCATTAATTTAATGTCCAAAATCTACATACTGTCTTAAAGAAATATCTCCGAAAAATACAAAAATTGCGGTCATAATAATATTTATATATAACAGTAAACATTGTCAAAGACACAAGTCTCCAATTAAGATGATTAAACTGCTCTTTGCAAGAACCTTTAACCTTGGTTCGAAACAAGGGTTTCTGAAAAGTCTTCAGAGATATGAAAAAACACTTGTAATATACAAACTAATATCAAACTTTCAGTTTTTGGCACATTGTTATTTTGAAGCTAATGAATAGCTTAACCAAGAGGTCTAGCACGCCATCAGAACATTCACGAATATCAGGAAAGAATGATCCATTGTGAATTGAAGCCTGAAGGTTGCATCTCCGAAGGCGTTTATTATGTCGGTGAAGTTTTTGCTGTCACTGGGATCGGAAAACGTTAAGTGTCTCTTAAATGATGGCGATTTGGTGCGGATAAAACACTTCAATATAAAACTGTTTGTAGGCCGACATTAATTCATTCTGTTCTCTGGCCCGTGACTGTTGGTCGAACCCAACTCACTCACTCACTCACTCAACCGTGTCAGAATTTCATCTTTCTGCACTTATACTTATCATAGAGTTTTATAAAGATCCTTCACCTAATCTGTCTCTCGGATTCATGTTGCGTCATATTTTCTCGTCCGCTTTCTCACATCGTTTCATCATATACTGAGTTTTTTGTCAGCGGGATTTTTCTCATTGTATCGTGTTTTCGTCTGATATGCCTTGTCATAGCACATCTTTCTGCCAAAACCACTTATCATGTGGCGTCTTTCTGCCAATACCACTTATCATGTGGCGTCTTTCTGCCAATACTAATTAACATGTTGCGTCTTCCTCCAATACCAATTATCATGTGACGTCATTCTGCCAATATCACTTACCATGTGGCTACTTTCTGCCAATACTAATTATCATGTGGCGTCTTTCTTCCAATACCACTTATCATGTGGCGTCTTTCTGCCAATACCACTTATCATGTTGCGTCTTTCTGCCAATACTAATTAACATGTTGCGTCTTCCTCCAATACCAATTATCATGTGACGTCATTCTGCCAATATCACTTACCATGTGGCTACTTTCTGCCAATACCATTTACCATGTGGCGTCTTTCTGCCAATAACTTTACATGTGGCGTCTTTCTGCCAAAATGACCTTTCATGTGGCGTCTTTCTGCCAACACGACTGCTTAAACGACTGTTTCTAACACAACTTATGCGACGTGTTTCTTCCAATTCAACATCTCATACGACCCCTTTCTTAAAATACTTTTTCGCGTTTTTCTTCCAACATGACCTATCTTTATTTTCTATTCTGGTGAGACTCACACCAGTTGCTTGCCGACATTTTCTCTCGTTGGATCAATTTATCCCCCAGGGAATAAGTCTTTCTGATAGATATATCATTGAGGGAGGAGTGGTCCCTCTATGTGAATCTCTCCACTGAGAGGGTCAACTGCCTATGGGTTCAAATCCTCCCTTCCGCTTGGGTCTCACTAAAAAGGCCAACGTCTATCACCTTTGCTGTATTGGAGTTTCTCCCACATCTAACTGACGTGCTGTGATACATGATCGAACTACTATTTGAAGGGGTACGAAAGCCTAAATTACTCACTCAATCTGTCCTGACTCTTTTATCACTAAATGTGTTTTCTATAAATATGTTGCTTTTCTAAGGCCCGTGCGTCTGTGTCTTGATGAGTGCGTGGAGGGACTTTATTAACGCGACGGCAGCAACAGCCGTGAGAGGCTATTTATCTGTCTTGCAAGGTTTGTAGGTGTCGAGGAACCTATAGTTTTAGCAAGGTCAACGGAGACGGTATATTTATCGCTTTAGGGTGGGATAATCGATAGGCTGATTGCAGTACCTATTGTGCCTTTGTCGAGAGATTTGAAACTAACATTTGCATTTCGCCAGTGAGAACTCTTTGTCCGGGACCATCATGTCGATCATTGCAATCTACTAATACCAGAATACCGTGATACCAACGAAAATATATTACAAACCCACATTAAGCATCAAACCTGAATATGGTTTGATATGTAATCGGGTTTAATTTAAGCGCCAATAGGTACTCAATTGACCCTCTTTTGGCAAAATGTCAGCGTTAAGTTCTTGGTCTTTAGAATAGCTTAAAACAATCATTCGACCGTGTGAAATCTCTACTGATGGAGATAACAATCTTCGTATTTTTTAGGTAAATTGCACGTGTTCTTGTGGTTGAAAGCATTACGCGGGTACAATGTGTTAAGCCCATTTCTGGTGTCCCCGCTATAATATTGATGACCAGCGGTGTAAAACTAATCGATTCCCACTATTTCACATGGGTACAATGTGTTGATAGCTGGAATACTGCCATCTCTGGTGCCCCAACACGGGACGAGGCTTGGGATAATATTGCTGGAATACTGCTGAAAGCGGTGTAAAACTAATCTCACTCTCTCACTCACTATTTCATTAACATCACGGGACGAGGCTTGGAATGATAGTGATACGGTGATATTGCTGGAATATTGCTGAAAGCGGCGTAAGACTAAACTCACTCACTCACTCACTATTACTTAACATCCAATATGCTAGATTTACCTCCATGCTGACAGCGGTAACATATCCTATCTTTGGGATTACACTTTCTCACTAAGGTTGAGATTTTAGTACTATTTGGGTTCAGTCCCGAATGCATTCGAGTCCCCACTCGAGGGAGGCACCTTATCTGATACTGTGGTTCGAATCCCGGGTGGTACTGAACCCAAACGTACATTCTGTACTTCATAGAGAAAGTTCAGTGCCAACTGTAACACGTGTAACGTTTAATTAATTTACTTTCTGAATGACTTTCCGTAGTCTTACCTCTGTGTAGTTTTTCTTGTCGAAGTTCTCTGCTTCAATGACAGTACGTGACGCTACCTCGTCATCGTGACACGACGGGACATCTGACACGGGGCGACACAGGCCGTACCTGGAACAAGATGACGTCATAGTATCACAAGGAGTGGAATACATAAAGTGTATCCTTGCGTATATACAGTGCTGGTGATTTCGTCACATCTCATATCATTGGCTAACCAAATAGTTTGTTTGCCCGTGTGTTTCTATGCACGGAAAACAAGTTCGGCCACATACACCTGTAGACTAGTTTCCTGGTTATCTGAAAATAGAATGATCGAGGCTCGTGTTTCATTACTACGCTGAACGATATCACTGATTACGTGTTTGCTAATTTTGTAACGCGGATTTACACAACATGTACTTTTGTTGCGTTTAACCCTCAAACCCCTCCAATAAATACCTAAATTATTACATGAACGAACGAACGAACGAACGAACGAACAAACGAAAGAAAGAAAGAACAAAGAAACAAGCATAAATAAATAAATAAATAAAAAAATACATACATACATACATAATACATACATAATACATACATACATACATACATACATACATACATACATACATATATCAGGCGACAGTCCAATCTTTATTCTTTAAGACAGCTCTGTCGACGGCATATTTTTTACATTCACAGTATATATTTCTCTTGCTCTAAAACCTCCATTAGAGCAAGAGAAATATATTATATACTGTGCCTCTCGTCCAGTAACGAGGAGCAGGGAGGCCGGTGAATGGCCGACACCGTGGAACTGTCTTATGAGTCCGTTTCGACGCTCATACTATCAGCCACTGGTTTGGTTTGACTAGTGACAGCCGGCGTAATACGGCTTGGGTATATCTAACTAACGAGGATATGTAGCACGGTTTGGTTTCATTGTGTCCCCTCGGGTTGGATCGATGCTCAAGCTGTCGACCACTAGTTTGTCTGGTCAATATTTGATTATTCACCGCCGGTCGTCATAATCTTTTATATTAAACTGACTGCGGGGTTCATTCACTTAGTCTCTAACACGTTTCAGATCCACACACGAGCTATTGTATCCTTTAGGCGTTAGGTAATAATATCATGTAATTCTTATGTTCATTCAGCAGTAGAAGTATTCCATTGTATCGGCATTAAAATGAGTTAAGGCCTGATGGCATATGTGAGTGAGTGAGTGATAGAGTGAGTGAGTGAGTGAGTGAGTGAGTGATAGAGTGAGTGAGTGAGTGAGTGAGTGGGTGAGTGAGTGAGTGGGTGAGTGAGTGAGTGAGTGAGTGATAGAGTGAGTGGGTGGGTGAGTGAGTGATTGAGTGAGTGATTTTGGGCGAGTGAGTGAGTGAGTGAGTTAGTTTAAAATCGCCGATTTTAGCACCATTACAATAATATCATGAAGGGGGAATATTCACGATGGAATCGAACTCGGAAGGCTTCCACTCCTAAACCACCTCGTTCTCTTCAATTATAACAATTAGCTGATACTTGTTCACTTATTAAACTCAGTCTTTTAGTTTTCTGAATCCCGTCTAAAAAAATCCCTAACGTTATTCGAATTTTACGATTTGATATCCTTACAAAGTTTCCATTACGGAAATGTCTCAAAGCCTTCTACCGCACTAATGGCAGCAATTTGCCGAAAAGAACCCAACCCCGCGTAATTTAGAAAATTCGCCCATTCAATACAACATTCTGGTCAAGTAAATTTTCATTAAGATTAAATAACGAATGTTGTAACAGATTTTAATCAGTTTTTTTATTCATCATCGTACTAAATTTAATTCCAAATTGAGAGCCAAGGATGATAGCATATCCGATAAAAAAGTAATAGGATTATACACGCATCTGGCCAAGCAAGGCGAAGAAATATAACCTGTGTTCGTGCGTCCGATCGTTCACCAACCACATGGAAAGTATTAATTTAAAATAGTTTGAAAACAATCTTAAACGCGTGAAAACAATTGCTTTATAGGGGATAAAAATCAAAGAACAATAGCCGAGGGCACCGGTTTCCCCTAGCAACCAGATTATAGGTTGGAATCAAGGCGGTTCCATGGGATTGCAATATTGTTTTTAATAGGATCACTGCATGTTCACTCGCAACAGTTATCAAAGCTAATCAGCCTACAATGCTTCAAAGCAATCTTCTTTGCTCGAGGTACAGCGCTGCTGTATACGCTTTTGAAGACGTCGGTGTCGGCTTGCCGTGTAGCTGTTCAATTTAAAATTCAAACCTTCAGCGTTTTAATACAAATTTAAGTCAATTTCCGACGCACGGAGAAGCAACAAGTGCTAAGTCAGCAAGAGATTTGATGGAGTTGTCATTCTGGGGAAAAAGCTGAGAGCAGGGAGGAGGTTTGACAAGACGGCCCTAAGTCAATCATAATGTCATCTTTTGAAGGGTCGAGGTTTGATTAGGTTTGAAACATCGTGATTGCCTCGTGTTTGTTCAGAAGGTCAAGCGTTTGAGGAATGATGGCTGAATTTAAGCAATTTCCTCCCCGTATTGCCATCCAAATCATAAGAGAAAGGGATTATAAAGGAAGATTGACATTTTATGCCAGTTAAACCGATCTTATTGAAAATCTGTGTGCACAAAAAACTTGTCAGAGATGATCAGCAGCAGAGAGAATACGTACAATGAGATAAATGAGGTGGCCTTCTCGTCTCTCAGTATTATGTTCAATCCGCATTAAGTCTTATTCACGGTAGACTATTTTTTGATCATATGGTGTATGTACGGCGTATTGCTTTAATACAATGTTGCTTTCATAGAGGGGTGGACAGTTAAGACACTTAGCTGTTATCTTCAGGGAACAGAGGGCGAGAAATGGGAGTGGGGGAATTATGTAGGGTTGGTTGGTTGTTTTGTATTTTAACGCCGCACTCCTAAGTAGTGGATAAAAATAATTTTATCGGATTTAATGGCCGGGCAAACATGAGTGAGCGAGTGAGCGAGTGAGTGAGTGAGTGAGTGAGTGAGTGATACGCCGCTTTTAGCAATACTCCAGCAATATCACGGGACACCAGAAATGGGCTTCACACATTGTGCCCAGATGAGGAATCGAACCCGGGCCTTCGGCGCGACGAGCCAACGCTTTAACCACGGGGCTAATACGTTTTCTACACAGACGTTTGATATTTCTGCATCCGATGAAGGTCATGCTCAAAGGTTGATTAAATGTAATATTCAGTGACATTTGTAAACTATAACGTGAATCCCCTACGGTACTGCTACGCTACACAAGTGAGTGAGTGAGTGAGTGATACGCCGCTTTTAGCAATACTCCAGCAATATCACGGGACACCAGAAATGGGCTTCACACATTGTGCCCAGGTGGGGAATCGAACCCGGGCCTTCGGCGCGACGAGCCAACGCTTTAACCACGGGGCTACCCCACCGCCCCTGACACAAACATGACAAGCGTTATTAAAATATTATTACAACAGTAACACTTCAAACATAAGGTCGTAAACACAACTGCGAACCCCGTTTAAATTTTCACCACTGCACCATCGAATAATCATTTCATGGTTCATTTGGGGTTTCAAATAAGGGTGTACTCGTTTGTTTGCCCGGCCGTTTGTATGTTTGCTGTTAACGTCTCACTCAGAAATTTTCCAGCAATATGACGGCGGTCTGTAAATAATCGTGTCTGGACCAGACAATCCAGTGATTAACAGCATGAGCATCGATCGACTCAATTGGGATACGATGACATGTGTCAACCAAGTCAGGGAGCCTGACCACCCGATCCCCTTAGTCGCCTCTTACGACAAGCATGGATTACTGAAGACCAATTTTATCCTGGATCTTCACGGGTGGAATTATGTAAGGGCCGGTTGTCAGAATCTGACAGTAGCCCAGTGGTTAAAGCGTTCGCTCGTCACGCTGAAGACCCGGGTTCGAATCCCCCCAACATGGGTACAAAGTGTGACAGTCCCGGAATAGTACGAAAAGCGGCGTAAAACTAAACTCTCTCACTCACTGACTGTAGCCCGTCCCCGTTTCAGCATGACTGTTGTGACTCCCGTACTCATGAGTTTGTGTTCGCGTGTGCGTGTGCGTACGTGCGTGCGCGTGTGTGTGTGCTGGTGGGAGATGGATGGGAAAAGGTTGTGTGTGATAGTGCATGTGCGTAATACTAAAAACACTTTGTGGTAAGGGGTGGTGGGGTAGCCTTGTGGTTAAAGCGTTCGCTCGTCACACCGAAGGTCCGGGTTCGATTCCCAACATGGGTGCAATGTGTGAAGCCCATTTCTGGTGTCCTCCACCGTAATATTGCTGGATTATTGTTTAAAGCGGCGTAAAAGCATACTCATTCACTCACGTTGTGGCTAGGCACCCATTGCTGAACCCATACGCTTTTGTTACATGACCAATTACCTCTTATCACTTGCAGCTGTAGAATTCACCAATACACGTTCAGCATCCATTTCCAGTCTCATGTTTATAAACATATGCTCTGACATAAAGGTGAGGTGAGATGAATTGGGTTTAACGTCGTCCTTGAAAATATTTCGCTCATATGACGACGTGCATGCGTGTGTATGTGTATGTGCGGCTGCTTGTACTAGCCCAGACTTAAGCTGGTTTTATAGTGCTAGCCCACTGAGATACCATGCCGGAGTGAAGCATGAATACCCCACTCAGACACATTATACTGACTCCTAGCCGACCAGTCCTTGTTGTACCCATTAATGCCGAGCGCCAGGCAGGGACCAACAAGTACCATTTTTTAAAGTCTTTTGGTATGACGCGGCCGGGGATCGAACCCGCGACCTTCCGCTCTCCGGGCGGACGCTCTAACCACTACACCACGGAGGCTGTCTTCACACACAAAAGGTCAAATGGACTGGGAAAAAGTTAAAACGCCCTTTACACTCGTTTTGGCCTCATGCTGAATTCTCTAGTGCTAATGGTGAACGGTAAAATGAACAATTCCTCCGAAAATATATTTATACACCTTTCGATGTTCCATCTAGAGCGAGATATAAATACGTTTTCTACACAGACGTTTGATATTTCTGCATCCGAAGAAGGTCATGCTTAAAGGTTGATTAAATGTAATATTCAGTGACATTTGTAAACTATAAAGCGAATCCCCTACGGTACGGCTACGCTACACAAGTGAATTCGTCCACTTGGTATTGGTTTTGAAACTCAATATCTCTATAGGAAATCTAATATATTTATATTTTCAAGTTTCCTTCCGTCTAGGTATCATTACAAATTGATGTCGATTGTGGAGGCGAGGACTGGCGAGACTGTTACATGTCAGACAGTGTTGACATGGCTGGGAAGTGATTTTGTTGAGCGTTCTCACTATCAGGTTAAGAGCTTGTGTATCATATTTTGGATAAGCTAAATCGATAAACACTTTGGTATTTATACAGGCAAACATGTAGTCTTATACAACCAAAAACGTACTCGCAGTCATATATACGTATGGTCATATACGTACGTCATACAAACGAGCTCGGTCATACACCCTCTAACGTACATACAGATGCATACCTTACGCACACGCGCGTCCGTAAATATACTCACATACGTCATACATATACGTACTCGCGCACATTCGCACGCATACACGGGTACTCATTCACATACACCCGTACGTGCATGCGTACATGCATTCATACGTACATACATACATACATACATACATATATCCATCCATCCATCCATCCATACATACATACATACATACATACATACATACATACATACATACATACATACATACATACATACATACATACATACATACATACATACATACATACATACATACATACATACATACATACATACATACATACATACATACATACATACATACATACATACATACATACATACATACATACATACATACATACATACATACATACATACATACATACATACATACATACATACATACATGTCGACACAGCGTTTTTGTTTTGTTCTTTTACGCCGGAACCCGATAACATAATATCAGACGACAGTCCAATCTTTATAAGACAGCTCTGTCGACGGCATATTTTAGATTCACAGTATATATTTCTCTTGCTCTAAAACCTCCATTAGAGCAAGAGAAATATATTATACACTGTGCCTCTCGTCCAGTAACGAGGAGCCGGGAGGCCGACTGTGAATGGAGTCCGCTTCGCAGGAAACACCGACGACGGAACTGTCTTATGAGGATTGGACTGTCTCCTGAGATCATGTTATCGCGTTTCGACGCTCATACTATCAGCCACTGGTTTGGTTTGACTAGTGACAGCCGGCGTAATACGGCTTGGGTATATCTAACTAACGAGGATATGTAGCACGGTTTGGTTTCATTGTGTCCCCTCGGGTTGGATCGATGCTCAAGCTGTCGACCACTAGTTTGGCTGGTCAAGATTTGATTATTCACCGCCGGTCGTCATAATCTTTTATATTACACTGACTGTGGGGTTCATTCACTTAGCCTCTAACACGTTTCAGATCCACACACGAGCTATTGTATCCTTTAGGCGTTAGGTAATAATATCATGTAATTCTTCTATTCAGAACATGCACATATAGGTTATAATAATAAAGATCAACAAGACTGTCTGGATCAATGCTCATACTGTTGGTCACTGGATTGTCTGGTCCAGTTCTCGTTTATTTACAGACAGCCGCCATATAGCTGGAATATTGCTGAGAGCTACGTATAACTATACTCACCCACTCGCTCAAGAACATGTTCAAAACGGCGTAAAATCAAATCCACTCACTCAGCAAGTGAGTGAGCTGGTTTTACGCCCCTGTTCGCAATAATCCAGCAATATCATTGCGGGGACACCAGGAATGGGCTTAACACATTGTACCCATGTGGGGAATCGAACCCGGGACTTCGGCGTGACGAGCGAACGCTTTAACCACTGGGCTACCCTACCGTCATACACTCAGCAAGTGGAGCAAGCATCTCAGGATGATGATGACTTGTACACGAGCTCGCGCTCCCCATGTCAGCCTCCGACAGCACACTCGTTGTGTTGTTGTGTTCATTAAGTCATCAATTATACAGAAGGGCGAAGTGAACAACCGTGGGTCTCATACAACGAATAAACGGTCGGAGATGCGAGCATATCTCACCAATTATTCTAACCAGCAGGACTTAATTACCGTTAAGCCTTTGAGCTGGTGTTAGATGCCAGTGACCATACAACTCTCTACGATTGAAGCAGGCAAGTTGTCTGTTCTGGTGCTTGTTAATACGCTATGAATATGACAATATGAAGACACTTTGATGTTTTACAGATTTCCACGAAAACGCTTCAGCCAGGCACCGAAGCATCCAATGTTTGCGGGGGATATAAACCATTCTCTATTTTATCATTGCAATGAGAAGCAGTTTGGCATGACGAGAGTTCCTGTAGCTGGTCCAATAGTCAATAATCTTCAGACAATATCTGAAGGTTAGGGAGTCGTTGAGACTTGTGTGTCTTCAGATCTGTTTTAACGTGTTTGATGTGTTGGTTGCGAAACAGAGGGAGATCGTTTAAAGATGATTGAACAGTGGTGAAGGAATTTTTATGCTTTTCATTAATTAACAAATTGGCATATTGCAGATATAAAAGACATTCAAATTCCTATAACATCTGGCAGGTATTACAACCATCCTTTGACAAGGACTGTCCCGGCGCCTTGATGCTTGAAATAAAAGGCCAATGTATTTCAGTAATTCGGATCCTTTCCACATTAATAGAGTTCCGGGTTAAAGAAGACGAAATGTATTCGCGACAATCATGCGGTGGGATAACTTGGGCTTTTCGCTGCTTAAAGCAATATTCCAACAATATCACTGCGGAGGACACCAGGAATTGGCTTCACATATGTAGGGAATCGAACCCGGATCTTCGGCGTGACGAGCGGACGCTTTATCTACGAGGCTACCCAACCAAAGTCACCGTGGCCTATGGACTTTGACAAACGAAACATATATACACGCATACACAGCAGTCTCGTAGTAATTATAGGATTAAAGGGGAGATGTTTACGAGGCATATGATCCATTGTAAATGTGATCATAATTCTCAAGGAGCCGTGGGGTAACCTGATGGTTAAAGCGTCGGCTCCTCACGTTGAAGACCCGGGTTCGATTCCCCACATGGATACATTGGGTGAAGCCCATTGTTCCCCTCCGTGATACTGCTGGAATATTGTTAAAAGCGGCGTAATATCACACTCTCTTTCACTCACTCGTAGTGTTCAAAATGTCGTCGCTCACAACTTAAACTTTTCTATTTGATTATGAATAGAGAGCTAAATATCGCATGACAATATTAATCATAAAACGTTAATAATCACGTCTGTCTGTCGGTCGGTCTGGGGCGCCTCTGGGGCGCTGTCGAGGCGTCACTGTGTCCGAACCTACCTTCTGTATGACCCTTCTAACTTACAATCACATTAAATGACACGGAATGATCGAAATGAAGTTAAGGCAAACAGATCTCAAGCGACAACGTTGTCATACGGTCTCTAGAGGCTGCCGTTCAGTTGCACAATGGTTACAATAACACCTATACCTAATAGATAAACTTTGCAATGCATTTACTCCACAATTTCGTAATCACTAAGGCGGGGGTCTAAGCGATTGTTTACGTACTTGTATTGAATATACTACAGGAATGGAATGATAAATGTTTAATGAAGATCAGCATTCTACCATTAGCAGTTGTTTTGTTCCGTAGGCAGCTGAAAGCTTTATAGGCGAATGTCTTGCTATATATACATACGACTATTCAAAGTTCTACTTTACGACTATTTATTTTACCTTTAAGCACGTAAGACAAACAGGGGACTGATAAGTATTTAATGATCACAAACACAATGGCCATTGTGCTTACAGAAGCGATTTTCATTATTTTAGACCACAACGTATGACGTATGGAATTTTTAATCTGGATCTTCTCTCGTAAGTTTATTGTTTCAGTGTTTTGTATCGTTGGAGGGGAAGTGATTTCTGAAAACGATAGAATGTCTCCCTTACTCTCTCTCTCTTTCTCTCTCTCTCTCTCTCTCTCACACACACTCTCTCTCTCTCACTCTGTGTGGTTAACGCGTTCGCTCGTCACGCCTATGACTAGTCTTCGATTCCCCGCATTGGTACAATGTGTGAGGTTCCCGCCGTGATATTGCTGGAATTTTGCTGGAAACGGCGTAAAATAAACTCATCCATTCCCTCTTTCGCTATCCCTCTCCATCCATGCCTTCTTTTTCTCATCCCGTTTCCTCTTCCGTCCTTCCTCTTTCCCTTTCTCGCATCCATCACCACTCTCTTTTTCACTCTCTCTCCCCCCCCCCCCCCCCCCCCCCCCCCCCCCCTCTCTCTCTCTCTCTCTCTTTATACACATATATACACATTTGTACGATGTGTCTACGTGATAGTTTGGTTGTCCCGTTGATTTGGTTTGAGATTGGATTACACAACTAACAAACATTTCATTTCTCTCCCTCTCTGTCTCTCCCTGTCTCTCTCTCGCTCTCTCTCTCTCTCCCCCCCCCCTCTCTCTCTCTCTCTTTATACACATATATACACATTTGTACGATGCGTCTACGTGATAGTTTGGTTGTCCGGCTGATTTGGTTTGAGACTATAGCTCAATGTCGTGCTATTAAGTGCGAGGGAGACTGAACAAACCGAAAAAGATCCGGCCCCGATTTCTCGAAACAAACTTAAGTCTGAGTTTTGACTTAAGTAAGAGTTTTTTTACTCAAATTTGAGAAAAAGCAGGAAAATGCATTTCCTAGAAAGAACTGAAATCGATATTACACTCAAACATAGTTGATAATTCGAGTTGTGTAGATAGGCTACTTAAGTTGTTGGGGCTTTGTTATTAAAAAGAATGCAGTTGAGTTAAAAAATCAGCAGTTTCAAATTGTCAAACTCAGTTTGAAATTTGAGTAAAAACTTAACTTTATTTGAGAAATCTGAGCCCGATCTTTTTGTTGGACTCAGGCACACATGAATCTATAATTAGCACAAACGTAATTCATACCCATATTATTCAACACTGAAACATTAAAAGTTCAAACTGTCACTGCAAACATGTTTTACTTGTGTTTTTTCAGATTGGTTATGTTCAAACTGGAACAATAAATGACAATATTTTTTTCATTTGAAACCTTACAATGGAACAAAAACAACTGCGGAGGACATTTCATCCTTCAAGACCGAGACAGAATATGGTTTCATGTAAATTAGCAAGTTTTCAGTTGCAGAAGAATAATATTTTTTTATCCCGTCTCAAACGTATGTAAATGTGATTTTTCTTTCAGGATCAAATCCACGCTCAGACTTTGTTGTAATAAAACACTTTTTTAGAAGATGAACATATGAATAAACGATAGAAAAAAACGAACATGAATGCTATGCCCTAAAACAGCATGGCCATCAGATTCTGAATGCTGAATGCAACGAAAAGTATATTTCAGATGTTATGTTCGGTATGGGCTCAACGTTCTATAACAACGGCCCTGATAATGAATATGACTAACTTCCATTACAACTCTCCTCCATCAACACAACAATCGAATAATCGGCGCTTCTCCAAAGACAAAAAGACATATCTCAATATATTATTAATGCAATATAAATATAACATCCAGAGCATAATTAATCCGTTAAACTAGCAGCCCTTTCAACTAATTGGATATAATTTTAGGAGATGTTTGATAAAAGAACACTATGTCTATAAAATAGCCATGCATATCGATTAAGGTGATAACTAAAATCTGGTTGGTACTCATGGGACGTATTCATGTAGTCTTGTCTGGGGATTGAACTATTCTAAACACTGTAGCCTGACACGCGAACGTTAGATCTCGGAATACAGAATAACCACTGTAGTGAATGAATATTGCGTTACGCAATGTCCCAGCAATATCATCTTGGTCACCAGAAATGGGTTTCAGACTGTTCCCCAAACCGGATATTCCGCGTGATGAGCGAACACTTTAACCACGGGGCTAATCTGAGGCATCTGTGGAATGTATTCTGTTATACCAGATGACAGGTATGTTGTTTTAATTACGCATTTCAATCTGTGGCACGTCAACACAACATAAATCTACTTCAGCTATACAGGCGATCTACTTGACTCAGCAACACAGGCGATCTACTTGACACAGCTACACAGGCGATCTACTTGACTCAGCTACACGGGCGATCTACTTGACACAGCTACACAGGCGATCTACTTGACACAGCTACACAGGCGATCTACTTGACTCAGCTACACATGCGATCTACTTGACTCAGCAGCACAGGCGATCTACTTGACTCAGCTACACAGACGATCTACTTGACTCAGCAACACAGGCGATCTACTTGACACAGCTACACAGGCGATCTACTTGACTCAGCTACACCGGCGATCTACTTGACTCAGCAACACAGGCGATCTACTTGACTCAGCAACACAGGCGATCTACTTGACTCAGCTACACAGGCGATCTACTTGACTCAGCTACACAGGCGATCTACTTGACTCAGCTACACAGGCGATCTACTTGACTCAGCAACACAGGCGATCTACTTGACACAGCTACACAGGCGATCTACTTGACTCAGCTACACGGGCGATCTACTTGACACAGCTACACAGGCGATCTACTTGACACAGCTACACAGGCGATCTACTTGACTCAGCTACACATGCGATCTACTTTACTCAGCAGCACAGGCGATCTACTTGACTCAGCTACACAGACGATCTACTTGACTCAGCAACACAGGCGATCTACTTGACACAGCTACACAGGCGATCTACTTGACTCAGCTACACCGGCGATCTACTTGACTCAGCTACACAGGCGATCTACTTGACTCAGCAACACAGGCGATCTACTTGACTCAGCAACACAGGCGATCTACTTGACTCAGCTACACAGGCGATCTACTTGACTCAGCTACACAGGCGATCTACTTGACACAGCAACACAGGCGATCTACTTGACTCAGCAACACAGGCGATCTACTTGACTCAGCAACACAGGCAATCTACTTGACTCAGCTACACAGGCGATCTACTTGACTCAGCTACACATGCGATCTACTTGACTCAGCTACACAGGCGATCTACTTGACTCAGCTACACAGGCGATCTACTTGACACAACTATACAGGCGATCTACTCGACTCAGCTACACAGGCGATCTACTTGACTCAGCTACGCAGGCGATCTACTTAACACAGCAACACAGGCGATCTACTTAACACAGCAACACAGGCGATCTACTCGACTCAGCTACACAGGCGATCTACTTGACTCAGCTACGCAGGCGATCTACTTAACACAGCAACACAGGCGATCTACTTAACACAGCAACACAGGCGATCTACTTGACTCAGCTACACAGGCGCTCTACTTGACTGAGCAACACAGGCGCTCTACTTGACTCAGCTACACAGGCGATCTACTTGACTCAGCTACACAGGCGATCTACTTGACACAGCTACACATGCGATCTACTCGACTGAGCAACACAGGCGATCTACTTGACTCAGCTACACAGGCGATCTACTTGACACAGCTACACAGGCGATCTACTTGACTCAGCAACACAGGCGATCTACTTGACTGAGCAACACAGGCGATCTACTTGACACAGCTACACAGGCGATCTACTTGACACAGCTACACAGGCGATCTACTTGACTCAGCAACACAGGCGATCTACTTGACTCAGCTACACAGGCGATCTACTTGACACAGCTACACAGGCGATCTACTTGACTCAGCAACACAGGCGATCTACTCGACTGAGCAACACAGGCGATCTACTTGACTCAGCTACGCAGGCGATCTACTTAACACAGCAACACAGGCGATCTACTTAACACAGCAACACAGGCGATCTACTTGACTGAGCAACACAGGCGATCTACTTGACTCAGCTACACAGGCGATCTACTTGACACAGCCACACAGGCGATCTACTTGACACAGCTACACAGGCGATCTACTTGACTGAGCAACACAGGCGATCTACTTGACTCAGCTACACAGGCGATCTACTTGACACAGCAACACAGGCGATCTACTTGACACAGCTACACAGGCGATCTACTTGACTGAGCAACACAGGCGATCTACTTGACACAGCAACACAGGCGATCTACTTGACTCAGCTACACAGGCGATTTTTGACACAGCAACACAGGCGATCTACTTGACTGAGCAACACAGGCGATCTACTTGACACAGCAACACAGGCGATCTACTTGACACAGCTACACAGGCGATTTTTGACACAGCAACACAGGCGATCTACTTGACTGAGCAACACAGGCGATCTACTTGACACAGCAACACAGGCGATCTACTTGACTCAGCTACACAGGCGATCTACTTGACTCAGCTACACAGGCGATCTACTTGACTCAGCTACACAGGCGATCTACTTGACTGAGCAACACAGGCGATCTACTTGACACAGCAACACAGGCGATCTACTTGACTCAGCTACACAGGCGATCTACTTGACACAGCAACACAGGCGATCTACTTGACTCAGCTACACAGACGATCTACTTGACTGAGCAACACAGGCGATCTACTTGACACAGCAACACAGGCGAACTTCTTGATTCAGCTACACAGGCGATCTACTTGACACAACTATACAGGCGATCTACTCGACTCAGCTACACAGGCGATCTACTTGACTCAGCTACACATGCGATCTACTTGACACAGCAACACAGGCGAACTTCTTGATTCAGCAGCACAGGCGATCTACTTGACTGAGCAACACAGGCGATCTACTTGACTCAGCTACACATGCGATCTACTTGACACAGCAACACAGGCGAACTTCTTGATTCAGCAGCACAGGCGATCTACTTGACTCAGCTACACATGCGATCTACTTGACACAGCAACACAGGCGAACTTCTTGATTCAGCTACACAGACGATCTACTTGACTGAGCAACACAGACGATCTACTTGACACAGCAACACAGGCGAACTTCTTGACTCAGCTACACAGGCGATCTACTTGACACAGGACCACAGGAGATCTACTTGACACAGCAACACATGCTTTCTATCTGACACAGCAACACAGGCGATCTACCCGACACTGTAGCACAGGCGAACTACCTGCGTATATTTACAACTGTAAAGCAGGTTGGCGGGAATATTATGGCAGTTAACCGTGAAAGCAATTCAGAAAAAAAACATGCATTAGACAATTACGTCTCGGCAAAGTTTCCCTTTTGTCCAAACATAACGAATCGTTTTAAACGCGGCGCTTGGCGAACGATTTCCGACATCATCAGCGAGTTCAAGTAACGCTTAATATCACCCGCAAACTTATGATAATTGGATTCGCAGCTTTTAGAAATCCCTGGGAACATTGCGAAATTATTTTCATAAATTCTTTGACGGTTTTCAGATGAAAGGCAATTTAATTGTTTTCAACAAATTGTCATTTGGACAAGGGAATAACGAAAATGGCCAGCTCATACAGCGGTTGTCTCCCTTTATGGCCACTCGCCCACTATTTGTGTTAATGGATGCAATAACTTCTTTGGTAAAGCAGTTGAGAGAATGTCGTTAAATAGTCCTGCCAGGCAACCCACAGCTGGCGCCACTGTAATAGTATCAAATCAATCCAAAAAATACGTCAACGCTCAGTGCTTTCAATGACAGACTTAAAGATATGATTGATCCTCCAGGGGTATATATTGTGTCCTGAAAATCTCAAAGGACTTACAAAAAAATTAATCTCGTTTTTGGTAGAAGCAAGATGGCGGCGATTTCATCAGCATCTACAAAATATATTCTTAATCGGATGTGTGTACTATGTGATTGACATAATTACGTATATTCCACACAAACATTAAACTGAATCCATCATTTGATGAACTGAGAAGAAACGTGATCGAGTCCTTAACTACGAGTATTGATTTCAGTTTTCTGTCAAATAGACCGACTTTCATTATGAGTAGCGACAGTGGTTTTAATGTTAATTCCAAATTGATTTCGATGTCAGTATCATTTTGGTGAAAATCCGCCTGTATCATACGGGTCAGTGTGTTAATCAATATCAAATAGGGACAGGTGACAATCAAAACAATAAACAGGGTTAATTATGTGTGCATATCGCTGTCACTTTCAATGTTGATGTCAAAGTTACTTTCAATTATGATGTCAACGTTAGCATCGATGTAACTGTCGATGTAAATATCACTGTTACTTTCAATGTATATTTACTGTTACGTTCAATGTAAACGGAATTGGGGCGTCACAGATTGTACCATTGCGCAGATCGATGCTCATGCTGTTGATCACTGGATTGTCTGGTCCACACTCGATTATTTACAGACCCCCACCATATAGCTGGAATATTGCTGGGTGCGGCGTAAAACTAAACTCACTCACTCACACATTGTACCAATGATCCTGAAATCAGTGATCAATGTACCAGAGATCAAGAATCTCCCTCTTGAGTGAGACTAGCGAACGCTTAAACCACCACACTACCTACCGTAGAAGTCGGCACATACGCAACACAACAAATTGTACAATCTTTGTAAGTAAGAAGAATGGCAAAAGCGGCAACGCACGGAATCCATATGTTGGAAGCACAAGAACGTTTCGTCTCCGTCTTTTGCTTGCCTCTTGTCCGGATTTTAAGCCAAAGGCGGGTAACTCTCATTCCCTGACGCGAAACCGAAAAGGTATTAATATTTTCGTTATATCAACGTTTCCAGCCCCTATTAGTGTGCTCAACCAAAACATATCGCGTCATTATGGTCAAATCCACCCAAACAGAAGTATAATCCTTGTTGCTCAGTGCCACTTTATTCTATACGTATGCGTGCACCTTACCTATCTGACAGTGGGGTAGCCTTGTGGTTATAGCGTTCGCTCGTCACGCCGAAGACCCGGGTTCGATTTACCACATGCTTACAATGTGTGAAGCCAATTTCTGGTGTCCCCCGCCGTTATGCCTGGAATATTGCTAAAAGCGGCGTAAAACTAAACTCATTCATTCACTCACTTTACCGATCCGGAAGCCCCTTGATGTATCAAATAATAGTTAGCATGACCCATTTTGACAAGTAGCATCGTTGTCCGTCACAATCCACGTTGCCATGGTAATTGATTTGTTTGGAACTTGCAGGTCATGATCAAGACCTTTTAAACAGAAAATGTCATGGACGATATATAATTCTATTGGCATAGTGGGGTTGACCTTTCTGATTTGAGCCTAGCTAAGATACATAGCGTTCACTGACATGACTGACTGACTGACTGACTGTGTTTTGGTTTTACGCCGCTTTTAGCAATATTCCAGCAACATCACGGCGGGGGACACCAGAAATGGGCTTCACACATTGTACCCATGTGGGGATTCGAACCCGGGTCTTCGGCGTGACGAGCCAACGCTTTTACCACTAGGCTACCCCACCGCCCCTCACTGATATGAACGTTCATGTCAGTGAACACTATGTATCTTAGCTAATTTGAGCCAGACTGTTTTGGCCTTTTTGGTCCGCAGATTTTGATTGTGAATTAGTCATTTGGTCGAAATGTATGTTGCAAAATGGATTGTTCATGATTGTTTAAATTTAGGAAAGTTATACTTAAATCGTCAAGGCGATAAAAATACAATTTATCGTTGGAGTGAAATTCACTTTTACACCTAAATCCCTTGTATGTATCCATTGTCACAGCGATCTTCACCGTCGTCAGTATTTAAATACTTTTGTTCGAGTATCCGTTGTTAGACATGTGACATGTAAGTACCAGTAATAATTGAATCTGGACCAGATAATCCCGTGATTGTCGTGATGACCATATTGATGACACGTGTCAATCAAGGCAGCTAGCCTGACTACCCGATCCCGTTTGTCGCCTCTTACAACATGCATGGGTTGCTGAAGATCAATATTCTACCCCGGATCTTTACGGGTATAGGTCCGGGCTGTGTTGAAAGGCTAAGACCCCCTGTTGGATACAGTTTATACCAACAGTTTATACAAACAGAACAATTGTCGATTACATGAAAAAATATAGTTACCAAGTCGATTATTCGATACTAGCATCAATTATACTATCACATAAGTATATGTAAGTGTCATCGACGTTGAAGAAAGTATCTTCTACGCGGATGTATCTTCGTAATTGTTAGATTTTTCAGACTGTGGCTCTAAACCGCTTCCATACTAATCAGCCAATCAGTATTGAGGCTTCACATTGTCGGTACGTGTGCGCAGATAGGTCAAACTGGAATATCTTAGTTGGAGGTGGAGTTCCCGAATGTAGATAAATAAATCTACCCATTGAAATGTTGAGGATAATTTATACATCTTGTTGTTTCTGAGCGACACTGTATCTAATCCGATATTTTATGCCATCAAAGGAATATTGATGGTCAATACAGTGTTCGTAAAGATCTCAATTTCCGAAAAGAGATGGTAACGTACGTAACGGAGCCGAATAGTTTAGAAAGTTGACATCTGCCTGAGTAAACATTGGACTGTCAAGGTTCTCTCAGAGTGAGTTTAGTTTTGCGCCGCTTTTAGCAATATTCGAGCAATATCACGGCAGGGAACCAGAAATGGGCTTCACTCATTGTACCCACGTGGGGAATCGAACCCGTGTCTTCGGTCGGCGTGACAAGCGAACACTTTAACCTCTAGGCTACCCCACCACCGAGTTCATCGCACGCGAACTTCAGGCAATGTGTTCCGTGCTCGCCACACAGAGGTGAATCATTTCGGTGTAAATTGTTGGATTTTGGTGAGATTGGATGAAGATATATGCAGCAATTATACGATTCTCATTGCACATCATGACTTGCCTTCTTGGCCTCCATCAGTTAACCACTTGTATGTATGTTGAAAATGTTCTTGAAGAATGCAATTAATTATTTTAGAAAATATTCAATTTTCAAATTACATTTTTGAAAAAGGGAAAACAATTTATTAAAGTGCGTACCAAGGAAGATTAGCTGAATTTTTTATTACAACTACATGTAATGCATTTCATGAATTGTTAACAATGCTTGGATCATAATCATTGACTTGGATAAAACGTGTCACTTTTAGGTTTATACTTTCTCAAGATTTATTAAAGGACTTGCGTTCTCAAATTTCATTTTCTAGCATTATATATACTGAGTCAAAAAAGAAACTTCACATTCTTTATTCTGGGCACTATAAAAGAACAAGAGATGGTAAGATGGTTAAATTGTTCTGATTTCATTGCTGAGATCTGTGTGATGTACTCGATACACTGACAGTGCCATAATCAGTTCCATTAGGCTACACCGCCGTTCCAAAACATGGGTATACAGAATGTCAAGTCACAAGAATAAAAATGCGAAATTTCTCAGTTCAATATCGTGTATGGCCGCCCCGCGCATTCACCACTGCCAAACACCGTCTCCTCATCGACTGCCTGATGCTTGTGAACACGTGGTTGGGGGTTCTGCGCCATTGCTCTTGCAAGGCAGCGCCAAGTTCCTTCAAATTCTGAGGTTGGTTCCTAACACCACGAAGCCTTCTCCCAAGTGCATCTTAAACGTGCTCTATTGGATTAAGGTCAGGGGACCTCGATGGCCAGTCCATGACGTTGATTCCAGCGTTTTGAAGGAAATTTCGTGTCAACATCGCGGCCGAGCATTATCATGCTGGAGCTGTAGACCTGGGCCATGAGCCGCCATGAAAGGAACGAGTTCAGGGGTGAGCACCTGGTCGCGGTAAGCAGCAGCTGTGAGGTTTCCACGGATGACCAGAAGTCGGGAACGGTTGTTCCCACAGAAAGCACCCCACACCATGCAACTTCCGCCCCCGAATCTGTCGACTTCCTGTACACAACATTGGGCATACCGTTCACGACGTCGTCTCCACACTCTATGCCTGCGAATCTGAAGGTAAACCTGGATTCATCGCTAAAGACGACTCGATTCCAGTCTCTCTGGGTCCATCGGAGGTGACGTTGTGCCCACAATGACGTTGACGTTGATGAAACGGCGTCAATATTGGCCCACGATATGAGCGTCGAGAATGGAGATTGGCAGCCCGCAACCGATTTCGAATGGTCTGTGAGGACAGTCGACCTCTAAACATCTCAGCCCTGGTTCGTGTAGCCGGCAGACATCTGTCACGTAGGTGACGTAGGACGATTTGACGGTCTTCTGCTCGTGACGTCACACGTGGACGACCCGACCTTGGGCGATCACAAGTGGTGCCAGTTTGTTGTAGACGACCTCGCAAGTCATACACAGTACGACGGCTGCATCCCATTGCTCTTGCGACGTCAATAACTGATCTTCCCGCTTGCAACATGCCAACGGCATGTTCACGTTGCACATTTGACAATCGTGGCATTTCAAGTACCGTTAGAACTGTGGTTTAAAAGTGTTTTTTCAATTCTTGAGGCCAATGCAAACACGTGCATATGAAGAAAACTTCGATGCGAAGATCACGTGATCGACTGCACGTGCCAAACCTGATTTGGCACTAACGTCATTTGCACGACGAATGGATGGGTTTGTGTGGGTTTTGCTACCGTTTTTCTAGAGTCGAAAGATAGGGATCCCATTTCGGATACATAGATGTATCATCAGAGAAAAATTATTCATTATTTTACAAATTACATTTTGTGAAGTTTCTTTTTTGACTCAGTATATGTACAGTGGAGAAACCTCTGGAATGGAATAACGAAGTACAGTAAAGTGTCCTCATCTCGAAGAAACGGTTGTTTCGAAATCGCTTTTGAACCAACACCTGTATCGTTTGTGATCTTATCACTCTTCGAAGATTAACAATCATTTAATGTATTTCATGCAATCAGGCTAATGTTTTGATTACAAAACTCTGGATAAATGGAATCTGGATAAATGGAAAAGTTTGTACATGGTCATAACTGTATCATGTTGGGGATGCTAATTCCTGCATCGAAATCTGGGATGTTCCGCTGTCGAGGATACAGCCAAGTTATCATGATTCCATAACTGTGTATGCTAAAATGTAACTAGAAATATCCTATTGGCTGTTGGTCCTTGTATGATGTTTTCATGTCACGAAGGGTTGTGGGGTAGCCTAGTGGTTAAAGCGTTCGCTCGTTACGCCGAAGACTCAAGTTCGATTCTCCACATGGTTACAATGTGGGAAGCCCATTTCAGGAGTCCCTGGCGTGATATTGCTGGGATATTGCTAAAAGCGGCGTATAACTAAACTCACTCACTCATTCAGTCGTCACGGGACAGATGAGCCTAAAAATAAAAGTGAGTGAGTGAGTTGGGATTAACGCCGCTTTTAGCAATATTCCACCAACATCACGGCGGGTCAAACCAGAAATGGGCTGCACACATTGTACCCATGTGGGGAATCGAACCCGGGCCTTCGGCGTGACGACCCAACGCTTTAACCTATATGCTACCCCACCGCCCCCCTAATAATAATAGCCTTAGCATTGGTGAACATATTAAATTCACTGTAAGGTTACAGCTGTAAATGCGCTCAATTCCGGTTATAACGAAGTCAAAGAACCTATAATTTCAGTACGTTTTAACCGTAGTTCATTAGACGCATGGCGTTATAAGCATGTTCGATATAAACGTAATTTACTGTTTATATGTTTAACTTCATTATGTTAATCTGATTTAAAATCTTGAGCTGATATGAACTTGAGAAATGATATTTTCAAACGGTTAAAAATAACCAAATGTATTTATACATTAAAGTAATCACTTGCTAAAGTTTGGCACATTTACGTTACGACTTGGAATGTATTTCATTGCGCGATGTCCATTTCATCTATTATATTAATTAAAATTCAACTATTTTAGATACATTTAAGAGCGAAAAAGCTTGTTCTTCCAAATTCAAATTCCATCTTTTACACCCTGTCTTAGTAAACTATGTTCCAAAAAATCAGTCCAATCATGTTTAATACCTGGAATATTGATCGTCAACGACACACTCGCATGTTCAATACAACTAACCCATATTCCGTCAAACATGTCTGTTACAACGGATGTGTTGCCAAACATCCAGAACGAATTCCATTCAAAATAGTCAGTGCTCTGAAAGAACTCACCACTGAAACTAAACTATTCCCGATACACACTAGTCAGAACTAGACCAGGGGAAATGCCACATTTCTTCAAACTCCTGTTCTGTTCCACGCCCAAACCGGTCTTTTATAACCCCGAAAAGGAATCTGTATGAGTCTGAATGTTTATAGAAAGGCCAGTAAATACAATAGAGCTCCACTCAAGCGCCGGTAACGCTGTACCAATGAGATACTTATTACCAATGTAATACGATGAATGTCTGCTTTGTACGACGATCGGCACTTAAACTGATTAACTGCCATTTGGTGTCGTCAAGTACAGAGCGCCTTGTGTACTTGAGTACCAAAGCCAAAATAACAATGATGTTCACAATATCGTGGAAAATACAAGTTACAGTCCAGAGATTGTCCAGAGACTCACGTAAATATATTTCGCTCTGATATGTTCTTGGGGTGTAATGGAAAAAACACTAAGCGTTGTCGTAGGCGACGTACAACGACAGTATGCCCTTATGTACACAGAGTATATACATATTATATGTATATTAACGGCCACTTTGTCGTTTTTCGTTTGTGTATGTTGTTTGTTTGGGGTTTGTTTTCTTGTTGTCTTTTTTTTATCTGAAAGGCAATAATACAGCCATATTTAGCGAAAATTAACGATATCTGTATTCAAGCAAACACTATGATATTCATAATGACACCCCTGGTGAAAAAAAGTGATGCGTCTACGTGACAGTCACTCTCTCTCTCTCTCTCTCTCTCTCTCTCTCTCTCTCTCTCTCTCTCTCTCTCTCTCTCTCTCTCTCTCTCTCTCTCTCTCTCTCTCCACATATATACACATTTGTACGATGCGTCTACGTGATAGTTTGGTTGTCCCGTTGATTTGGTTTGAGACTGGATTACACAACTAACAAACATTTCATTTCTCTCCCTCTCTTCTCTCCCCCTCCCCCTCCCCCCTGAAAACAAATAAAAAGACATATCTTCACCATTAAATCAATAACAGGGTTCCCGTGTCCGTGCTCAAGCTGACCGATGCACTTTTAAATGGACCGAGGAGGAATTCACACAACTCACGCAGTGTCCAGCTACTGACCAAACCCACACTGCCCTCTTTGACGTACGTGAAGCATCAGGAACTACGTGCCAATTGTGAACTTCCAATTATGCTGTTTGACGGGTTAATATGAAGCAATAAACCCCTTCTGTTCTGTTTCAAGACGCCTACAACGACGACAAGATCACACCATTAAGCCCTTACAGACACGAGCGTTCACGATGATACTTCAGTGCGCGCAAATGCATCGTGGGAAGTTCATGCCAGCACAACGTCAATTTCAACCCCACTTTGGCAAACGCTGGAAGTATCGTTTACCACTTGAAAATGACCTTGGAAAAATCGAGTCCGCGAAGAAAAAACGAAAAAAAAAGTTAAACGTCTGTTCTTTACGATGCCCTAGAATGAACTGATTTAACCAACTTGTTAGAAAACTGTATAATTACGACTATTTATTTTGTTGGCAAAACAGCGGATAGCTGGGATTGGTAAATCAACGGACAGGCGATAAAAGTGAAAGATAATCAGCAATACCCTACGTGCTTTAGACTGTAGTTTAAGTGAAAGGCCTGGTATTTGCTGCCACAATGTGGGAACATGAAGATTGGAAAGAGATGCTACACGATCCGTTGTTATTTGTCAGCGTGGCCTCTTTAAAGTGACCTTCCTCGTATAGCTGGTTAAACGACAAGGATGGTTCAGAGTGTCACAGATTTGAACAAAGGTCGGTGATTTATTGTCGGGGCAAACGAAATGTCTTCATTATGTCTGTGTAAATTAGGTCTAACGTCTTCAACAGTGTTGGAGGTTAATCACAGTACTCCATAATAATGTAGGGCTGCAAGATGAACGGGAACATCACAGATATATTTCCTTCAAACCAGGCAATTTGGGTTGAAGAACGTGCATAGGGAAGGGGACAAATCCTGGATTCGAATCTTCAAACTGCGGATCCTGACACAAAAGGGAGGCAACTGGCAAGCCAAATGTAGTGTTTTTGGAGTATTAGAAAACCCGTGTCCCTAGCCTTGAAAAGATGATGTGTCTGGATTAATAAAAAGATATTTTGTACATTTTGTTTCGTAGTTAACATTATTGGGGTAAAAAATAAACCAACATAAAAATGAAGAAAGGCAGCAGTTGTAATCTAATATTGACACTTTTAACAAGTTATATCGGCATTAGAACAATAGATGACAGGAACACCTAAATGCCCAAAAGTTTCTTATAAAATTAAATGTAACTAAATTGTATACAGTTTCAGTATCATTTTGAATATGTTAAATATAAGGTTGTCCGATTCTGTTTCTGTTTTGTAAAGGATTTGTAAAGTATTATGATACGGTTGAGGGCACTATTTGTTTCTGAGAATCCAAATATCATTGTTCGAAGTTTTGTTTTGAATCTATGATATGACTTGTTTCCACATTTATGTTTCTTACAATTGGACAACTATAAAACACATGTCAGTTTCTTGGTCAGTTTTAAAAAATGTAAATGAATTTGAGTATAGTTCATTTTAAAAAGCATATCCTTTGTTGAAACTCTTATTTGAATACGTCTGAATTGAAACCATTGATGTTTGCAGTTTACAGTCGCCCAGAAGGTTTTGTGGACAAGTGCATATAGTCCGTTTGACTTCATTTTGGACCGATGAATTGCTCACTAACACAAAATGTAATAATTGCAACAAAACCAAATTTGCACAGTCACGTGAAATCGACAGACCAACTCTGATGATTTGCCTCATAATTTTGGACACCCGAATAAAAATGTTGTTTAACAAACGATCATTACTTTGTTGTCACTTTTCGCTATTTCATACGAGGGAGAACCACTTGCTAGTAGAACAGCCAGGTGTGCGAGTTGTACGTGTGAAATTGAAATTGCACTGCACACCCTTGTTGATTACCTGGCTGTTCTACCAGCAATTGGTCCTCCCTCGTAAGAAATAGCGAAACGTAAAAACAAAATAATGATCGCTTGTTAAACAACTTTGTTATTCCTATGTCCAAAATTATGAGACAAATCATCAGAGTTGGTCTGTCGATTTCATGTGACTGTGCAAATTTGGTTTTGTTGCAATTATTACATTTTGTGTTAGTGAGCAATTCATCGGTCCAAAATGAAGTCAAACGGACTAAAGTCGTGTCACGTAAACTTCTGGCTAGCTATTCTCGAAACTTCTTAAGTCCTACGACCTTCGTAAGCCCATTCTTAACACATTGGCTACGATCAAAGTTAAGAATTCTTAGGGCTACGAACGTTTCGAGAATAAGGGCCCTGCTCATTCATTTTCCCACTTTGTCTTATAAGATTAGCTCTGTTTACTTTGAGATGTGTCGGGTATTCAGAGCAAATCTGTTTACCACTGTACTTAGTAATATGAATTAATACCTGTGAAGACCCGGGGTAGGATTGGTCTTCAGTAACCCATGCTTGTCGTAAGAGGCGACTAACGGGATCTGGTGGTCAGGCTCACTGACTTGGTTGACACATGTCATCGTATCCCAAATGCGTAGATCGATGCTCATGTTATTGATCACTGGATTGTCTGGTCCAGACTTGATGATTGACAGACCGCCGCCATATAGCTGGAATATTGCTGAGTGCGGCATAAACATAAACTCACTCACTCATTAGTAATATGACGATGGCCTAATATTCAAGTCACACAAAAAAGTCATTGAAATGACGATGGCTTGGAACCATTTATATGGAACCTGTCACGGGCCTCAAATTAATCTCAATTTATTTCTAAAACTGAAAAAGCACAGTTAAACTGACGCTGTAGGCATGGGGACCCCATTACACTGCTGTATATCTGGAAAAAGGGTTCTTTTTGTAAACCCCTAAAACAAATTCTTTTCAAACCCCCACACACATGTCCACTACCATTCCTGCCACCCTACACACACGCACACGCAAACACGTACGCACGCACCAACAATTCCAGCAAAACAATAACACATACAATGACATTTAGTAAAAACAAATTTCATAAAGAATTACATTTACTCTTGAAATAATTGTTATCCTTATTTGTTGTACGCGCCATGTCGCCACTGAAGTCGACGTTAGGGGCAATACATGGAGCTCGCAGACAACGTCGATGATGAATGACAAGCCGTAACCTTTTTCCCCCCATCCATGCCCCCAGCTCTGACAGTGATATATAGACTTAAAGTCTGATATCTTCACCTTGCCTCTGGCGATCAAATCTGAAACCTATGCTTGTCGTTCGAGAAACCGTAGACGGCAGAGGCCCAGATAAGCTGCGTATCCGGGTAAAATACGCATAGAAAATTTCCAAATACGCATTGAAAAACTAATTGTTGCGTACCATTTACGCATTTAAAATGTTAGATACGCAAAATGTTTAAAACATATGCGTACGGAGTATATTTATAAAAATCGCTTGCGTAATGAAAAAGACATCGATTGCTATCAAGTTGTACTGTTAGTATAGGACAAGTGTTGTACTGTCAGTATAGGATGAGTGATTGTTTATGAAATCATTTCCATTATATTTAAGTTGGTTTTGATTAGGTATGACATGAGGCAGAACATATCTGCTTAGTAAACTTACTCAATGACATAATACTTAGGTGAGTAAAATGACTGAAATACGCAAATATTTGAAAGCAGTGGGTAACGGAAAATGAAATACCCACTCAACATTCATAATACCCAGTCCCAAAAAATACAGTGGGTACGGTACCCACATGACCTAAATCTTATCTGGAGCTCTGCATAGACGTATTAAAGATTGAGACTATTTGCAATACGTCTCACGTTACCGATAGCTACTAACATCAGCACATGGCAACTGTCATACCAGATGCGTAAAACCAAGTACGTATTCCTAAAAAGAAGACATTGAAATTTTCGCTGAAATTCCTTTGATGTCGTATATTGTTTAATAAGGGATTAAAGCATCAGGTAGGTTCAATATGATATCTGGCCAGTGATCAATATCGAGTTGTTTGCTGAACACTACCGAACAGTGGATTCATTTTCACTCTTTACAAAGAATTGGTATTTGAGTATTTTAACTACTTTTTCTCTCATCTCATCTTAATGTATCTATTTACATAGTATGTATTAGATTAGCGACGGTCTCGTATACTTTATCGAAGCAATAGGTACTTTAATATTAAGTATGGATGTTCATTATCGTATTGTATTGTTTTTGTCGATGAGGTGAGGTGAGGTGAAATTGGGTTTAACGTCGTGCTTGATAATATTTCGCTCATATGACGACGTGCATGCGTGTGTATGTGTAGGTGCGGCTGCCTGTACTAGCCCAGACTGAAGCTGGTTTTATAGTGCTAGCCCACTGAGATACCATGCCGCAGTGAAGCATGAATACCCCACTCAGACACATTATACTGACTCCGAGCCGACCAGTCCTTGTTGTACCCATTAATGCCGAGCGCCAGGCAGGGACCAACAAGTACCATATTTTAACGTCTTTTGGTATGACGCGGTCGGGGATCGAACTCACGACCTTCCGCTCTCCGGGCGGTCGCTCTAACCACTACACCACAGACGCTGTCGTTTTTGTCGATAATGTATGTAACTAGTGTAACCATACTGTGATACTATAGACTGAGTACAATAGGGTATATTGGTACGTTATTTGTTTAATTTAACTGGGGCATTAACACTCAAACGATAATTCTTGCGATTAGTCTTAACATTTTATGTTTGGATAATAAATGCGTAGTGTAAATGTTACGGACCGATATTGATTCTGAAAGGAAAATTTGGCTACTTTGTCATATAAAACATATCGAGGTTTGTTAAGATCCCAATTTCCGAAAAGAGATGGTAACGTACGTAATGAAGCCAAATAGTTTAGAAAGTTGACATCTGCCTGGGTCGACATTGGACTGTCAAGGTTCTCTCAGAGTGAGTTTAGTTTTACGCCGCTTTTAACAATATTCGAGCAATATCACGGCGGGGACACCAGAAATGAACTTCACACATTGTGCCCATGTGGAGTAGAACCCCGGTCTTCAGCGTAACGAGAGGACGGTTTAATCACAAGGCTACTCCACCACCCCATCCAGGCATCGACTCAAGGAAGGACGAGCTGAGGCGCTCTTTTGCTGCATTCGTGAGAACCTGTAATTCCCGGTAACAAGCTACTACTTACAAAAGAAACACGCAGTGCTCCAAACTAAACAGCTGTGCCTGAATCATCACCATGCTTTGCCAGAAACAACGCAACAGCCTGAAAGTCACACTGGTGCCAAAACAGCATTCCTGTGCCAGAAATAACATGAAATGCATGTAGTATGCCAGTGCCTGGAATAATGCACCAGTGCCTGAACGAACATGCCAATGCCTGGAATTACATATGAGTGAGTGAGCGAGTTCATTTTTTCAATATTCCAGCTATATGGCGGCGGTCTGTAAATAATCGAGTCAGGACCAGACAATCCAGTGATCAACAACATGAACATCAATCTACGCAATTGAGATACGATGACATGTGTCAACCAAGTCAGCGAGCCTGACTACCCGATCCCGCTAGTCGCCTCTTACGACAAGCATGGGTTACTGAAGATCAATTCTTACCCGTATCTTCACGGGTTGAATTACATATGAAAGCCCGAAGCATGACAAAAGTGCCTGAAACAACATCATTGTCTAGAACAACGCACCTGAATCGAAATGCTAGACCCAGAAACAGATTGCCAGTGCTAGAAACATCCTATCAGTTCCAGACACAACTTATCTGTGCTTGAATTATCGCAGCTGTGCCCGAAACGTCGTAAATATTGCACCAATGCCCGACACACCATAACAGTACCTAAAACAACGTAGCAGTATTATATAAATGTATCAGTACCTGAAACAACATACCAGTGTCTGAAACAACACGATAATACCTTAAAAATATACTAGTGCCGGACACAATATAGCAGTGCCTGAATCAGCATACTGTCGCATAACAGTTCACAACAGTGCCCGAAAGAACATACCAGTGTCTGAAACAACATACCAGTGTCTGAAACAACATACCAGTGTCTGAAACAACATACCAGTGCCAGACACAATACAGCAGTGCCTCAATATGCTTACTAGTGCATGATAGAACACAACTGTGCATGAAACAACATACTAGTGTCTGAAACAACATACCAGTGCCAGACACAATACAGCAGTGCCTCAATATGCTTACTAGTGCATGACAGAAGATAACTGTGTCTGAAACGACGAAGCAGAGTCAGAACCACGAATGCAAACATGGCGTCGCGAGGAACGGATCCATTAATCCACTGCGTATGTCAACTGTATCCAAATATAGCGGCTGTCACTTAACATTGCCAGGTCATGAAGATTATTTCTTTCCGGTTGCATTTAAAGTCAAACGGCAAGCGGAATTAGTCCAGCAAGTCTGGAAATATTTGAATGATCGCCATTCCCAACAATAAATCTTGCTCAAATACCACAATCGGATCTAGGAAATGTATTCTCCCAGTCAATACCAGTAATCAACAACAACGACAGCGGCATCGCCGACGTTAACAATTTAATCCAGTCTTGACGAAGTGAGGAAAGACATTAAGTTCAGAAATTGGCATTTGATGACCGGAAATCACGGAAGTCCGAGTGGTGGGTGGGGGCAAGCTTAAGCTGGGGGCCGGAAACGTATGCATGGAGTATCATCGATAACGATGCGATTTTGATAATTAGATATTTTTGTAACGCTTTTGCTTTGGCGTCAATCATATATAACACGGACGTGGATATATGCTTTATTGTGACCGCTGGTTTCAAAAACAGTGTTGTATTATTCGATGTTGAAATTGCTTTGATAAGAACCATAATCAATTTAAAAGTTTCAGTGCAAGCCGAAAATTAAAACACCATTGAACCTTTTGGCATAAATTCGTCATTTTTACTATCTCAATATCCATAATTACATATCCAATCTTTAAAAACACATTAAAATTCATGTGATATTTTATCCGTAAAACAATTATTTCATAATTCGTGAGAATTAAACTAAAAAAAATACTTTATACTTTAAAAAAGCATGAAATGTATTCATTGATTCATGCAAAAAATACATGATAATACATATAATCGCTGATGAACGCAAGCCCTGTGTCAAGCAATATGTCATTTGTCGCATTATTCACTTATTGACACAGGACGTGACACGTTATGTGTAAATGAACTGGGAAAGGGACAATAGCTTATCATTACCCGTTCTTAAAAAAATAATTGCCCACTGTATCCTTACTTTGGTTTTGTAAATTTGAATTTTAAAAAAGGCTACATGTAGACAGGCATATTTACCGGACTTTAGAACAGCCTATGAATCAAAGCAGCAAAAATATAGCAAGATTATTAATCAATAATGATAAGAATGGGGTCATACACTCCATGGCAGTCATCTTCATAATACAGATGATGATGAGGAGGATGAAGACCGAGGACTTCTGCAAATGATAATGCCCTCAAAAATAGCATTACCGTTATTATTGCTAAAATACATGGAATTTGTGTTGAAAAGAAAAAGGAAACAGTGAAAGAATTTGACTGTAAGTTTACTTAAAACCAGCTTCTGACGGGGTTGACTGCCCGAATGCAATTACGTCATCGAACAATTCAAGTGACGTCAAAACAGAAAGTGACGATATTCGACCTTGGCCTTGACAAGACCATAGCCTGCAACATGTCAAACTATGTCAGTGTTCGGTTTTTTTTGGTCCATCAACAGACTTAATAGTGTAATTGTTAAGGTTAGCACCAACAAGAAAGCCAATGTTACCGCTATTTAATGCGGGAATTCGGGTTGCTTTGACTTGTTTGACCCAGAATATCTGCCAGTCGAAAGCCAATTAATGTCGAATGAACCGTAAGCCCACGCACCCACTATGACGTCACTTGACAACAGAACTGATAGTGGCCCGTCGTTAAGGTTGAGCGGTCCAATATCATTTGCAGCGGCCCGCAAATTTCTGGTAATGGGAGGGCCGTTTCATGATAATTCCATTTATTTTAGCTATAATTTCTTATAATGGGAGGGCCGTTTCATAATAATTCCATGTATTTTAGCTATAATTGCTGGCAGTGTTTGCGCTGAAGCGAGGTGGATGATGATTAAACAACGTTCATAAGGAACCCGCTTATCACGAACTGACGGATATTACGAAGTTATAACAGAGGTTCCTTCGAGTTCGGGATAACTGTAGTTTACTGTACGCGTCCAGTGACTGCCGTCGTGGCACAGAAAACTACCCAAGCGATGCAAGAACTGAACGTTTGAAAACAAATCAATTAGTGGTGGTCCAATTGATTAAAATAATCGAAGATTGGTCGCAATGACTAAACGACCAAGCAATCGATCACATTTTGTCAACATCAAACACAAACGATTCTGGAACACTTGTTTGCATTAACAATATTTATCACAAGGCTGGTTTTGTTTGTTACGTTTCATAAGCACTACAAGCTCGTTCCTAGTCAGGATTAAAATTTATCTTGAAGACTCCAGGAAATTTATGTTCCTAACATACTAGTCATCCTTTAAAGACATGAAATTTGCCAAAACAAACGAAAGAACTACATGTTGTTGTTTTTTATTTTTTGTGCATTAACAATCATAACCAGGACAATTTGATAAATAACGCTAACCAACTATTTTCGATGATTGATCGGTTGTAATGAACCAATCATCAATTATAAGATTTTAACCAATTCCCAACACTAAAATCAATACGATTTGAAGGCATGATGATGTACACATATTTCTCGCCAGTTCTTGTGTATGTGTATATCGCTATAGGTGCCACGTTTCTAAACACGATACTGATAACGAGCTCGTGATGATGATGATGATGATGATGATGATGATGATCTTGATGATGGTGATGGGATTAGACGAAGCAATAAATATATCCCAAGGCACTAGGCACTGACATTGGAGAGTGGCACGCGATACTAAATCGATTAAGACATATCACAAGTAATGCTTTCGCGACCAGGTGAAGGACTATTTATATCGGATATCGAGTTTCACACTGATGTGTCTGGAAATTGTTCAAATATGTCCAAGAGTTTTTCTTTTGCTATGACTTTTGACTTATTTGAGAATGTTACTTGATAAAATGTCTCTTAAATGCCAAAAAAGTATGATGAATGAATTAAAATCTCTTAGACGTCTCATTGTCTCGACCAACATAAAGCTTTCATTCCAAATGGAAGGTATATGTCTGCGTCACACTGAAATATAGCTTAACAGCACAAATTTAACTTTATGTGACATGTCTATAGGGAAGGTTTGTTTTCAGGAAACTTTTAAAATGAGTGCAAGTGTCCGTATGTGTGAGTTTGTGAAAGTATCACTGGGTCCTCAATACCTTAATGTGCTCATGATTTAATTTGTTAAAATTGTTTTTATTTACAACGTTTTTAGTTTCAAATGCGTGAAAGTTTGTGTGAAACATTATTGAATACTTTAAGGGGTATCATAATATCAGTTTCCGTTAGTTTACAGGGGGGAGGTACTGTCAGGCCGACAATCGGGTTAATATCTCGGTTTCAGCCCCTTCTCGCAAGTCGGCCTGGCGCAACATTTTACCCTTATTTAAAAAGGATTAGCGAAACAATGGCAATGGGGGATTGAATCTGTTGGACATGTCCAAAAACAAAGTTTGGGGAAAAAGTATTTTCGACTGGCACGATGATGCGTTTATTTACAATACATTAAATTTTGAACGATTTTCGTATATTGGATACATTTACTTTAAGCACTTTTCAAACAGACAACAACTTCGTCCACAAACTGTCGCTAGCTGTTGGAGGACTTCTCTTCAGCATACATTCCCACGATTGCTAGGAATGTCTCTGCCTATTGCTCTTAAACATGTAGACCCGTGAATATCCGGGTAGAATAGGTCTTCAGCAACCCATGCTTGCCACAAAAGGCGACTATGCTTGTCGTAAGAGGCGACTAACGGGATCGGGTGGTCAGGCTCGCTGACTTGGTTGACACGTCATCGGTTCCCAATTGCGCAGATAGATGCTCATGTTGTTGATCACTGGATTGTCTGGTCCAGACTCGATTATTTACACACCGCCGCCATATAGCTGGAATATTGCTGAGTGCGGTGTAAAACTAAACTCACTCACTCACTCACTCACTCACTCTTAAACATGTAACCTTAATTATAATGCACTTATGCCTTATATATACAATAGAAGATACAGATTAATATGTACTGTTTCTTCTTTTCCGTTTTAGTTGCATATGATTTACTGCACAAGCGTTTGTAAATACCGTGGAGATGGAGAAAAAAAATGGATGACGTTTTCCCAATCTATTTCAGTCTGAATATTATTGTTAATATAACAAAACTAAAAGTTAGTGTTAAGTTTAAAACCACACCGTGTCTCTTCGTTCACTTTGAATCAGTGGCGTGCAATTCTTTTGAGTTTTACATCGCATACAGGTCTGATATTGTTATGAATTTATTCATTCGTTAGCTTTATTGAAGGATTGTCGCCGCAATTATCTATACAGAGTTGCGTCCCTTGACGTCACAGAATCCCATGAGTGTATGTTCGGATCCGGATCGCCCGATTACGTTTTTTAAGTTAGGCAGCAGCAGACCCGTTCACGTGGGTTTTACCAAAGTATTTAAACTCTAAGACCAGCATCACCCAGGCCTTCCTCCCACACCAAGCCAACAATCCGGAATATAAATTCAATATTGTTGAAAACAAAGTCACACCAAACCCACGAACTCACATTTTTTAAAAAATGCCTACGTCTGCTATGAAGCTGGCATTATCAAGAATCACAACGCTTTCGTCCGTGCAATGATTCTCCGTCTGTATGTGTACACGTGGGCTGCATCAACGACTTGCGTGACTTTGAACTTATCTCCCACGCCAGTCTAGAATTGAATTACTGTTGGAAGGAGGATTAAACCCAAATTCTCTTTCCTTTAGGGATAATTTGGACGTATGTTTGGTGAGTTGGCGAGGGAACGCAATGTCCTATAAGAATAATCAAATTCTGTGTGAAACTGTAATTCGTGGTCCAGTTGGCGGATGGGCTGTTCAGACCAGAAGGAGGCCAAGCAAAGAACATTCCGAGATAAAGGTCCACCAGATGTGTCTATTTAGCGCAATAAAAAATATGAAAGATGTCAAGGAAATTCTATTAAAACGATCACTATTACTTCAGTTTCCAGTGCCACCACCGCTATCATCGCTACTACTACAGCTACTACTACTACTACTACTACTGCCACTACCACTATCAGCCCCCCCCTCCTCACCACTACTACAACACTAAAACTACTACTACTCCTACCACTGATATCACCACCACTACTACTACCACCAGCAACCCCACTGCCATTACTAAAATACTACAAGTACTACTACTACTACTACTACTACTACTACTACTACCACTACTACTATCACCACCACTACTACGATACTACAAGTACTACTACTACTCACCACCCCCGCCACCACTACTACAACACTACTGCTATATCATCACCACCACTACTACAATACTACTAACCACTACTACAACACTACTACTACTACTACTACCATCACCCCACTACTACTACTACCATCACATACACCACCCACTACTACTACCACTTTCATCACCCCCACCACCACTACTACAACACTACTGCTACTACTACCATCACCCCCACTACTACTACTACCATCACCCCCACTACTACTACTACCATCACCCCACCACCACTCCTACAACACTAAAACTACTACTACTACTACCATCCTCACCCCACTACTGCTACTACCATCACCCCACCACCACTACTACAACAACTACCACCTACACCCCCCACTACTACTACTACCATCACCCCCACTACTACTACCACCATCACCCCCACTACTACTACCACCATCACCCCCACTACTACTACCCATCATCACCACTACTACTACTACCATGACCCCCACCACCAATACTACTACCGGCACCACTGATATCACCACTACTGCTACCACTATCAACCCACCACCGCCACCACTACTACAACACTACAACTGCTACCACCACCACCGTTATCATCGCCACTACTTCTACTATTACAACTAATACTGATTCCACTACATCTACAACTTCCACTGCTACTACAGCAACAACTACTACACCAAACCCAACATCGTCCCAACCACTACCACCAACACCACAACCACTGCAACAGCTACTACTACCGTCCATCAAAGACACTGGTTAAGGAATCTTTATTCATTAATATGTTTTTCAGTTTGTAACCAGACATAACCAGCCTAAATATAACGGGAATATTGCAGATTCCTGAGTTGAACAACAAACAAATGGTACCTAAAATTGTGTAATCAAGCAATAGAAACGTCTGGGGATCGAGACGTCTTTTATGAACACACGATGGTTAGTCGTTCGTCTTATAATCTTATAAAACGGTCTTGTGAAGTAAAACGTTCGGGAAATGTCATATTGACAGTGTAGGCAATTCGACAGTGGGATAATCATGTCGGGGTGGTCTCTGTTACTCATAATCCTGCGACTGATCGTGGTATTCCAGAAGAGTTGCGTTTGAAGGATTTATCTAAAGCTATTACTACGATATAAGATCTGTTCAACAAATTGTCCCGCTGGAATTTCAAACACCGATCTCCCCCTTTCTATCTTGTTATATCAATCAGAATTGATTCCACGAAGATATCCATTTTCTTCTAGTACATGAAAAGGATGTGACGCATTTCTAACGCCACCTCCAACTGCATGTAAAACATTTTGGACATATTTCGTTTCAGCAAAACATTCCTAATTTTCTTGGTTTTGTCTTACTGCAATTGTAACCTCTGAACCGCATGAACGACATATGACCTTGACCTTGTCCTTCGAACGCCATACACATGTGCTGATTGAACAACTGTCACATCACACCATATTCAATTTGCATACGACACGACTTGAAAGGAAATAATTCTACAGAGATTTCGAGTGATTATTAGGACAAGGGTTTTAATAAAAAAATAAATGCCTAACTCAATTCATTTGATTGGTGGCAATGTTGCCGGGACGTCATTTCTCGCGGAGGATTCGTGCTTGTCCGGCTGTCATTTTTCATAACAATTAAAAACTGACATCCTTTAATCCATCTACAGTGTTATCGAAGACGACAGTGCTGTAGTCTGAAGTGGAATTATTTTGTAGATAGGAGAAGCTAACATGCTGAAAACTTAACGTAAGTATTTTAAACATCCTACTTATGTTGCAAATTATGTTCAAAGCTACAATACTAATGTCAAACCCTGAGCATCGCGGCAATTCCCGAACCGAATGCCACAACCCTACTAACTTTCTACATTGTCATTTTTATGGCGATTATTTTGCTAAAAAACGACATGTTTGCGGAATTCATTAGAAGACGCACGATCGTTGAAGCCTACGCAACGTCGCCTCAGCGTCCAGACGTCGCCGATAGTGATCACTGAGGCAACAACATGTCAAAGACGAGTGTCCATCTAGGGCTTATCAGCTTGGGACTAGAATACAAATCAGTCGTTGGGTAAACAGTATACATCTTCTTATGTCAGCCAGAAATTACGGTTCCTCATAATGCAATAAGGCCGGCGTTGCTTCATTCTCCTAACTCATTTCACTCCTCCTAAAATACCAAGAGGAACCGATGTTATATGCCTCGATAACAACAGCGTATTTGGCTATCTGTTGACTCTCCAGCAATTTACGTGTTATTGCGGGTCCGGCGACACCGTAATTTGATCAAAGCCCTCAACTCAAATCTCTGTAGTTCCCCCCGGGAGACAATGCTGGCCACCAAGTCGATTACGCGAAGATTTCTCAACAGTTGTCTCAATTGAGAGAGACCGCTAGGGCCCGAAAGGAAGAAAGGTTTTAAAAAAAACCTTCGTGGAAGTGAGGCGGCGGAGAAAGTTAGGGTAGTCGGGCGGTTTGCAATTGTTGTCTTAAGCACTGCGGAAACATTTGTTCAACCAGGGCTTTCAGTTACTGTGTAATCACAGGCTATCGTGGTGCAAGAGGTCTTGGTGGTTTATGTCCTTCGGTAAAGAAAGGCCAGACATTCGCGCCTGAAAGTTGGCGAAAATATTTGAGAACGTTTATGATGCCACAGCGAATCCAAATAAACTGAAGAGCGAAAGAAAGTATACACACGATTATGGGATTTGACAAAAACGCTACGTTACTCAAAATGGTTGTCGAAACGCTGCAAACAAATGGTCCAAAACACAACTTCAATACCCACGTGAAATATGTCACCATCGATGCATCATTTCGTGTCTAGTGCCAGGAAACACTGGCGTTTGCTGTCTTTGGTTAGACAGTGTACTATGTCTATGAATATGACATCAGGCGTGTAGCAAGCTAATTGTTTTCGTGTATGCACGATAGGTCGCTAGGCTTTATATTTAGATAGTATTGAGGGCTTGCCCAGCCTTTTTAGAAATAATCATGTGTAAGCCCGGGGGCGGGCGTAATGGTAGCTACGCCCCTTGACATAATAAACGACTGAATATAATGTCCGTATTGGACGATCGTAGGGAGTGGATTGTGGTGAGTGTTTAGGGTTAAAAAATCTGTTTAAATGTATTTCCGTCACACAAACACACACACACACACACACACACACACACACACACACACACACACACAGAGAGAGAGAGAGAGAGAGAGAGATTGTCACGTAGACGCATCACTTTTTCTCACCAGGGGTCCAATATGGGTCCACAGAGAGAGAGAGAGAGAGAGAGAGAGAGAGAGAGAGAGAGAGAGAGAGAGAGAGAGAGACACACACTCACTCACACACACATGTACAGAGCTGTAATTAAGACCATGGTCTCCTGTTCCAGTAACAAGTAATGTGTCAGTCAATATTTCTGCGTAGGTTGGTGGGGTGGGGATGTCCCTTGGGCAGCGCCACTGAAGATCTCAAACGTGTGGGTCACGCGTAATGGCCTGAGCCCGTTACAATCACCAATAAACATCAAATAAATATAATCCACATTTTCCACAGTCACACGAAAGCTCTGCCAAAAGAAGATTCGATTCCCACTCTATCATGAACATGTATAATATGTTACTGTCAAACAGGTGTTCGCGAACAAATGAGCATATATTGCCGTATCGGTTACATCATGAACACAGGTTCTCGTGTCTTTGCGAGGATTCAAGATTTAAAAACACAGTACAATTTTATTGTACTGCTTCACAGTACAATCTGATTGTTTTTTCTATTTTGTATTTTAATCTTTAATTCTCACGAAGACACGAGGGCCTGTGGTCAAATGCTAGTCAATGGTTCATCTGAAAGATGACGTCAGGTGTTCACGAAGTCCTGGCAAGCACTGAAAAACATCCACCAATACACGTTCTCCTTGGACAGGTGTCACAAAACTGCTACATCGTGATGATTCGTTCCTAATAGTGACTGTTATATGCGGTGTACTAAACACAAGAAGCCTTGAGACATACACCATTGCTCTGCTACAGAGGAATAAAGCTAAAATATTACCCGGTGGTAGGTATTGGTTTTGCGGTTTCTTCTCTTTCGATTGGTTGACGCTGAATGAATAGAGAGGTCCTCTGTTTCGAGATGTGTTGTTACCAACATTTCCATCACAATTAATGAAAAGCGCTTTTTAGTATAGATACTTCTGTTCTGGACAATCGTTTCCGGAAATCAGTATACAGGTCTACGGATGTAAAGCTAAACCTCGATCCTAAATCCGACATATTGACCTTTCCGCACGAGATTTCATTATCTGTTACTTTAAAGGGGTTTCACTGCACCTACAACAGGGATTGCGGTTCTAGTCCCAAAAACAGAGTTGGGATTGGGAGTCAATTGGTACCAAAATGTGACTGGGGATATCGTGCTGACGGGGGTATATCGGTGAACATGCAAATCTACCCCTTGACACTCGTTTATGGCTGTAGAATCGGCCTAAAATTGTTTCAAAATTTCAGACAAGGCCGAAAATGTGCATTCAGCCTTCACAAAGGGATGATCATTTAATGTTGCGGATGGGTGGCCTGAGAATGTTTGAAAAGTAATTATTCTCTGACGGCGACAAACGCCACGTCTCCATCACCATCCGGATGTTAAGTAGTTAGTACCTCACCTCTGGGTTTGTTGGCTTTCCTTTGTTGTTTTACGCCGCACTCAGTTATATGGCATGAGCACCGATCTACGCAATTGGAATACGATGACATGTATCAACCAAGTCAGCGAGCCTGACCACCTGATCCCGTTAGTTGCCTCTTACGACAAGCATGGGTTGCTGAAGATCAATTCTAGCCCGGGTCTTCTCTAGGTGTAATTACTTACCACAGACTCTCTGTCATCTGCAACGTGGAGTTGTTAGGTTTTGTAGGACAGGAAGTTGAACCTGCGCACGCACACACAGGAAACACAATGTGGGTTCCCCTGCCATCGTCCGGAGTGGGGTTAGTTTCGACAGACGAACACACGGTGCGCGGACTAGGGCAGTTAGGTAGTGGCGAGTCCTGAAAGGAATAAAACCATATTGTACTAAAGAAATCATAACTGACATAACTGACACCTACATCGGATGTAAGAAAGATAACCTTTCCTTAAGGCGTGCGTCCATTTCGTGCTTGTTCGTATCTTTGATTGAACCAATATGTCGATGTTGAGATTAACAGGTTATTTTCATAATCATCCGAAGTAATACAGTTCATCGATTCAATATTTTTTTCTCATAAGGCCATTTCACCAATGACCGTGTTCAGTATCAACAGGAATGACTAGCAGATTGATTTATTGAGAGTGTCCGATTTTTTCTAGAAAGGTGTTTCGGGTATGATTCAGAGATTACACACACACTATTGCTTTAGTTACACGCACAACATTGCTTTAGTTACACGCACAACATTGCTTTGGCAAGACCTGGTATTGAAATGCCCCGAGATCAATATGAAATGCGTTACAGATTATAGCATTGCATTGTGGTCGTATTATTAAGAATGTCGGATTGAACGAGGTCAGTTTTGTTTGCTTATAATATACCATTTACCTGGCAAGCACGACGTTAAACCCACTTTCACCTCACCTCACCTCACCATTTACCTGGTGAATACGTTATCATTGACTCGTCATTTAGCTGGTGAAACATATTGTCATGGATTCATCATTTAGATATTGAGCATTCTAGCATGGATTCATCTCTCATCTGAAGTACCATGTGTTAAGGAAACTGCATTTAGTTGGTATATAACTGACCATTGATTCATCATATTTTTATTTTTTTAATTTATTTATGTTTTGGTGTGTGTGTGTGTGTGTGTGTGTTGTGTGTGTTGTGGATTCAGCACATACAATTAGTCTGGGCGTTTTGTGAATTCACTATTAAATTTTAGCCTGTGAAGATTATATATCATGGGATCATTATCAAACTGGTGATCACTTTATCATGGCTTTGTCAGCTGAATCAGCTGCACAATTTATCCTTCGTCATTCAGATACTAAACATGTTATCGTAAAGCGATGTGTTAGTGTTCCTACACAAAGACAGGTCGATAAATCTGCAGTGGCAGTCACAAATTAAACTGGGGGGATTAACGATAAATGCATTAGCTCGCTCCTTTGACCATTTTCAGTGCGACGCTCAGCATCCGGATGGGATAACGTCCGTGTTAAGAAGTCGATTTTGCAGAGAAACGTAAAGATATAACTGCAGTAAGGTGATAAAAATATACAAATGTCATTGTTCATCAAACATTTTTCTTCCAACAAACAAAACTATTAAGACTGCATTTTACGTTTTCTTGCGGACTCTAAGTAAATAATGTCGACAATGAGATGCAATCGTTTCAGATAGCGCGGAAAGATTGGACAGAGTTAGTACTTCTGTATCTTTTGTCATTTTCACAAATGTGGAAATTTGCGAATAAAGTCTTCACTTTAATCATTAATGTGATCTGAACCGATGCTGTGCGGAAACTGTAGTCGAGAAATGTCTACCGGGACTAGGTCGGTGGGGTAGCCTTGAGGCTAAAGCGTTCGCCCGTCACGCCGAAGACCTGGGTTCGATTCCCCACATGGGTACAATGTGGGAAGCCCATTTCTGGTGTCCCCCACCGTGATATTGCTGGATTATTGCTAAAGACGGCGTAAAACTCACTCTACCGAGACTATGAACAGGCCATTCCTTGTTTTATGCCATTAATTCGGAGTTCCAGTTTAAACTATTTCAACGCTTTTTGGAATATTGTGGTCAAGGATCGAATCACTTCCGGGTTAATGCTCAATCCACTACACACAGAGATAGTCGGACCACTCAGAACCAACATCACTGTCTGGTTAACTTACGGCTTTAGTGGAGGTCGTAGTTAATGAATTAATGATGGCAAGCATTACGTATATTTACGGAGCTTCACAAACGGCATTAATTACAAATATAGATCGTGAACATCATTGAACCGACCGCCCCCTTTACGAAACTTCCGTTTGTGACGGAACTGCCTTCGGGTTGAAAAATACACCGTAGGGATTACTGCACGACACGTCCAGTTTTATTACAGCCGATTTCCGGCTGAAAAGAACCGGAAGTCCAAAACAGCCCCTCATCCGACAAATATTAAACGTGCCTGTTTCGAATCATAGCGTCTCTGGTTATTAGATAGGCCTCTGGATGTGATTGCATTCACGCGGAGTATATTCTATTATGGGCCAAATGTTTCGGAATAAACTAATAAAGAAACTCAAACTTTATTACGGCTACCGTTTCCCTAAACCAATTGTGACCGGTCAAGCGAGCAGCACGAGATGCAGGCATCTTGTCCAAACACTGACCGCCTACTTCTTGACCAACAAGCACGGACATTAGACTACAAACTGCTGCGTGTCTCCTCTGAAATGTCGTTCAATCGCGTTAGACATATTTATTTCCCACCGATCACGTTACAGGTGCTACAAACGTGTAACATGAGCACATCTCATTTGGAGTTGAACAGAATGTTCCAGAAATAGGCTCCACCTCAGACTTTTCATAGAAGAATTTGCAGTTTTCGCCTTTAATACCTATCTGTTCTTGTACGCCTGCGCAGAATAAACTTGCCTGAGACGATAATGAAACCGATAAATGGCATTGTCAGCTTATCCGGCTCGGCAATTTGGGATAAAATGTCCCTGAAGCAGTGATTAGTTGGTTCTTGAACAATACAATACCTACATCAGTCGTTATTCAGTCTGGTGGTTTGTTTACAGGACAGATCAGATGCTGAAAATAAACACGGCATTGTGGACAGTCATTGTACACGAGTCACAGATAGGCTTAAAGAGCGGGTGCTCATATGCTTTCATAACGGGGATAAGGGGTTCTCTATTGCTTAACGCATTCGTCCATCAAGCACACACATGTACGTGTTCTTCTTTCACGCATTGCCCCCTAACCTGCGATTTACATCCGTAGTTGTTATAGTAAAGGATTTGGTTTCAAAATGTTTTTAGGGTGTTATACGTTAGAGTGAGTGAGTGAATTTGGGTTTTGAACTGCATCTAACAGTTTTCCAACCATTTCCATTAGGGGGTCCTGTCGTCTACGGTGCCGCAATTTTCGTTGCAGAGTTGCGCCCCTTGGGCATTGCAGAATCCTGGTCATGGCTCCAAATCCCGGTTCGCCCTGATTATGTTTCGAGGTTTGTCAGTACCATACTGTGATCATGGAAATTGTCTGAGACCTGTGTTACTCCGGGCTTTCCTCCCACATTAAGCTGACACGCCGTCACTCACTCACCATATCAAATGGCTAAATGCACAAATGTTACATTGAGATATAGACGAATCCATCTGTATTCCGCACCATCTTCATCTTATCTGTTTTGTCTGACACACGCCCACTGATTTCATTGTTCACGACGTGACCTCCCAAAACTGACGTTACATATGTACTCAATCGCATTAAACGTCAGGTCTCACTGGCGCTAAAGAAATGAGGACGTCCCATTTCGAATCACGCCCGAACGACATTTCATCGACCAGTCAGAGCGTCGCTAACAAACAGGAAAGTGACAGTTGGAATGTGTTGTCTTAGCATGCAGCCTTGTAAAGGTAAATACGAGGTATTCCGAACGACAGTTACCAGCTGTACGACTGAGACCGATAAAGTGCAGTGTCTAGATTTTCGAAACTCTCTTAGCGCTAAGATAATTTAATGTTAATGTATAGCACTTACGACCATCTTAACACTAGAAGAGCTTCGAAAATCTAGGCCCAGACTTTGCGGGGCGGTGGGGTAGCCTAGTGGTTAAAGCGTTCGCTCGTCACGCCGAAGACTTTGGTTCGATTCCCCACATGGGTACAATGTGTCAAGCCCATGTTTGGTGTCCCCCGCCATGATATTGCTGGAATATTGCTAAAAGCGCCGTAAAACCATACTCACTCACTCACTCGCCAGACATTACATACGTTGGTAGTACTGCAATACAATCAAGACCATCTGTTCGACATTCCAGAATGCCCCTTTGTTAAGACTGCTGATTGGTTAACTTCGACTTCTGAGACATTTCATTGGTCGGATAAAGTTTACAAAAGTTGCAAAATGCAAACTTGGATCTTACCGTGATCTTTAATGAGATTACAGATGCACTTTTATCCATAGGCTTATTATTCACCACATTACGGTGAGTTTGCAATACAGCCGCCACACCCACCCACAACAAACACAGGCTGAATATTGCGATAAAGTAGATTATATATCAGTCGACAAAGTATCTTAATTTTCTATTAACGCGTGAGAACCCCAATGCACTTTCAGAGTAGCCATTGCACTACGATTAAGATGATACCAATGCGGAGAAACATCCCCGTAAATAGAGTTGCTATCAGATGTCTGAAAAGGAGGATTAGTATCTTCGGCTGGAGCGGAGGTAATTATCAAGCCATCAGAGGTCTTCAGTACATCTGCTTCGCCCTCGAGATTGAACCGCGGCCCACGTGACAGTTGGAAAAGATTCATAGACAGTTGCATTGCACTTTCGTAACATCCGTATTTACGCATTCTTCTGGATCATGTGAAGGCCGTTGGCTATCGTACATGATCCATTGATCCGCGCAGTCAAGACGTGCAATGCAGTGTTTCGTTTGTGAAATCCGAGTTGGTGTTTAGCAGATCAACGAGATTTTGCTCTCCGCGAAAAGTCACGTGACTAGTAGCTAAGTGAGTGCATGTGATGATTACACGATGGGGATTAACCCATGGTGCCATCTTTGTTTATGAAGATAAAACAGCTAAACCCGAAGGTCGTGGTATGTTAGGGCCGTTTCATCTGTTTAAAAGCGTCGCCTAAGGGCGTCTCCAAGGTCAAGGTCACAATAAACGTTTGAGACGATAAGGTTTTTTAACAGGATTAGCACAGAAATAGAAAGTGGAAATATTCCAGTCGAGACTTATGATCCTTCATTTTCCTACTAGATATAGGTTTGTGATTTGAAGAGAGCAAGGGTTGTCCAATTGTTGGGATCGGGTGGTCAGGTTCGATGACGTGGTTGACACATGTCATCGGTTCCCAATCGCGCAGATCGATGCTCATGCTGTTGATCACTGGATTGTCTGGTCCAGACTCGATTATCTACAGACCGCCGCCATATAGTTGGAATATTGCTGAGTGCGGCGTAAAACTAAATTCACTCACTCACCATTCACTCCTAACGCCACAACTGCTGTAGCTTCTGTAAACATTGGAAATTCAAGGTGTTTGTTTGAATCCTAGGTACCACAAATGAATATGGTTTTACGCCACTTTTAGCAAGATATTGCTGTTAGGAACACCACAAATGGGGTTCCCACATTGCATACAGGTGGGTAATGGTTAATCTTTAACCATTGGTTACGTCATCGCCGCAGATACCCAAGAGCACATTAAAGAAAAATATGCTCTCTTTATTACATTCAATTATACAATCAGGTGATGAGAAAGCGAAAATGTTTTATCCAAAGCAGTTTTCCATCGATTTCAAGACTAGGGACATCAGAAATGGGCTATACAAATTGTACCCATGTGAGGAATCGAACCATGGGCTTCAAGCATGACGAACGTAAGTAAGTGACTGGACGTTGAGGAAATACTAGAAATGGATTTAAAACATAGGATTCGAACCCGGATCTTGGGTGTGATGTATGGTAAGCGCTGTGACAAATTTTGGTGAGTGAGTGAGTGAGTTTGGTTGTACACCTTTTGAACAATAATTCTGTTATTACACGATGTGTTAGCTTGCACAAGGACAGTCCAAAGTGATTACAAAGAATCATTTTCAAGGCGAATCTGGGGTTCGAACTTACTATCTAAAGAATGACAATCTATAATGGACATAACTCTCATAAGGCTTAAAGAGGCCTGGGGGTAAAGGTCACCCATTTTGTTACGCAGCGTTTACTAAAATGGCTTCAGACATTGCCCCTTCTGAGGCGTGACGAGCGAACGCTTTAACCACGAGGCTACCCACCCCGACTCATCTTTCCCCATCCATTCTCCTATGGAACTGCAACTAAAACACTTTTCACAACGGTTTTAGTGACATATCACTCACTCTTGGGCTTAGATGGCTTCAAGTAGTGGGCGAGACAACAATATAGGAGGGAGTTTATTCGAGCCGGGTTAAAAACACAAACACACCGTATTCTGTCATTTCCAATCACAAGATTGCAAAGTTAAGAAAAAAAAGAGGTTGGCGTTTGATTCCGTGATAATGGCTGAGATTCCTGCTCGTAAATATACCGTTAAGCAGCTTACAGAAATCTCAAGGATGGCATGAAGAGATACCGTTACATTATAACCTCTTTGGAAGCGAAGGTATGGATAAAAAACATCTGATTTCTGACAGTATACGCTCCGTATGATACGTAAAGAAAAGTGAGTATATTTTTTCAGTAGATAAAATGTGTGTGGGTTATATTCCACCTTGGCACATTGAGTGGTATTTGTTGTTCGTTTTGAGCATCAACCACAACCATAATCTACGTCAGTAAATGTATATTGCATTAATGGGTTTTTTTCAATTTCTCGAACCTATGTATGATGGAGTTGATAAAATTAATTACAGATGCTGGTACAAATGTCATACCGATATAAACCGACTATCTGAAAAATAACCGAAGTAATTCATTTGCAAATGACGACTGCGAATCTCTCACAAAGAGAACACCGTTCTCTTAAAGGTAAAACATGCACACGTTGATATGCCAAATGAAACTTTCAAACAATTATGGATAAACCGACCCACGCAAATACATCTATATCATAAGATTACTCTTTGTTGAGTTACATATTTTGTTTTCTATTTAGAACGATTGATATAAATAGGCTACCAAATATCCGTACACCATATTCTTCTTTCAGTACCCCACAACGAAGCACGTTTAACACATGTGGCCTCACCTTTGGCAAGCGGCTTTTGCCAAAATTGAATCTCGTCAGCCAGCAGTGAATGGGTACCCGGTAGGATGAGATCGTCGTATGATTCTTCAAGCGCCAAACAGGCAACTGGGTTGTAGCACCCACTTATCCATTGACCGGGGTAATGTTAGCGCTTTGGGCATACACCTTGAGTGTAGACATGTGCGAAGTATGCACATTATTATTATATCCGCAAAGAATTTTGGTCTGATGTCAACATAGCACTGTATTTACACAGCCCTTCACTTATTCCTTCGGGCTGGTTTCATACCGTGGTTTCGCGACAGTCTTGGTTGTATGCTTTGTGTGAACAGAAGGTAGGACCTGAAATTATTTGTTAATGTATGTTTTCAAGTTGTCAGATGCGTTCATGATGGGTTCGTATGGGTGAGAAGAATGATTGTCTTTCTTTCTTGTTTATCGCCGTATAAAGCAACATTGAGACCAGACAGTCCAGTGATTGATATCATGAACACCAGACCAAACAATAGGGAAATGATATCATGGATCAAGTCCCACTCTATGGGCTGCAGCGGACCGACAGTATATTCTTACCCGAAAAACCAATCCGGGTGCGAGGAATAGAATGTTTTGCGCTATCCCGGTTCTGCTGACTTTAGGATTATTCGAACTTCCTTAAAAGGAAAGGTCAGTTTCTAGTGTTTGTGAATGATTTCAGGTTTCTAGTCGACATTTACTATACCAGATATTACAGATCACGTAATCCTCATTTTTGAATGAAATCAAAATTGGGTTATTCATTCGAAATCTCAATAGAAACTGTTTCTATTGTGTATAGCAAGAGAGTGAACATCAGTAATTTTGTAGCTAATGGCGGCGAAAGTCTCACTAAGAACGCAGTATGTAACTTCAATGTCATAATATATCATGTTCAAAAACAGGAGGAAAGGGGCGGTGGTCTAGCCTAGTGGTTACAGCGTTCGCTCGTCACGCCAAAGACCCGGGTTCGATTCCCAACATGGGAACAATGTGTGAAGCCCAATCCTAGTGTCCCCTGCCGTGATGGGATATTGCTGGAATATTGCTAAACTCACTGGAATATTACTAAACTCACTCACTCGTAGGAAGAAAAAATAGCATTGGGAAATTAAAACATTCGGCACTGGAAAGGGAAATAAGTTCAAACATGAGTAGAAGCAAAGTGTTAACGATACGCGCGCTGTATAAATCCACCACTCTGCCAAATACTGACACCTTAATTAGATACACCTTGTAAAATACAGCAGTTGCTTGAGCTTCTAAATCCTTTTCAGGACAATTTGTCGGAATAAATGTCATGTTCGGAAAATAAACACAAGTCACAATCATACAACATAATTAACGCTAACACAAATCGGAAAATATTTCGAAACAAAAAGTAGATCAAAGGCACATTACCGATGCCGAAATTATTTGCGATATGGAATTTAAATGAAACAATTTTGCGCGTAATATTCTCGAATGAAAATAAAACACGTCGCTAAGTATTCAAAATATCCGTATGAGACCAGAATCCTTCAGCAATCCTCTTTCAGAGCACTTCGTATTTCTATTATGAGAAGAGACGGGTAATCTTTGTACATTGGCACCAGTGCTGTAATGACAGCGCTTCCGTCCTTGAGTAGTTCATTTCTATGTTCAACTTTTGAAACTGTTCTGTTCTTATTTATACGATACTAAGAAGATTGTTCTGAAAAAAATGTACCTTTCGTACACAGAAACAGAGTAATCGTTCTTCCAAATCATTCCAACCACATGTTCTATGAAAACTGCAGCGCAAATACCATCATCATCTTTGTCCATGTCGTCACCACCACCAGCACCATCATCATTATCATCATCATCATCATAATCATCATCATCATCATCATCATCATCATCATCATCATCATCATCGACCACCTCCGTGGTGTAGTGGTTAGAGCGTCCGCCCGGAGTGCGGAAGGTCGCGGGTTCGATCCCCGACCGCGTCATACCAAAAGACGTTAAAATATGGCACTTGTTGGTCCCTGCCTGGCGCTCGGCATTAATGGGTACAACAAGGACTGGTCGGCTCGGAGTCAGTATAATCTGTCTGAGTGGGGTATTCATGCTTCACTGCGGCATGGTATCTCAGTGGGATAGCACTATAAAACCAGCTTAAGTCTGGGCTAGTAAAAGCAGCCGCACATACACATACACACGCATGCACGTCGTCATATGAGCGAAATCACCACCACCACCACCACCATCATCATCATCATCATCATCATCATCATCATCATCACCATCATCATCTACACCACCACTACCATCATCATCATCATCATCATCATCATCATCACTATCATCATCATCACCACCACTACCATCACCACCATCATCATCATCATCATCATCACCATCATCACCACCACCATCATCATCATCATCATCATCATCACCATCATCATCATCATCATCATCGTCATCACCACCACCACCACCATCATCATCATCATCATCATCATCATCATCATCATCATCATCATCATCATCATCATCACCACCACCACCACCACCACCACCATCATCATCATCATCATCATCATCATCATCATCATCATCATCATCACCACCACTACCATCACCACCATCATCATCATCATCACCATCACCATCATCATCATCACCATCATCATCATCATCATCATCATCATCATCATCATCACCATCATCATCATCGCCACCACCACCACCACCACCACCACCAGCATCAGCATCATCAGCAAAATCATCACCACCACCACCACCATCATCATCATCAGCAGCAGCAGCAGCAGCATCATCAATAAGCATATCATCGATGTCGAAAGCTATAGCTTTGTGAACAGTGGCAATTACCTCATCTTTCCACTATCTTTCTACAAAGCGCTGTCAGTTCTACGATTGTCTGCATTCTTCGACAGACAAACTGTGGGTACACACTAGTCATATTGCTACAGTTGGTTTACGAAATGGGGTCCGGTTATGGACACTCAAATAGCCAAGTGGGAATTCTGAAGTAGGTTCCTTGAAATGCTTTAGATACGAAGTTGACTGTACTTTAACCGAACACTCGTCGCACGGTTATTTTAAGGACAAGATATTCTTGCATATTTCTCTATCGGTTAATTGTAAAACATTTTGGTCAGATGTTGAAGATCGTTTGTAATCATACCTACGCTGAAGTCACTCGGAGCTGGTGGGCCTTCCGAGTTGGTCGGTTTGTTGTTAAACGCCGCACTCAGCAATATTCCAGCTATTTGGCAGCGGTCGTAAATAATCGGGTCTGGACCAGACGATGTGTCAACCAAGTCAGCAAACCTTACCGCCCGATCCCGTTGCTGAAGACCAATTTTATCCCGGATCTTCACGGGTTCCGGACCAAGTGAATAAATATAGTTTTACGACAGTTTTAGCAATAACCCAGCAATATTTTGACAGGGACCCCAGAAATCAGTTTTACACATTTTGCCAATATGTGGAATCGAACTCGGTCCTCAGGCTTGACCTTTCAACATACTCACCGCATGGCCTACTCAATGCCTATCAACACTAACCTGTATACTGTCAAAGTAAGAGTTATGTGATAATAGCTTTAATACCAGTTGTTTGAACATGGCATTGTACAATACAATACTGAGCAACAAATACAATATTCCGAATGGGTTGAAATTTTTGTGACATTATTTTGAAACTTCTCCCGGTTTTTATCTACTTTACTCTCCTTATTTAGGCAGTGAGTGAATTACCGCATATAACATTCGCGTTGAAATGTTTAAACCGTCACGACTACAGGTGAACGTGTCTTTCAAACGTCTCCAAATTGATTCCAAAATCAAATTCATGCCAGCTAAAGAGACCCTTTAAAACACGTTAGCATCGCACGAAAACTTTCAACAACCTTAATAGCCATAAATAACTCCATCGTATTACTCCCTTTCGATCCCTAACAGAATGGCGTGTCTCCTTTTTGCTTGATTTCTTGGTCAGTGGGTAGATTGGAAATTCTGGGCGAATATTTGTCGTGCAGAGTAATCTTGAATGCATCACAGGTTATTTGTTAAAAATTTGGTCATGGGTGACGATATGCCTTCTGATGCTTTAATTCGTTGTGAGGAATTGTGGTTGCCCTTTGCTGCAGGATTCGCTGATTAGATAACGTGTTCATAACGAACGACAAATGACACCATTACAGTTTGTCCCGGCTAAAGTCCGCCTTTTTATTATTATTTTTTCCGGAATTTAAAGACGGTTGTAGCTTCCGGTTGAAAATGTTCATTGAATTGGAAGATCTTTGTGTGCTTTAGGCTCTTCCGTTACAAAATAGATACGTAGTTTCTCTTTCCTGAAACCAATTTTACAGTGCCGTGGCTTTGGTGGTCTTTCGCCTCATAGACACTCGAGGCACTTCCCACGCCTGTGGAGTTTGGATTGGTCAGCGTCACTTCAAATTTCCGGACGGGAAAGATCACACGCCCGAGAGGCTTCAGGTTACGAGGTTGGCGAAACAGTGACCACTGGCTCCCATCCAAATAGCAGACAAATCATTGGTCGTTTGCAGAATTGGCCATTAACAAGGATTTTGAAAGAGTTATATATCCCATTTCACTAATTTAAAGCGCTCGCATTTCTTTTCACTTCCGAATTGAAGCTCAAGCAAGAATGCAAGTCATTTTCACAGTGAATTTGTTGTTGTTTTGTTTTATGATAGAAGACATGGCTTTTTGTGTAGATGAGTTCAGTCTAACAAGAAGCCGGATGCGGTCTTAAGACACTGTGAATTGTATTGACAACACTTTGAATCGCCCACCAGATGTGAGGTGAGGTGAAATGGGGTTTAACGTCGTGCTTGAGAATATTTCGCTCATATGACGACGTGCATGCGTGTGTATGGGTATGTGCGGCTGCTTGTACTAGCCCAGACTGAAGCTGGTTTTATAGTGCTAGCCCACTGAGATACCATGCCGCAGTGAAGCATGAATACCCCACTCAGACACATTATACTGACTCCGAGCCGACCAGTCCTTGTTGTACCCATTAATGCCGAGCGCCAGGCAGGGACCAACAAGAACCATATTTCAACGTCTTTTGGTATGACGCGGTCGGGGATCGAACCCGCGACCTTCCGCTCTCCGGGCGGACGCTCTAACCACTACACCACGGAGGCGGTCTCGCCCACCAGAGAAGACCGTGGTAACAAAGTGGTAACAAAGTGGTAACAAAAAGGCATTTAGAAGTTGGACGAACATGAACACATGACACGTTTCATGGGTGACAATTTCTTTGTATTCTTTATGTACATATTATTCTAAGTACAAACATAGCATTATATTGTAATGACAAAGCCAAGAGCGAGGGGTGGGGGGGTGGGGGTATATTAACACAGGCACATTACCACCGCCCACACCCATTCTTGGCCTTGTCATAACAATATATTGTTATCTTTGTACATTAATCCTAGTTGACTTCGTGATTATATTGTTATCTTTGTACATTCTCCCACCTTGCGTTGTGTAAACATGTTTTATCTATATATATATATTTACTCTGTGCACTGACTCAGCATTCACCTGATGAAGAAGCATGAATTAGCTCTGAAACGTCGTGTGTAGACTAAAAAGAAGTTGTTATCCATAAAAAAATGTCCATTTGGCAATTAACATACTCAAATCAATATGAAAACATTTACGTTTCTTTCTGTGGCATTTGATGACAAATTTAAGGTTATTTTTTCGTTTAAGCGGAATTTTAAGAGTGTTTCTGTATTTGAATATCGGATTACTTCTAAAATGCACAGCCAAAGGGTTCTTCAAAATTCAAAGCGATCGTTTTCACCAGAGTATAATTTGAAATGACACAAATACATTACTTCTTTCTTTCCTTTTGTTTCATAGTTTATTGAAATTTGATATATCTCAACAAAATGTTTTCGCGAGGAAGTAAGTAATTATAATCTAAAAACCATAAGTCAGTATGGCATTGTCGCATTAACGATCAAGAGATATGCGAGTCTCGACAAGTGCGTCGACTAAACTGATTTATGACATGTTATGGATTTCATTGAGCAATCCCTCTGTGACGACATTACAGCATCATTAAGGTTCAATTATCACTGTGATGATGTTGTATGCTGCGAATAAGTATCATCTTTCTATACTGGACCTCTAGTAAATGGAATCTGTCAAAACCCCACCTTGTTATTTCTCAGTAAGAGTCTTATATTAAAGCAAGTGTATTATGTCTGTAGGCTGTGTCAACACGCACGTCACATTTACGCGATAATGCTTTTTCAGCCGATATTTATCACAACCAAACCGTTGTTAAGAGTTAAAATTAATTCTCAGTCCATGATAATATGGAATTATAAATGGGTAAGGTTTCTGCCAATTGTAAGAATAACCTATCCTGACATTTATTTAACAGGAGGATTATGTACCTTGAGCAAAGGGAAGGCATAACTTCAGAACTTTTTCTGAAGCATATCAATTAGATTTTGTGTCTGTCCTCAATCAAAAGAATATGCGAGCGAAATCTGCTACTGTCTTAACCATTAGCGTTGTTTGTGGGCGAGACGTATTCTTCAATATTATACTGTCATACAAGTTGTGTCGAGTGCCGCTTTCAACAGTATTCCAACAATATCACGGCGGGGGACATAGAAATGGGCTTCACAAATTCCTCCAAGTCATGAATTAACCTACTCTCATCTACTAGTCAATCAAATGTGTGAGACTCATTTTCACCGTTGATATGCATATAGACTGATGTACAAAAGAAAGTACACTCCTGGGTCTGTAGGATTTTTTTCCCTAAAAGCAGCGCAAATATTTTTAAATGTTTTCTGAATTGTGTACGTGTTGCGAAAACATAATTGTGCCCATAATCGAACAATCGAATCGAACCAAAATCATCCAATCGCTCAATTATGTCCAATTTATGTATTATTTACCAGAACCCGATATCTAGTAATCAAAAGAAAGAATACAAATGGCTTTTCGTCACATCTGTAATTCCCACGATTTTCAGAGCCAAATTTATTTTCAGCAACTTCAAATCTTACATTCCAAGTCTGCCAAAAAGGGCTGTTTTCTTGACTCGTCCTTTGAAGTGAACATGTTTTATGACTACAAACACGACGTTAACTACACGTCAACTATATTTAATATCGTCAAGTCGCAGATAGTTGACTAACAAGGCGACAAGGACACGGGTTAAAAACGGAAAAGAAATTTCCAGGAGACTAATTTTGGTTAGTGGATTTGTGTCGCAGGCTGGATTTGGTACTCAGCACTTTCATCTGCAGGGAAATGAAATCAGATCCCCCTACAAACCCGGATGTTGGACTTGATGAACCAGTTTTACCATTGTTTTCTTATAAGAGGTTTCGTGAACGTAATGGAGAGCAATGGAAGCAAGATCACCCATGTAACAAAAACGTTATCGGTTGAAAAAGACCCAAATTTGGCAGTGATAATCCATCAGAGCTGGTGTTTTGTGGGGCTTTGGGCGTTTATTGGTCGGAAATCGAATATACGTCGTCAAATTGGTTGTTTGGATAGGATACCGCGGAAACACGGTGTAAAGACCACTAGTGACATGATATGTCGACGAAGACGATCGCCAGAAAGAATAGCAGCAATAAGGAGGAATACTTGGCAAAGAGCAGCAATATTGATCTTGTCATTTTCACAGCACACCACACATTAGCGAGCCTAACCGTTTTACACAAAATAAAATACTCCATGTTCGTTTTTGGTATACTGCATTACCCTCCTAATTCACACATGCGCCCGATCTTGGTTTTTAAATTAACCCTTAAAAAGTCAATATCTGGCTGTTTGAGTACTTAAAGCGAGCAGACTGAAATTATTGAATTTTGAGAGCAATCGACCACATAACCGTTGAGGTACATGAAGCCAATCCATTGTAATACTAAAGATTTAAAGCTGTCATCATTTCAGAAAACTTCATCACTTAAAGAATTGTGATTTGTCTTTTTTCAGATTTGTTAAAGTCAAATGTCTCTTTAAATGTATGTCAACACACTGAGCAGATTAGCTGAGTTATACGTCTAGACTACTGAAACGAGATTTGAAGCGAAAACGTTTCTTGTTACCGGAATTAGACAAGAGAGATTGATATTCTGCTCAAGGCAAGGGCATGGATGACAACGACCAGATGTTCTTCGTGAAAGGTCATGTCTTGCTCGGGAAGACGATGGTGTGGAATTCATGTTAGGTTTTAGGTTTTCCTGTTTGGATGCGCCTGACAATGGATAGAAACATATGTGCGTGTTTTATGCCGCATGTTCCAACAGTGGGACAACAAGAGTCTTGGTCTAGAGACACAATACTCATGAATTGTTAGTTTGATGAAACGGGTAATGAGAAGACCAATCGGTTTCAAAATATCATCACTAACCTATCAGTATCTTCACGAAAGAGCCCGAGTCAGCAGATGTCATCTGGTATCGGATCTGTGAAGACCAATCAGTTTCTAAATATCATCACTAACCTATCAGTATCTTCACGAAAGAGCCCGAGCCGTCATATGTCATCTGGTATCGCATGTGTGAAGACCAATCGGTTTCAAAATAAAAATCATTAATCTATCAGTATCTTCCCGAAAGAGCCCGAGTCTTCAGATGTCATCTGGTATCGCATGTGTGAAGACCAATCGGTTTCTAAATATCATCACTAACCTATCAGTATCTTCACGAAAGAGCCCGAGTCTTCAGATGGCATCTGGTATCGCATGTGTGAAGACCAATCGGTTTCTAAATATCATCACTAACCTATCAGTATCTTCACGAAAGAGCCCGAGTCTTCAGATGTCATCTGGTATCGCATGTGTGAAGACCAATCGGTTTCAAAATATCTCCACCAACCTATCTGTATCTTCACGAAAGAGCCCGAGTCTTCAGATGGCATCTGGTATCGCATGTGTGAAGACCAATCGGTTTCAAAATATCTCCACCAACCTATCAGTATCTTCACGAAAGAGCCCGAGTCTTCAGATGTCATCTGGTATCGCATGTGTGAAGACCAATCAGTTTCTAAATATCATCACTAACCGTCATATGTCATCTGGTTTCGCATGTGTGAAGACCAATCGGTTTAAAATATCACCACTAACCTATCAGTATCTTCACGAAAGAGCCCGAATCTTCAGATGGCATCTGGTATCGGATCTGTGAAGATCCGGGTAAGACATGACTATCAGCTACTCATGATTGTTGAGTAACGGGACATCCACCGCCATCCACCATCAGTGTGATAACTCGCTCCGCTTAACAAGTAGCATGAGCTGAATACTCCCCACGGCGTTGAGTTGGTTGAAACAATGCCAGAAAGAGACATTCTGTGATAAAGGGAACATTCCAGCGCCTTGAACATGTACTTGTTGAGCATGAGCTGATATGTGCTCTATATAAATATCCAATAATGAATAATAATAATAATTTTATCTTTGGCTCAAATCTTATGTTTCCTTGTTGGATTTTTCAGGTGAACGATTGACGTATCCTTGTTGGTTTTAATTTGATACGCACACCTCGAATTATGAAAATCAGATCATTGTATGACAGACATTGTACAATGGACTCTGCCACCGGCATATGTTTCTTATTATCGAACGGGTTCTATTTTGTTTTTGCTTTGTTGTTCCTTAAAGCCACACTCAGCAATATTTCAGCTATATGGCGGCGGTCTGTAAATAATCGAGTCTGGACTAGACAATCCAGTGATCAACATCATGAGCATCGATCTACGTAACTGGGATACGATGACGTGTGTCAACCAAGTGAGCGGGTCTGACCATCCGATCTCGTTAACACTCTTACGACAAGCATTGGTTGCTGAAGACCAATTGTAACCCGGATCTTCACTGGTTGAACTGGTTACTATCAACGTTCATATCTGTCACAATTTCCCATATGGTCATCCTTGTTTACATAAATGGTTCTACATAAGCCCAACACTGTGATATATTTACCCTATACTGCGTATTTTCATCACGTTTAAAACCCATTTCTGGTGTCCCCCGCCGTGATATTGCTGGAATATTGCTAAAAGCGGCGTAAAACAAAACTCACTCACTCATCACGTTTATATGTCAGTTAGTGCAATCTGCTATTGGTGAACAAGTGCTGATAATATAACAACGGAAACGTCAGTGACGTCAATTCGTTTCCTGTATTCCTTACATACTAAAGCATCGGGTTATTAAGCTTGACACACGTGGTGTGATGTAATTTGAAAAGAACCTGTTAAAGGAATAAAGAATGTATCCCGAGGTATGGATCGTTTGATTACCAAACCGTACACTGAATTCTCCATTTTTCCTCTAAGCAGAAATTTCTGATTGAGCTAATCTGTGCCATTGTCACAAAAACTGAAAAAACGTTCCCGATTGATGAATTAAAACTTATTCTCCGAATTCCTGTGGCGATTAATCCTTTCAAACGAGCATTGAATCGACCGGCTAACTTCCATCACAGTGTGTCATAATTGAATAACTAGAGCCAACCCCATCACTTATAATACCATTGGTGCTACTCCTGCGACACCTTCGTATCATCAATACATCGCACTTCATGGATGGAAATCTTGTTACAGAAGTTATAATTAAATCTCAGTCTTTCCTCGACGTCTCGGCAAGTTCTACTGCTCAAATGGGTTTATTGTCTGGAGAAAGTATAAATAGGTGCTGTCATATCTGTCAACCTTGCCGCCCACCTGCCGTCAACTACGTGTTTTGTTTCGGAAATATAGATGTCTTAATGTGTTGTATTTTGTTCGTGGTGCTCTATTGATTATGCTTCCTGAATTGAGATATTGCTCCGAATAACGCTTCTGTGATTTATTCGAAGACGGTAAAATATTCGAGCCATATAAATATCATGTTCGCATGTGTTTCGCAAAAGGCAGACAACTGTACGTTTGTAATAAGCATAGGGCTTTAGTTCAACCCACACTGTGATTTGATCGAACTTTGGAATTAAGGAACCTTGACAGTCAGTCAACAGTGTTTTGCAAGTTTCAAATATACTTGTTACGGCCATATGCAGAAAAAAGAAGACAATAGAAAAATACAAAACAACTGTACTCAAGCTAACTGCTATCATACAGGTCTACAAGCATATGAATAAAGCGCTTTTGACCAATTCTGATTAATTTCAAGAATATCCAGTGTATAAAGTCTGCATGGACCACGTACACTGGAATACAGGTGCCAATGTTCGACACATTTGAAACCTAATCTTAAAGATGCACGAATGTCGAAACCCATACACTAATGTTCCAGTTGAGTGAAACGTACCTGTTAGCGTCAACGTGTAACGCACATGGCAACCATGTTCTTACAGCTTATGCTCGGTAATAATATTTGACGCTACTCTTCAACGGACTGGGATAGCCAGATGTATTTGAGAAACAAACGTAAAATAGGACATCGTTATGAACAACACACGTGACGGGCAACCAACGCGTGAACATCAAACTCCTAATGACAAACGCACTTAGAAATCTGGATCATATGAGAACTATGATCAACGCCCTTGGAAATCAAGATTTTTATGATCAAAGCCTTTGATGTTCCAGATATTAATAATGAACGCACTTGGAAATCCAGGTTTCAAAGAGCTAAGCACTTAAACATTCGGGTCATCAAGATAAATGTACAGTGAAATTCAGATCCTAATTATCAACGCACATGACAATCCAGTTATTGCAGATCAACGCACTTGGAAATCCAGGCGTTACAGATCAACGCACTTGGAAATTTTGGTCTAAATGATTATCGCACATGATATTCGCACATGTGAATTCAGGTTTTAATTATCATCGCTCATGGAAATCACGGTTTTTTTCAAGCATGCACTGTTCTTTGGGACTTACGAGCTGGCTGTTATGCCAGTGACAGCACTACACTTACTGACTACATGTTTTCTTTATTATAGGATATTTATATAGCGCACATATCCACGCACTAGTGCATGCTCAAGGCGCTGGTATTTATTCCCTCCATCATTGGATGTCAATCTCAACGGCACATCGCATTATCAATATCAACACCCTGGGGGAGTATACAACTCTTGCAGCCACTAGGTTGCACCGAGTTATTGTGGCTTTCTTATCCTAACAAGGTACCCATTCACAGTTCGGTGGACTGGGACACATATTCACAGTACTTTGTCCAAGTTCACTGCACGTTGCTGTACCCGCAACTAGGTGTTTGCACGTATTCATGTGGCCACCATCTGGTCAAATATCAACGGACTCGTGGGTTCTTTTAAGTACACAGGGTTGTGTACTGTACACTAGGGGTTATGACAACACTGAAAGAGTCTGCACACAAAGTTGACTCCAAGGTTTTTACACCCGGTCACAGGTGGGCTCGATCTCGACACCTCAACCTCGCTGGACCGCTAGCCTGGCGCCTTAGCCAGCTCGCCCAGCTCTTCCCATGTTTTGATAATATCAGGTACATTACTGAATACTCCATCCATCCCTGTAGAGCTACTAATGCTCATTGCTTCGTAACAAGCTATCCGCAAAGAGTTGCCTAGCGTTGAGCATAATAGCTGGGCGGTTAAAAGGCCCACGGGAGGCTACAGTGGTTGTAAATGACGCTTGGTGTGTTCCGACTGAAATCCGAATACCGAGGGTTTATTGGTTCAGCTTCAAGAGGTTCAACATTTAGGTTTCTATTTTACTGAAGTGCTGTTACTGTTTGTGGTATTTCGTAATGCCACACACAGACAGTTTTATTGCTACTGTACGTTTACAACATTTTTAACGTGATTATATGTAATACTCTAGTGTATGCTTAACTACGTCAAATGAACAGTCTTTAAGCCACTATTTCTAACTGCTTTATGTGATATTAATCAAATCAGATCAGCATCATAGGTCAACATCGACGTCGTTTAGTGCACGCCCTATCACGATAGGATAATCCCCTGGTGATGCCATTGTTGAATTGACTGTACCGCACTCTGTTAAGGATAAAACTGTCCCTATGGCAAGTATAATTAGAGGTTACGTTTCAGAGGAGTACTAAAAGGTTATTATTTTTAAAATGTTATTAAAGGAACACAAATCTGTTTCCAAGAATTCTTTTTATTTGAATATATTTATTTCAGGTCAGGCTATTGTACTCAACGAAGCTTTTGAAAGGTATTTAGAAGATGGACGAACATGAATACATGAATTTATGGATAACAACTTCTGTTTTTCATTCACCTGATGAAGGAGCAAGAATTATCTCTGAACCGTCGTATGAAGAATAAAAAAGAAGTTGTTATCCATAAAACGTGTCATGTTTTCATATTGTACTCGACAGAACAATAAAAAGGGTAAGGACCACCCTAATATTCAATATTTATGTATTATGTGCATCATAATATGAACAACTGAATACTTTCATCTTGAAAATTGGGGTGGTCCTTAACTTTTATTGTTGAGTATATTTCATAACACAGTCATTATTCTTAATGGGGGTAACATTCACTGTACTTAAAGAGAGCTGCTGACTTCTATTGTTCTATTTCATATTCAAAGGTTCCTTTCAAAAGGAACTTTCTGTCAAACTTTCTATACATGTTTACACATATAAAGACTTCAGTTATCCAAACATCTCGCTCCTAATTGCACAGTATTCTCGAATATATGTTAAAATCGAATAATCAACTTCTGCACCTTCGTTATTTGAAAGCTAAGATTAAAGAAATATTTTGTTAATTTTCTGAGGCAGACACAAGAATCTCGGAAACTTTCTCTGAAAATTGGTCTGATGGCAAAGGTATATATACCCAGAGAGTCTGTAAGGGCATCATTTTTTTATGTGTTTCACGTACCCACCAAACTTTGAACATGGGTGGAAAAACAAAACTTAATAAAGACAAAAACTATCTCAATAATGTTCTTGATGCTCAATTATTGTAATTCTTATTACAATTTATCGCGTTCTTTGGATTAGTGGCAGCGACTGATTAAAAGATAAACATTTTATATGACGAGGCGGTACACACCCTTTTAGGTTCGAGTCGTTCGAATGAACAAAAAACGTTTGTTTGGGGGATCGGCAATAAAATTAGAAGGGTCGGTCGGGCGATGTGAAACACAGAAAATAAAAATGCTGCACTAATATACAGGTACCTCCGTCTTTAAGGAAGGAGTGTAATGTTTCTTTTGGTGTTAAGTGTATAGCAGTCGGGGTGTGCTGACAATCGAACTATCAGTTTGTCACAAACAACCAAATCCCACGTCACCAGCTTACACAATCATATATGAGAACATTCTCTATGTGGGAGGGGCGGTGGCGTAGCCAAGTGGTTCAAGCGTTCGCCCGTCACGCGGAAGGCCCCGGGTTCGATACCCCATGTAAGTGCAATGTGTGAAGCCCATTTCTGGTGTCCAACGCCGTGAAATTGCTGGAATATTTCTACAATCGGCGTAAAACTAAATTCACTCACTCACTCACTCATCCTGATACAGCAATGACACCTTGACGTCATAATTAGTCGTGTATGGTTTGTTCAGGATTGTATCTAACGTACTCTAAACATTTGTTTTGTTAGGTTGTATATTAGGGCTGCGCAATATAACCAGTTTACCGGTATTTACCGGTTCAGACATGAAAACGATACGTATTGCGATACGCTGATCGAAAACCGGTATTTTGACATGCATTCGGAAAACTTCGTAACACTCGGAAATCTTCGGATATTTCCGTTTTTTAAATTGTTCTTTTCCCTGTTTCATTAGTGCCAAATGTTAATTACATTTTTATTTTGTCATGATTAAAAGTTTTTATAAACGGTAAATCAGTCATAGTGATTTTGTTGTGTTTTTGCTTGTAATCAAACATTAACTCGATTATAAGTAGTTTTTGTTAAAAAAATAATCCTTGCAATATATTGCAATATATATCGCAATATATGCTTCCGCATCGCAATATATCGCAATATGAAAATTCGCTGCAATACCCACCCCTATTGAATATTGGATATTATTAAACGCCGCAACGAGTAATATTCAAGCTGTTAACGGCGGTCTCTACATAATCGAATCTGAACATGGTTGTTGGATTTCATCGTATCCAAGATCGATGCTCCTGATGACAATCACTGGATTGCCTGGTCAGGTATTTTTGCACGCCGCCATCACATAGTTGAAATATTCCTCTTTTAAAGCGTTATACAACATGCAACAAATAGAAACCATACAAACGATACCGGTACATTTCAGACCGACAATGTACTGTCACGAGTAATTTCGCTCTTTTGAATTGGATTTTGCACGGAATGCACGTTCAGCACCTACTCGTCACTGACAGTTGTACCGTTAGCCATGTTACAGTTGGGCTCAAGTCACGATAAAGAATGGCTTCCTGCGTGACACGTGAGGAGTATTCACTATCTATTTTTTCGTTGCCTGATCTTCTGAAGTGTGCCACAGCTTTAAACATTGAAAGACAAGGTAATTTTATACCAAAGCACAGTTGACTAACGTATATATATATATATTTGCAAGCTTGGCGAGAACAAATCTCAAGTCACGATGAAGCATGGCTGTCAGCGTAACACGATAAGAGGTGGTGGAATTGGGTTTTACGTCGTGCTTGAGAATATTTCGCTCATATGACGACGTGCATGCGTGTGTATGTGTATGTGCGGCTGCTTGTACTAGCCCAGGCTGAAGCTGGTTTTATAGTGCTAGCCCACTGAGATACCATGCCGCAGTGAAGCATGAATACCCCACTCAGACACATTATACTGACTCCGAGCCGACCAGTCCTTGTTGTACCCATTAATGCCGAGCGCCAGGCAGGGACCAGCAAGTACCATATTTTAACGTCTTTTGGTATGACGCGGTCGGGAATCGAACCCGCGACCTTCCGCACTCCGGGCGGACGCTCCAACCACTACACCACGGAGGCGGTCAACACGATAAGAGCATTTAATATCTATTAGTAATCAGTTAAGACGTCCTAAATATCTCAGTGTCAAAATACCCAGTTTGTTTAGCTTAAATATATTTATAATAATAATAATAAGTCATCTTCTATAGCGCACAGTCTCCAAACACCAAGTGGTTGCTAGCGGCAAATATCGTTGTAAAGTCAAGACGTAGTGGTTTATAAAGCACGTTGAAAGCAAAATCTCCGCTGGGAGCATGCGTCATAATTAAGAGCTTGGGAACGCAAACAAATATCATAACTTGACTGCTGACCTCTATTTATTATTTCAGACCATGAACAGTTCCAAGAACGTGATGATTAAGGGGAGATTAATTCCAAACATATTGTAAACGATTGTTTTGAAATCAGTTGATAATATTCGGCTTTGAAAAATAATTTTTTTATTGTCGTAACTGTCCATATTTATGGCATATTTATTGTTAAACTTATTCCATTCCCCAACAATTACGAGTTTTAATGAGTCATTTGTCAACTCAAAAAGAAAATATTAATATATATCCGTTAACATATTTTCGAATGTCCAAATACTTCGCAATATGCTTCGGATTAGATCATACATTATTTCTTCCTGGCCTAATCTTCTGAAGAGCATCACGGCTTTCAGACACTAAAAACGACAAGATGATTTTATTCCAACGTAACGTTAGCTGAAGCAAATGTCGTCTTGAACCCTTGGCGAAAACAAAACGCTGGTAACATAGACAGAGAACCTCGGCGTTTTGTTTGTTTTGTCGTGAATGTCAAGAGTATCATTAGCAACCTTTATTGTGACTCGGGGCAAAATACCCCATTTGATATTATTCCGTGATTTCTTAAAGATGCGCGAAGGGACCTGGGTCTTGTCTACTTATCTTTATTGTGACTCTTGGTTACAAGGGGTCGTCGTTCAGCCAATCACTCGAAGTGATTAGTTGGAGAGATCGATGATCGGTAGAAATCCAACAGAATTGTTGACGCTGTGATGAGGCTGTTGGTGTTTGGTGCCAGAGAGACGATGAAATGGTGTGTTAAGTTTGTACTTCCTTACATGACACATGGACGACTCGTGTGGGATCTGTCATCGTGTTTTGTCGTTGTACTATGAGGAAACGATTGCCGCTCAAAGTGGATGTGGTTGGCGTTTGTAAGGATTAAAGGTATTATGAGAGAGAGAGTGAGAGAGGGAGATAGAGACGAGAGAAGTAGGAAGGGAGAGTCGGAGGTAGAGAGAGAGATAGATGGAGGAAGGGAGAGTGAGCAGAGACAGACGAGAGGAGGGTGGGGGAGAGAGAGAGAGAGAGAGAGGAGCGAAGCAGTAAGGGAGAGGGAGAGAGAGAGGAGGAAGGGAGAGGGAGACATAGAGAGATTCAAGGAGGAAGTGAGAGACAGAGGGAGAGAGATAGAAGGAGGTAGGGAGAAGAGAGGCATTGAGAGAGAAAGGAGGAAGGGAGAAAGAGACCACATACAGACACAGATTGAAAGACAGAGGAAGAAAGCTTGACCGAGGCATAAAGAGACACAGAGAGAGAGGGAGCGGGGTTGGGGGGTAGGGAGGCGTATATTGCACTCAGTGTCTATTTCCCCATACATGTACTCCCGTCCAAAGTTTTCAGCAAAAACAACTTTCCTCTACATACGAATACAACATGTCAAGTTGTTCATGAAGGCGACATTTGGAGGACGAAACGGAGCCTTCGCCACCTCCAAACCGTGTCCGCGCTATGTCAATTAAATCACAGCTTATTCTCCATGCCACTGAGATAAAGCTCCAGCAGGTTTTGATGGACACTTTGATCTGCTGGAATATCAATATTAATCCATATGATAAGCAGGCTCCATATCAAAATGTCGTCTTATTTTGTTCGCAGAATTTTGGAAGGTAGTCATAAATTGTTGGCAGAAAAGAATACATTCTTTCATGTCAATGTCGACACACACGTAAAGACAAGATACGATATTTTTGTTAAATTTCACCTTAGGTTGAAGCAAAGCCACACTGACATTACATAAAGTAAAAGAAAACTTTTGCATGTTGTTTGTGATTATTTAATGCTGCTATTTATGTAGGCTTGTCACTCCTCAGAGATACAGTCTTTTTATTCATGGGTTACTTGTCAATAACTGAGCTGGGAGCAGCAAAGAGATACGATTACATGATTGAAAAGGCGAAGAAGGTTATAGCGCTTTCATGATGACTTGCTGCACCACGTTTACGTGTGTGTGCGTGCGTGCGTGCGTGCGTGCGTGCGTGCGTGCGTGCGTGCGTGCGTGCGTGCGTGCGTGAGTGTATGTTTTGGTATTAGTCCAAACTAATGATATTTCATAGTATTATCCCCTGAGATACCATGCCTCTGTTTAGCTCGGAGACACTACTTGCGCACATTATACTGACTCGGTGTCTACCAGTCGTTGTTCTATCCCTTAATGCTAAGCACCAGGCAGGGCAACAACAAATGTTATCTTGACCAGGGATGGTACCAACGACATTCTGAGAATACCCCCAACCCATTCACGTACATATCCATGCCTAAACGATGATGATGCCTTTAAATAGTTGGTGACCAATCACCTTGTTTTCATTAATATTGAAATGAAATGACGGAAGACACACTTTGGAAAACCCGTGAAGATCCGGGTTAGAATTGATCTTCAGTAACCCATGCTTGTCGTAAGAGGCGACTAACAGGATAGGGTGGTCAGACTTGCCGACTTGGTTGACACATGTCATCATATCCCTATCGCGTAGATCGGTGCTCATGATGTTGATCACTGGATAGTCTGGTGGTGAGGGTGATGATGGTTGTAAGGTGGGATCAACAATTGTGTTCTGGGGAGGTAGGGGGTCATCAATCTTGTACACATATACTTGGGGAAGGGGTCATTTGTACATAAACATATCTAAAATTTATGTTTAAAATTATGGGAGGTGTGTGTTTGGGCTGGGGGTTATGATTTGATGTTGTACATGACATTCATGGGGGGGGGGAGTCACTTACTTTGTACATATATTTTAGGGGGGATCATTCACATCATACATGTTTTTGCATAAAAACCATCATCAACGCCCCCTACCACATCTTCCCTAGCCATCAAATATTAGCGGTCCCTAAGTAAATTAACACAGCCGCGACGCGATTATGACGTATATCGAACAATTGTCGAACTGTCACGCCTTGCATAATATTGGGTCAGTTTTGTGAGGACGACAACGCGACGACGTCCATAAGCGGACCGATAAATAAATGACTCTCTGAATGGAATAAATACACTCACACTGATACCTGTCAGGAAAATGTTGACATCAGGTATAAGACACATCCATAAAATATGCCATCACTTAATTAACCTGTCATATTGATCAAAACAATTAAACCTTAAAGCCACAAAATATGTTTCTCGTCTGAAGTCACTGACACATTCAACCTTTACTTCAGAGGCTGAACATTATGGTTTAGCTTCCGGTGCGGTAAGCAAACATAGGATAGGAAAAGACAACTCTTACGTTAACATCCGCACAACCTTGACATTGCTAAGACCAATAAAACCTTATTTACGCCGGACAGAATCAAATATTATTGAAAACAAATCAGGATTTTCATGTTGACGAGAAAGAGCACAATCTTCTCAGTCTGAAATGTGAAATTAATTCAGGAAGATCCATTGCCATTAGTTTGATTAAACGAAGGTCGTACGACAATGAAGCGAGAGGAATCTCACATTTGACAATACATGCAGCCTGGGTTATCAAGATGTGAAATTAATCGGCGCATGAGAACGCCCCACCTGACACTGTTTACTGTGGAAGATCTCCCACCGTGTATGCTTTATTGTTCCCCACGGTTTTGTTCATGGCAATATTTACCCACATAAACCATCAATGGCCAACATTTAGCCCAATGGTCTCTATCGCCCGCCTAAATTGATTGCCATTGTGGCCACAGTGGTATTATTTAATGACTAATTGTGTCCACTGCACTATCCGTGACTCGTGGAATAATTTGGTATTTACTTTATCAGTTAAACAAATCCAATATGCTCTCACATTCGCAAATATACCACTTTTAGCATCGAAAGTTCTTTTCAGTCTCAGAGGCTAGTTCCGATGTAGATGTTATGAGGTGATGTTTTGAGAGGACGAGGACGTCGTCAATAACACAAACACGTGATTTTGTTGGTTTCGTATATCTACAAAGATCAAAATATAATAATTACGGATATTTTGGCAATATTTGCAATGTCTCTTTGCGATAACAAAAGAAAGATATTGATATTATTGATAGCCTTAACGCCCCTTCTCACTCGACTTTGACCAAGGTTCGAGACAATGATATCACATTAACCTTTAATGTTAGAAAAAATAATACATATGTTTGTCCTATTTCAATCTTGAGACTGCAATAGGAACTGATTAGTTTAATTTCAGAAGATTATAAATGAGACTATTTTCTTCAGGGTATGCGTCTGGAGCTAGATATCGTCTCGATCAAAACGATTATCTATAAATGAAAACGCATTCTGAGGAACAAACACTGAATTATTATCTAAGCGAGGCCTGTTGTTTGCTAAATACAACATTTATCAATGTGCAAAAATACTGTATTTTCACATTACCAAATTCGGTACGTTCTTGCAGGCTTTCGATTTTCTGTTTTTCTTCAACAAAGAACATTGTCGATTTCAATCTTATACCATTAAATGTCAAGTGTAGTTTGGAAAAAAAGAATCCTCAATTTTAAGCTTGGTTTTACGTAGTGACCCTGAAGGCACGTTGTCCTACAGCATTAAACAGAAGAGGTGGGGGAATTAAAAGATCCAATAAAATGGTGCTCAGGGCTTTTCGATGCCAATTCCAGATGTGAAGGGGAAGGGGAAAGACCATCACTCTTGCTCCTCGACCGTCCTCTCTTTAGATGACAATTGACTGATAACTTTAGTTATTTGGAGTAGCCCTGGGTTAAATGTCACGAATGCGCTCCCGGTGAACTTGGCGCTAATAGTTGTCTCCGTTATTTCAGCTGCTGAATTGAGACCTGCATCACTGATGTTCCCCACATCATTAAGGTGGTGTGATGAAACTGAAATAATGTTATAATACGTTCAACCAGTCTCAATCAGTCACTCACCGACTGACTGACTGACTGACTGACCGACTCGCCATCCCACCCCCACTCACCGGCTCAGTCACTGACTCACTCACGCACTTGGGTGTTCACTGACGCACTCACCCACCCATCCACTCACTCACTCATTTACTCACTCTCACCAAAATGCAGTAGTTATTTAACCATTGTGAGATTTCATTTGCAAGGTGACAGGTAGTCCATTAGTTCCAACACAGTGCATAAAGTCTCACTGCTATGATATATAAGCTAATTTCATTGTGCAGAGTTTAACCATGCCATGCCAGAAAACCTACGATTTTGAGGCCTAGATGTATCCATTCTCATGTCTTACCCCAAGGACAGACATCAGCGATGTGCATCATTGTAAGGTCAAGCTCAATTATGTTGTAGCGTTAACCTCATCCACTCAAAAACCCGCTCATTTTGATACAACCAATACATTAAATCAGCTGATCATTTTGAGACAACCAACACACTGAATCACCCGCTCATTTGAGACAACCAATACACTGAATCACCCGCTCATTTTGAGGAAACCAATACACTGAATCACCCGCTCATTTTGAGAAAACCAATACACGAGACCACCGCTCATTTTGAGAAAACCAATACATTCAAACACCTGCTCATTTTGGGAAAACAAATACACGACATCACCCGCTCATTTTGGAAAACCAGTACACCGAATAACCCGTACATTTTGAGAAAACCAATACACTCAAACACCTGCTCATTTTGAGAAAACCAAAGCACTCAGAAATCCGCTCTTCTTGAGACAACCAATACACGAGACGCCCAGCTCACTTTGAGACGACCAATACACGAGATCCCCAGCTCAATTTGATGCAACCAATACACGAGATGCCCCGCTCAATTTGATACAACCAATACACGAGATTCCCCCACTCAATTTGAGACAACCAATACACGAGATGCAGTTGTACGTGTATTCTGAAACCATTCACCATACATCAAACCAAAAGGAATTAAAAAATGAATAATTTATTAACTAAGCTATAAAATATATCAAGATGTGATTAACGATATGCATATAATGTTTATTCCTGTAAATAGTTTACGCTCCCAAATCAAGTCTTAATATACATCTGCAGAGAAGATGATTATGACATGACCCTGCATAATGAAGCACAACATTGACCAAACTGTACTCGAAAACTACAGCAAAACCCTATGAAATACACACAATACATTTTCTGAACATTACAAATCTCTCACGACTCGCAGCAGCAAGCAGTCACTGTGCACATCAACTTTGTTACAGAGGATAACAAATGATAGATGACACTGCGCATATGGGCGATTTGGGCCGCCTTCAGCGTCCAGGGAGTATAATAAACGTCAATTTTCTAACTCAGAGTGGTAGCGACGGTGCCAGGCTGATGACATCTCCCGTCTGTCACTCATGTGCCCGCTGCAATGATGAGGGTGTAACAGCGACTCCTTGGCTGACAATGACGTCGGCCCTGTGGGCTTCACAACCGTTTGAATACCGCTGGCGCTATATTCAGTCTGTTTTATACGTATTTGAACTATTAGGAGTCTACAAGTACAGTCCTCGGAGGGAAATGAAATTGAAGCCATGGGTTAAGTAGTCTCAGTTCTGAGAGTCCGGCTGCATATTTAGATGTAAGAAATGAGAAACATTCTGTTTTCGGAGAAACAGATTTCCAGGGAGAGAAAAAGTAGATAGTTCAAGCTTCAGTTGAGACAAAGGGAAGGCAGTATGTTTATATTTACCAGAGGAGAGGAAAGTTCTTTGACATTTAGATTTGGTTTATAGATGGAAATTATAGTTAATTCTATTAACTGTTATTCGGGTGGGGGTGGGTTGGGGGACTTATTGCACGAGCAGCAGTGCAATTTGGTAAGTATTCATGTGATTTACATATCTATTTTGTGTTTTACAAATTCCTTTACATTTAAATCAATTTCACTCAAGACTGGTTCTCCTTGACCTATCAGAATCTGTGGGTCAGTTCTCAGAAAGTAATTATCAAATGGGATTGTAACTTGGAGCACGGTAACCAGAAATTAAAAAAGACACTGTATTTGCTCATAATTTAGCAATAATTCAGCAATACCACGGCGGCCGGCACCAGAAATGGGCTTCACACATTGTGCCCTAATTCCCTTCTTTTCTTCTGAGTAGTATATGAGTGGGTGAGTTTAGTTTTACGCCGCACTCAGCAATATTCGATGTTACGACATCTAACCGGGACCTTCACGGAGAGGGAGCTAATGGCTATCATTGCCGATCCCTATCTGGAATAAACTCTTTGAAAATTACTTCGTTGGAAAAAAACGGCATGAGTTTGAAGACAGGTGAAGCCCCAAAGCGACGCCAGTCTAATTTGCTGACACATGAAGCTCCATACAGCGCATCTCGACGCCTCCGTCGACTGGGCTTATTTGTCTACGTGAGACACCGTAGCGCATCGTATCTTTAACACAATTGCGAAAGCACTTACAGCTTGCGCTGTCACAACAATAGTAACCACGTTAATGCAGTACAATTCTCCTCAATAATATTTTGTACATGGAACTGCGATGCACTTCATGCAATAAGTACGTAAGCTTTCACTCAAATGTTAATGCATTTCCAGTTGCAGAAATCATAATAGATACTGCATCTCGAACATCGGTTCACACGGTTCGCAGTCGAGTAAAACAAACATCCAGGCGTGCGTGGTTAAGTCTGTGATTCAAGGCAACAACCAAACGCCCATCATTGGCTAATTACCATCTCACACTAAGTGGCTTTCAGAGCAATTGACGGTAGACAAGAATTTATTAGCTGACAACAGAAATCAAATAAAATTACCGAGCCCCGCGAGAGAAGTAAACCCTTAAAGCTCCCTTAGTCTAGAGGACCTGTCACGCGTGGGATTTCGTGAAGATTTGACCTTTGGAGTGATTTCAGTTTGGGGTGGAGATTAGCGGTGATTGCCGCATCTCTGGGAGTTGTGACATATAGAATTGGAGCCCGAAGAGCTTATAATAATCAGAAAAGGATATTGGCACTAAACGGGAATTTAATTAGCAGGTGTAAAATTTGGGAGGCAGATTGATTTGACTTAATTGCATTAGGGTAAAATGGTTTAGACATGCTCAAGCTTTTGTTCGTCCTCCGTCCGAAATGCTATTCATAATTTACGTAGCGGTCGTAATTCACGAGGTAACAACGAACTGATGCCCAGAGGAGTGGTGGCACCGCTGTTCCAGTGTCAAGTATTTCGTCCGCAGTGACTCGGCATGGCGTGGCACACTCATTGAAATCCCGTGAAGATCCGGGTTACAATTGATCTTCAGCAATCCATGCTTGTCGTAAGAGGCGGCTAACGGGATCGGGTGGTCAGGCTCGCTGACTTGCTTGACACATGTCATCGTATCCCTGTTGCGTAGATAGATGCACATGATGTTGATCACTGGATTGTATGATCCAGACTTGATTATTTACAGAACGCCGACGTGTAGCTGGAATATTGCTGAGTGCGGCGTTAAACAACAACCAAATCCACTCATTAAATACCCTAAATTCGCTGAAGGGAGTTGGCTTCCTAAGATGTTGTCAGCATATTATGATCTTCAGTTAAACTTTCAGAGATATTCTGTTTATAACTTCTTGCTTGCTACAATCACAGTTAGCCCTGAAGGCCAAAAGGGTAGAGTGACTTGGGTATTTCATGTCATCGTATTCAAATTGCGTAGATCGATGATTATGATGACAATCAGTGGATTGTCTGGTTCAGTATCGAGTTTTACAGACAATCGCTATAAAATGAGCATCGATCTGGAAAACGATGATCTGCATCAACCAAGTCTGAGGGCCTGACCACCCGATCCCGTTAGTCGCCTCTTACGACAAGCATGGGTTACTGAAGACCAATTCTTTGTTTGCGTAGTGGTTAAGCGTTCATTGATCAATGTAACGGTCCAGGATCAACAGCCGTAGAAAGACCATTTCTACATTCCCGGGCCGGCGGTTAAAGACCCAGGTTTGAACCCCGACATGTGTGAAGCTCAGCTGGAATGGTCAGTGACATAAGCGCTGACATTCACGTTCCTTGAAGGCGACAGACACATTAATCCTAGGTTTGACCTCTAAATTATATTTCTATGGTTGTCAGCGCCATACGGCAGCTTCACCAAACACCTGCATCACTGCATGTTATTTTACGCCAGAACTCAGTCTTTGGAAATGTATTGGAAACGCCGAACTAAGTATTCAAGCTGTTTGACGAGACTTGAAAACCATAATCGTCAACCACAAGCATTGGGTAAATAAAGACAAAGATAAAGATACAGTTCCCGGATCTGGAGGTGAGGTGAGGTGAGGTGAGGTGAGGTGAGGTTTTGTCCCCATTCGGACACAGCATCCTTAATTCCGGACGACCAGTCATAGTATTATCTTACAGCCTTTCGCCGCGATGCCGAAACCCGAAACAAAATCTCATACAACAATAATAATGACTGGACATTCTCTTTGAAAAGCATTTAAATGAAACTCCGCTCAGGTATGCCTCTCTCAATTTCTCACTACGTTTAAAGAAGCACCAGTTCCTCAGAGTACCCGTACATCCTCTGTCTGATTGGTTAACTCTATAACAAGGCTGGGCAAGAACAAGCGCCATTAACTTTCATGAGACTCTTGTGAGCCTCATCTCTTGCCAAGCTTGGAGCAACAAGCACGAGGCTGTACATCAAATTGTTGTGATATCTGTCTTTAATCTGATTCATTAATCTGATTCTATAATCTGATTCTTTAATCTCCCAGATTCTTTTTACACTTGAGTGAACCCTAAATTCTTTAAATTCTTTAAATTTAAGAATTTACTCGTGTCTGCTATTTATCACAGTGTTTGGAAGTAGATATCAAATCTCTGTAACAAGGCTGAGCAAGAACAAACGCCATTAACTTTGATGAGATTTTTGTCAGCCTCATCTCTAGCCAAGCTTGGAGCACAGGGCTGTGATATCTGTCTTTAATCTGATGCTTTAATCTCCCACATTCCTTTTACACAAGGGTGAACCCTACATTCTTTAAATTTAAGAAACTACGCATGCCTGCTATTCATCACGGTATCTGGAAGAAGATGTCAAAACGTCATCAAGTGCATCATAAACTCTTGGCGTGTCTTATTTCAACTTGATAACATTAACTTCGTCACTGTCTTCTATTCTGCGCGCGTCTATCCAGTGATTTACTTCCGGTGGGCCAGAGTTCCATGCGGCCAGCACGAAACCTCTGCCACATTTGATTCGTCTCATCTTACACTATCCTTTCGAGATCCTACATAATAATGTTTTCCATACTTATATTTTTTGAAAGATGGCATATGGATGGAATAGTTAACTTTCATTTAGAAAATATCGTAAAAGGTGAAGAACTATTTCCATTGGCGTAGTTAACTTTTGTTAACTTTGGTTGTATGGCTCCACGTGCTGCCATCGAAGACCTACGGAGAGATGGCGATAGTCACATTGATGTTTAGATATGGATTGCCATACACTTTACTGTCACCTTTCTAGTAGCATATCTACATAATTACACACCGTTAGGCTCGCATTATGCCAGACCACCTTATTCCAGGACACGCGCGTTTGTCTACTGACAAGTGAAAAGTCCGGTCAAGTCATATGCAAATTAGCCTGTGGCAGTCATCACTAAGTTATCACTGCGCCGGAGTGTGTGCGAATAGAAGGAAGTATGCTAACTTTAGGCAATAATCATCATCATTTTCGGTATCGTTGCCATGGTTTCGTTTGTTATGCTCTTCACTAACAGATTATATTTAGCTTGCTAACGAAACGCGATTCCCCACTCACTCACACCTAACGAAACGTGTTGATTTCCGTAATATTTTCTTCTCAACATCTGCAGGGACGGTGCGGTAGCCAAGTGGGTAAAGCGTGGGATTGTCACGCTGAAGGCCCGGGTTCGATTCCCCACCTGGGTACAATTTGTGAAGCCCATTTCTGATGTCCCTCGCCGTGATATTACTGGAATATTGCTAAAAGAGGCGTAAAACCATACTCACTCACCCACTCAACATTTGCACATTGACATATCCATACAGCAAGAACCGTTCTTAAGCAATAAAGTAAGCGTCATGGCGCCTATTTCTTCGTTGATGGTCAAGCAGTTGGGGCGCTGGGGTAGCCTAGTGGCTAAAGCGTTGGCTCGTCACGCCGAAGACCCGGGTTCGAATCCCCACATGGGTACAATGTGTGAAGCCCATTTCTGGTGTTCCCCGCCGTGATATTGCTGGAATATTGCTAAAAGCGGCGTAAAATCAAACTCAGTCAGTCTGTCAGTTGTCAGGTGATGAATGAAAACCTTAACTGACTGACTGACTGACTGACTGACTGAGTTTGGTTTTACGCCGCTTTTAGCAATATTCCAGCAATATCACGGCGGGGAACACCAGAAATGGGCAAACGCTTTAACCATTAGGCTACCCCACCGCCCCCATCTGACGACGTTACAGATGTCATCATTTGATGTACGAAGATACACAATGTATAAATACATTTATAATACTCTGATCAGTCGATAGCTACATCAGTATGAATCGTACTGTATGGAAAATCAGTTATTCCCGTAATTCACTAATCTGTAAGTTGATCGGATGGTATTGACTCGCACTCCTCTAATCGTCATTGTCCCGTGCACACCAATCGAGCAACGTAATCCTGTGCTGTGACATCCCATAATGCAAACCTCGTTAATACGAAAACCCCACCAAATATTGATCGGACTGTGTGTATTATTTAGATACGTAACTCCAACCCACGATGCGTCGGACAAGAATTTGCAGATCTGGACGAATTCTTTGGGAATTGAAGATTCATTGAAAATTCACATTTACTGTGGCATTACAGTTTATCACACTGCTTGATTTCAAAATGATATTTTGGGCTTTATTTTCCTTCCTGTATTTCTGCACTGGTAACCTATTTTCAAGTTCAGTTGACAAGATAATCGGAACCTGCTGTCGCTGAAAACAATGAGAGGCAAAGCAATTTTCTCGTGCGCCATGTGCCAGTTATTTCTGGCTTATGAACTGTCACGATTTCTCACGGCTAAATATCCCTGAAAGCACGTGCAGAATGCAGCCCTTGGAACTGTACAGTCTGAAGACAATATATCAGAGTATATACCACAACTGTTTTGTTGTTTAGCGCCGAAGGGCAAGAGTTCCTCCCGTTCCCCCATCCCAAAATATAATTATAAAATAATATATACTAAAATTATTAACAAACACAACAATTATTAGAGAACTCACAAAAATAACTACGATCCCCAAAATTTATTATAATATATAGGGTCGAACCACGTTGCGTTACCTCTGTTAATCTGCGGAAGAAAGAAGTGGGAGAACGGAAGGACACGCCGCAGTTAGCAATATTCCAGCTATATGGCTGCGGTCTGTAAATAATCGAGTCTGGACCAGACAGTCATGTGATCAACAGCATGAGCATCAATTTAGGCAACTGGGATACGATGACATGTGTCAACCAAGTCAGCGAGCCTGACCACCCGATCCCGTTAGTCTCTTACGACAAGCATGGGTTACTTAAGATCAATTCTAACGGGATATCTTGACGGGATATCAATGAGTGTGCCACCCCATGCCGACTCATTGCGGATGACATACTTGACACTTGAACTGGAGCCAGTTCTAACCCGGATCGTGAGGCGAGGCGAGTCGAGGCGAGGTGAGATGAGGTGAGGTGAGGTGAGGTGAGGTGAGCTTGTGCCCCATTCGGACAGAGTATACTAAATTCTGGACTACCAGTCATATTTTATCTCCTTAAAGTCCCGCAAAGGCAAGGTAACAAAAAGTAACATATTTAAGGTCTTTTGTTACGATGTGGCGTAGGCTCAAACCGCCGACTTTTAACCCTCCTGGAAGACACTTTAACCGCAAGTGTCTGCCAGGTCTTCGTGTGATAATTTGACCAACATTTGTTGGATGAGCTATTATCGTTTAAAAGAGGATTTGAGCAATATTCCGTGAACATCGAAGAGAACACCAGAAATAGGCGTGTATTCTATCCACTGTAACCCGTGACGAGAGACAGCTTTTAACACAGGACAACCCCACTGCCCCAAGACTGATTGGACAAGCTTTTGTTTGTCTCACTCACTCTCTCTCCTTACTCACTTCGTGAAGGTCCGGGTTAGAATATTTATCTTCAGTGACCCATGCTTGTCGTAACAGGCGACTAACGGGATCGGGTGGTCAGGCTCGCTGACTTGGTTGACACATGTCATCGGTTCCCCATTGCGCAGATCGATGCTGTTGATCACTGGATTGTCTGGTCCAAACTCGAGTATTAACAGACCGCCGCCATATAGCTGGAATATTGCTGAGTGCGGCGTAAAACTATAGTCACATACTTGCTCACTTATTCAAATAATTTCATAAAACATCTATCACAATGTCTGATTTTTGAGCCAACGTTTTTCAATATTTGAACAGTAGCATGTCTTTGACTCCGATTGTCACACATATTCATAAAAGGCATTACAAACATGGTACAGGATTAATCTCCGGCTACAGAATATGACTTTGTGCTGACTTCTTTGCTCAGTTTAGCCATAACTCTGTCTTTGAAAATGTCAGAAATCAAAACTTGCATGTCTGGAAAAAATGAATATTTGTCAGCTATTGATAATTTTCTTCTGAATATTTAAAATGTGACATTCCTTGCGAACCCAAAGGAGCTGTTATCGGATCACCTCCGTTACTTCCATTAAGACAAGGTCTGACAAGTACACGTGCTTGCGGGATCCCAGCCCTCCAAAGTTAACACGCCAAGATCTGACAACATAACTACCCAGTGAAACCTCACTCACCCACTCCAGTGATGGACCGCCTCCGTGGTGTAGTGGTTAGAGCGTCCGCCCGGAGAGGGGAAGGTCGCGGGTTCGATCCCCGACCGCGTCATACCAAAAGACGTTAAAATATGGTACTTGTTGGTCCCTGCCTGACGCTCGGCATTAATGGGTACATCAAGGACTGGTCGGCTCGGAGTCAGTATAATGTGTCTGAGTGAGGTATTCATACTTCACTGCGGCATGGTATCTCAGTGGGCTAGCACTATAAAACCAGCTTCAGTCTGGGCTAGTACAAGCAGCCGCACCTACACATACACACGCATGCACGTCGTCATATGATCGAAATATTCTCAGGTTGGACGTTAAACCCAATTTCACCTCACCTCACTCCAGTGATGACGGAAACCAGCTTAGACACAAAAAATTCGTTCGTGTTTTCACTGTTTCTCATTCCTTCCGGCACCATAGTGGTGCAAGATATTGAGTGAATATCTTTCATTTGCATCCCCTTTTTATCTACTACCCAAATTCATCAAGTTGTTCACTAGACCGTGTTCGTGGACACATGTCATCGGTTCCCAATTGTGTAGGTCGATGCTTATGCTGTTGGTCACTGGATTGTCTGGTCCAGACTCGATTATTTACAGACCGACGCCATATAGCTGGAATATTGCTGCGTGCGGCGTAAAACTAAACTCACGCACTCACTATACCGCGTTCATGCCCTATCAATCTACTCCACACAGCCTCGTTATTACAGCTACCTCGCTCACACCCATCTTGTATTACATTTTTATGAAACTTTCAGTTACAATCTGATTTCACTCACCTAACCATTGTATCCAATCGTCATCCTTCTAAAAATTCCCCTCTCATATCCTAATCCCCACCACCCGCCCCTAACTTTTCTCATCAGCTTCACAATATAACCTGAGACATCCGTGTTAATACGGATAAGAATAATGCCCATTCACACACCCTACCCATGACGATTCGGGTTAAAATTGATCTTCAGCAACCCACGCTTGTCGTAAGGTGACACATGTTTTCGAATCCCAATTGCGTAGATCGATGCTCATCATGTTGATCACTGGATTGTCCAACCGACACTCGATTATATACAGATCGCTGCCATATAGCTGTAATATTGCTTAATACGACATTAAACATCAACTTAACAAAAAACAAAACAATGGTCACTCTATTCGAACCCCAGTGATTGATATCACTCCCCCCACCCCACTTCTACACACACACACACACACACACACACCATTTGTTCTGGTCCTACATTCAAAATACTTTTTTTTCCTGCCCCATCACTGCAATACCTACCTGGTCACCTGTCAATCATGTCAACACAACATCTTTCCGGGAAACCCCCGCTTCGACCCACAGCTCAAGTTCAGATCAACCTTCAAACACCTCCTCACACCCCCACGCCTGTTGGAAGCACCCCCGGCTCCGATAGCCGCTTCCTACGACGTGACACCACAATAGTAGAGATACACAGTGCTCCTCGCTGTTAAAAATATCTTCTTTCCTTCGGAAATGCCACGGATGAAGCTATAAAGCGTGACATTTGGTTGTGACATTTTTCTCCTTGAGTGTTCCCCGTCATCAAGTTTCCTCTGATGCTGAGATCAATGGAGAGTTAACGAAGCCGGCCAACTAACTCTGTGTCGAGACTGCAACGCTCTTTTACTGGTACGCGTGTTTTGAATGCCAGATACAAAATGACTAAATATTGTGATTTGGTGGTGAATTCGTAATTCGAAGACGACGTGTTTGATTGTCCGAACGAGAGTGAATTCGATTTTGCGTAGCTTTTAGCGATTTTACAGCAATATCACGGAGGTGGCGACAGAGCAGGGTCTCAATGTACAAAGCGATCTCAGGTCTAAGGTGATCGTAACTCCCATACCTAAAGACCGCTTCATACCAAAAGACGTTAAAATATGGTACTTGTTGGTCCCTGCCTGGCGCTCGGCATTAATGGGTCCAACAAGGACTGGTCGGCTCGGAGTCAGTATAATGTGTCTGAGTGGGGTATTTATGCTTCACTGCGGCATGGTATCTCAGTGGGCTAGCACTGTAAAACCAGCTTCAATCTGGGCTAGTACAAGCAGCCGCACATACACACGCATGCACGTCTTCATATGAGCGAAATATTCTCAAGCACGACGTTAAATCCAATTTCACCTCACCTCACCCATACCGAAACCCACGATGTGAAATGAACCCTGGCAGTCTGGTCAAGGGAACGCATTTTCCACGGGGCTGGGGTTATATAACAAATATGGTTTTCAATGGCTGTTTAGAAACGGGACGCATAGTAAGTCTGAAATAAAGTTGAGTAGCAGGTCCACAACAATTAATGTTTGTATGATCCCCAGGGAGTTGAGATTGATAATAACATGCGCCGTTGAGATTGACATCCAATGATCGAGGGAAAAACTACCAACGCCTTGAGCATGCACTAGTGCGAGGATATGTGCGCTATAGAAATATCCAATAAGAAAAATTACAAAATAATAATGTTAACATTTAATTTGTACGTTCGTTCAGTTCTTTAACCCCGCACTCAGTAGTATTCCATGTTTTACGTCAATCTGTAAACAACTGCAAATTGATCAGAGTCTCGAGTGACTGATGCCAAGAACACCGGTCTACGCGACTTGGATATCACATGCATCGCATGTTTGACTATAATGTAAGTTGCTCATATACTCATGCCAATAATGGTTGTCACACCCCCCCCCCCTCCCAACCCCACCACCTCTCCAATAAAAAAAAAAATTGAAGGGGGTGCATGTGACAACCATTATTGGCATGAGTATATTAAAAATTGATAGAAACAGAAATCTTGTATCTATTGATTGTTTTATGACATTATCATTGGACTACCCGATCAAATGCCCCTTTAGCTTCATTGTATCAGATAACACTATCGGCTTCTTGTAATAAGGGCAGCATTTGTATTTTTTGTGTTTCTCACCACACACACACACCCCACACCCCCCAATAAAAATAAAAAATAAAAATTCCAACACCGCCAACTCAGACCTAAAACGTACCGCCTCGTCATACAAAATCCTTATCTTTTAATCAGTGGCTGCCACGAGTCCAAAGAACGCGAGAAATTCTAATAAGAATTACAATAAATGAGAATCAAGAAAATTATTCTGATAATTTTGTCTTTATTAAGTTTGTTGGGTGTTTTTATTCCCGACCGACCCAGGTTCAGAATTTTGTGGCTACGTGAAACACATGAAACAAAATTGATGCCCTAACGGTTCTGCAGTTTCTCTCAGTTTCTCTCATAAACACCGTGAGTAGTGAGTATAGTTTTACGCCGCTTAAAGCAATTATCCAGCTTTTTAACGTTGGGGATGGCCTTCACACATTGCACCAATGTGGGGCATCGAACCCGGGCTAAGGCGTCCGCGAACTCTTTAACAACTAGACCACCCCACCCATCCCTCGTCTTACTGGATTCAAGGATACACGTAGAAGATGAAGACAAGGTTTCAGAAATATGAACAGACCACTACGCAGTTCTTATTCTCTGGCATGTATCTCGTTTGTCGTCTGGAAGACTGTTTTCCGGAAGACTGTTTTCCTTGACAGACAAGGTTCCACTGAACTTCTGGTGACATTTCGCCGCCTTGATAAATACTACCTTGATTTTACATTTCATCGCCTCCTCGCTTCCTGACATACATTCTGATTAAGGGCGTTTAACCTTATGCTATTTCATCACAGCGAAGATTGTTTAAGTCTGAATGGCTAACTAAGTACATCTTCAGACATCTTCCAAGCGTCGTCTGTGAAGAATTACATGACCCGAATTTGGTACCAGACCAGTGTTTCCTCCTGCAAGACTCGAGACCAACTCTTGAAGCAACGCGAAGATTCTTGATATTCGACAAAGAGGTTCGTTATTACACGACTGTCAATCACCATACGGCGAGTGAGTGAGGGATTTTTCTGTGGTTGGGAATACCACAACCGCTTTTGTAGGCTCCAAGTCTTTTTTTTTGAGATGCATCTGTCAGATCAAAGCACTAGAGCGTGCTGATAGTGCCATACTATATCTTGCTATGTCCGTCAGTACTCAAATTAAATTTTCAGTTCCCTCAACCAAGTAAGCGAGCCTGACCACCCGATCCCGTTAGTCGCCTCTTACTACAAGCATGGGCTGCTGAAGACCAATTCTCATCTCGGATCTTCACGGGTCATACATATATCCAAAATGAGTAGATTTTGTCAGGATAAAACTGACTTTGTACACAAGATGAGTCGATGACCATGGTGCCAGTCATCATTGTGCGTAGTAATTGTGCACCCAACGTACATTCTCCGCTCCATAAAGACCGAAGTCACGCCGAAGCTGTCTTGTAGGATTTGCAATCGCCTAACCATTTCAACCTCCCGAGTACTCATCTATACATTGACCGGAGTTTGGAATAGATACATGTGTATACAAGAGAGCATACGTTAAAATGTGTGTTGAGATAACTTTTTTCAGTTTAACAGGATATGAGGGAATCAAACATTGTCCTTACAAGACTGACTGACTGACTGAGTTTGGTTTTAAGCTGCTTTTAGCAATATTCCAGCAACATCACGGCGAGGGACACCAGAAATGGGCTTCACACCTTGTACCCATGTGGGGATTCGAACCCGGGTCTTCGGCGTGACGAGCCAACGCTTTAACCATTAGGCTACCCCACCGCCCCTTTCCTTACAAGACGGAGTTCAAGCACGCACGCACAACACGTGGACGTATCCCACTTCTATCGTCTTTCGTGCCAGTATGAACCTTTTTTTTTCATAGAGTTAATAGGAACGGGTAGTCTAGTGGAGAAAGGCACAGGTTCTCCATCAGTCGTGACAAGATCCGCTGTATTCTGGTTCGAATCCAAGGTTGGTGTTCATTTTTTTTCTTGCTGGGACAACTAACACTCTGCATGAATTTGTTGGCCAGTGACTTAAGTGAAGTACTATTCAACCCAACTCGCCCACTCATACGGATTCACAACCCCTTAACTCTGATCAGTGTCCATGATCAGATAACGCGCTGCCTAAAAGTCAGCAGCTCACACCGAAACAAACATGCACCACTACCCTTAATCAACAATCTTATGCAATCAGAATATCTTCACGGGACCTTAATTGCCTCGGAAAATATCCGATGTTTTCTGACTGCGTTTGGTAATAAGTACTAAATGGTGCCGTTGTATTAAATACTGGGAATTAGAAACGGTTTCAGGAATGCAATATGCTGACTGGTAGATTTTGACAAAACTACTGCTAAAATGCCATACGCCCTGACAAGGCGTCAAAAAGCTAAATTAAACCTCTGCATGACGCTTGTAAAAATAGTTTTAATGAGGATAACGCGAGGACAAAATGTCGAAAGAACTTCCATGAATTGTGTTGTGTGATGTACGTCAATATTCACGGCGTTGACGTGTATGTGATCATGGTGAAGTATGTTTGAAATTACACCATTTCAGTATTACCTTTGCCTTTGAAGTCTTCCAAATATATATTTGCTATTTTTTCTTGAAAGACAATGTTCAAGAACCTGTTTCCGGTACGTCGTATTAGGTAAGCGCATGTCTTGGCGGGGGTGAGTTACAGCAGTGATGACATGTTAACATCTCTTCACCACTGTAAGTCACCCCCCGCCCGCGCGTTGTCTGGAGCGGCAAATATTTATCCGGTCTTTTTCCGGATTTTCATTGCAAGCTTACTGAGATTCGTGTACAATACTCCAAGCCGTCTACATCGTCATTTAACCAGTCAAAGTCAAGCGCCAGGAAAGAAAACATCAAATACCTTCATTCTACGCATTTTTGTTTAAAGACCTTTGCGTAGACGTCCTAGTCTTATAATTCCCTTCACTTCTTTTGAGTAGTATGAGAGTGAGTGAGTGAGTGAGTGAGTTTAGTTTTACGCCGCACTCTGCAATATGCCAGGTATATGGCGGCGGTCTGTAAATAATCGAGTCTGGACCAGACAATCCAGTGATCAACAGCATGAGCATCGATCTGCGCAATTGGGAACCGATGACATGTGTCAACCAAGTCAGCGAGCCTGACCACCGGATCCCGTTAGTCGCCTCTTACGACAAGCATGGGTTACTGAAGATCAATATTCTAACCCGGACCTTCACGGGTACTGAGTAGTATGTATATGTTAAGGGTCCTGAAGAATGTTCCTGTTAAACTTCAGTGCATACTAATTTACACTGGTAGAGCATAAGCTTTGAATATTTAACACCCAAATGATTCGTATGCATCACACACAGAAAACCTATCGAAGTTATAATTCTGCGCTCAGGAGTCTCTCCGTAAAAATCCGGGTTTATTTGGTCTCTCAGAGTGAGTGAGTATGGTTTTACGCCGCTTTAACAATATTCCAGCAAAACCGCGGCAGGGGACACCAGACGTGGGCTTCACACATTGTACCCATGCAATGAATCGAACGCGGGTCTTCGGCGTGACGAGCGAACACTTTAAACACTAGGCTACCCCACCGCACCAAGTCTCTTAGACTGACTGACTTGGTTTGGTTTTACGCCGCTTTTAGCAATATTCCAGCAACATCACGGCGGGTGACACCAGAAATGGGCTTCACACATTGTACCCATGTGGGGATTCGAACCCGGGTCTTCGGCGTGACGAGCCAACGCTTTAACCACTAGGCGACCCCACCGCACCAAGTCTCTTAGAAACCCATGCTAGTCGTAAGAGGCGACTAACGGGATAAGGTGGTCAGGCTCACTGACTTGGTTGACACATGTCATCGTATCTCAGTGCGCAGATTGATGCTCATGATATCAATGTTTGGGCACTCTGGATCAGACTCGATTATTTACAGATGTCAATTAGCGGTAGTCATCTTGGAGACATTGATAATTTACAACATGCCATGTTTATTGTAAAAGCCAACTCATGAGGACTGAATGACCGCAGTTAGTGACGTCTCTGATTTTGTGCCTTCATAACATCAACCACTGGTTTGCCACACTCGATCATATAACCTAACTTATACTGCTGGCACCAGTCACAGAAAACCAAAGGCCATTATTCATTATCACTTGTGTTGCAAACTACGGGCGTTATACAACGTCGTTATTTACCCTCTCAATCAATAATATTGGGTCATTACTCGTTAACGAAAACAGGTTACACAACGCGACGGCAACTAAATGGTTGATACCAATTGCATCATGTAAACACGGTATGCTTCCTTTTACATTCGCTGCTGAATAGCAACATGTTGATATTACGTAACAAATAATTAAAGCAATATTTTGTTCATGTGTACAATTAGCATCTAATAGGCAGAAAATGATTCAGTATTTAAGTAAGAAGCATGAGATAATAGTCAGTAATTGAAGTATTCGGAATATTTAGTGCAAGAGAGTATGGTTTGGTGTTGACATTGACCCGGTTTGACAGAGGCCACTGTTTACAATACTATATAATGTTGCTGTGATAACGCGTTGTGCCATGGCCGTAGACTATTTCAGTGCTGTGCATTTCGTTTTGAAAGTTTAGTTTAGTTTACGTCGATTTTAGTAATATTTCAGCAATATCACATCGAGGACACACGTTGTACCCATGTGAGGAATCGAATCCGGGTCTTCGGTGTGACGAGCGAACGCTTTAACCACTAGGCTACCCCACCGCCCCCGTTATAAAACTGACGGCCTTCAGATAGGTACACTTACACAAACCTGTCGAACACTGCCCACTGCGCCCAAGGTATGGAATTTCCTTGTGTTGGCATACTGTAACTAAGGCCGATAAGTCAGAATCTCTATCGTCCGATGGAATCTTACAAAGACTCGTGAGATGGTTGAAGGATATCTGTTATCGTGTACCACATTTACACTTAAGTTACAAATACGAGAAAACCCAAGGTAACGTAGGAACATTTTCAATTTTCCTCAATGTGGTGTTAAATGCGAATACTATCACCAAAGACAAACCGAACAGACTGACTATTTTACCAAATATGGCGCTGTCCTTATTGCTGCGGTACAGTTATAGGGGAGGTAACTCGCGACTAACTCACTCTTCAGTTCAGAAGAAATGACATAGAGTAAAACTATTTTTGCACAACGATGCATTTAAGCATTGTTTTGTTTTTGTTAATTTCCTGCACGTTGTAGAACGGGTGTTCCAATTACAGGGTAACACTATGCGTTGAAGAAGATGAATGATGTTTTATGCCACAGAATAGATACTGGGGTGGAGCAAGTAAACCACGATAGTTATACTCAAAAATTAACCGAGTGAAAAAGGAAGTGGCATGCCATACATTCAAATATTATTCATAAGAAGCGGCCATTGTGGTTAACTTACTCCAATGGAAACTGTTAGATTTTCAATATAAATTTCTGCACGGAATTGTTTATACCAAAAAAGAAATTTTTAGAATGAATCTGGTGGACAATACAATATGTTCTTTGTGTAATGATTCTGTTGAAACCTTATGCCATGTATATTAGGAATGTGATGAAACCAAAACTTTCTGGAAGAAACTTGAACAGTGGATAACAAAACGTATCAAAACACTTAATTTGACAAAATCTTTGAGTTGGTTTGGCTTTTTAGGCAAGAACCCATTATTGAACCACATAATCTTATCTGCTAAGAGATATATTTACACTTGCTCTTTGACAAAAACCAATTCCAAAAGTTGATAATTACTTAAGGATATTAAAAGACATATTTACCACTGAATCATTCATCTCCAGAAGAAATAATAATGTTGAAAGCTTTTTAGTCAAATGGTTTCCTCTCATCCCTGAATTTAACCCTGAATGACTATTAAACAAAAATCATATCACTAATATTGATATTCAATGTAATTAATGTACTATATCCCTATTGCGCCCTCTAGCTGCTATGTGCACATATTCCTCTATATGCTTGTACTCATCATGTTTTTGTACTTATCACATTGGGAACAATAAAAAACAAAAACAAAAAAAACCCTACTCCAATGGATATCTCGTTGTGAGTTATTGGCATTTAGCGCCTATTTCAACCCAAGATCAGCAACATGGCGGCTATGAAATTAGTGCAGTGATATGAGTTTATTAGAAGATTGAAGCGGAAGAATTTTTTTCTTGGGTTGACATTTCAAACGTTTCTCCTCATTTTCCGTTCTTAAGATCACAATAGCAGCCGATGTGGGCTAGATATTTTCACCATCCATTCGCATATAATCCGCCATTCCACCCACCACTCTGGCAATTCTTAGAGCTATAATCCCGAAGGCTAAAGTCCCACGAACACAGATTTTCAAAACAATCTATCGAGGACAGCAGACCCTGAAATACGTTATATGATGGCAATCGCGTAAGTATGACGTCACTGTCATAACACCAATATATGTGATCTCCAGTGACGTAGTGATAGCTTTAAACCACTTCCGGTAAGGATAAATGAACCAATCGGAAGTCTAGTTTCCCTAACCGCAAATCAAATGCGAAACAAAGCTATAAAACCAGTCGCTCTAAAGCCATAACCCATTTCTCTTTTCTCAAATGGGGAACAATTATGACTATATCACGAATCAATCCGGATGAAAAGTTAAATTATTTTATCGACCATCATGTTGATGTGTGCTCGCAACAATACTATTTTAGATTCGAGAAGTGCCGCATTTCCTCGTTCGACATAATTACAAAATCAGTTTGTAAAGAAGCAAATTACCTCCCAAGCCCAGATAGTTTGGAGTGTTTCTGAACACCCACACAACCGGATGTATGCCATAAGCTGCATCTATCTTTACAGCGTCATAGATCAACCTCACCAGCTGAGACTAACACATACAAATAAAAGCCGTGAATGTGTTTGTGATTGCCCTATTAGTTCGCGGAAACGATCGTTAGATAATTCTTTGATTTCAAAAGTCATGATTATAATTTTTATAGATATACTATTAAATTCCAAACACGTGTTTTCAATGTTTCTTCCTCGTAACTTCTATCTGTAATATTTAAGGTTCTTTATTTTAAAAGGGTGGTGGGGTAGCCTAATGGTTAAAGCGTTGGCTCGTCACGCCGAAGACCCGGGTTCGAATCCCCACATGAGTACAATGTGTGAAGCCCATTTCTGGTGTTCCCCGCCGTGATGTTGCTGGAATATTGCTAAAAGCGGCGTAAAACCAAACTCACTCACTCACTCACTTTATTTTAAAATCACAAGCCTCCCATTTGCCTACGATAAAAACATCAAATCCTTACCAGTACTGCTGAAACGTGACACACTCAAAACGGTTTTGTCGGAAGTGGTACTAATTTGTCGTTATTTGGCGTAATATAATATTACGACAACAGTTCGATCGTAATTTTCACATGATGACTGACAATAATCTCCATGTTTTATGTACGTTATCCACTATAATGTTTTGTTAGTGTCTATTTTGTGCGAACGTGTGACAAACATTGGAAATATATTTATTAAGGTTCTATGCTTGTGGGATGCAAGTTAAATCCAATCTTTATATGGACATCCGCATCTGATATTATTTATAGGTGGCTATGCCTACTTTTTAATGGCACTTTTGTCTACAAAGACGCGTCGCTTTATAAACATTTGGTATCTCCATAATCCTGTGGTATCTAGTGAGTGAGTGAGTTAAGTTTTACGCCGCACTCAGCAATATTCCAGCTATATGGCGGCGGTCTGTAAATAATCGAGTCTGGACCAGACAATCCAAACAATCAATCTGCGCAATTAGGAACCGATGACATGTGTCAACCAAGTCAGCGATCCCGTTAGTTGCTTCTTACGACAAGCATGGGTTTACGAAGATCAATATTATAACCCGGATCTTCACGGGTCCCTAGTGAAAGGCAGACTCTCTTTGAAACAGTCTATGAACGAATGAGTATGGATTTACGCTGGTTTCAGCAATATTCCAGTAATATCGCGAAAGGGCACATCGGAATGGGCTACACATTGTACCCATGTCCGGAATCGAACCTGGGTCTTCAGCCGGTAGGGTGAATGCTTTACCCACAACGCCAAACCCACCTACTCATTATGAGTGAGTGAGTTTAGATTTACGCCACTTTAGCAATATTCCAGCAACATCACGGCGGGGGACACCAGAAATGGGCTTCACACCATTTGTGGAATCGACCCCGGGTCCTCGGCGTGACGAGCGAACGCTTTAACCACTAGGCTACCCCACAGCCCGCTATCCATTATGATAAATGCTATTGTTATTAGTACTATTATCAAGATCATGGGTTTTAAACATAAGATAAGACCAGTGCGCGAAATAGTTTCCAAATTTTGCTGGTCAGTCGGGCTAGCTATGCCGGAAAATTACTTGCCCACAAAATAATTCACTAGTCCGAAATTTGAATGCAGACACGGGTTTCATCATTAAGCTGCTAATATGATGAACATTTTTCTCAGGCCATGCGTGATTTAAAAGTGTGTTATAACTTAAGTCGGAGAGAGTGATATATTTCCAAAATGACCCCATGAACATTCACCAGCTAGTCGGGCCAGTGACTGTGGAGATTCACCGGCCCGACTGGATTTTTACTAGCCACGGGCTAACGGGCCAGTGGCTATTTCGCACACTGGATCATGAGACCTAGTGTCTTTTGCTGTAAAACTTAAAACCACTGTACAGGCGTTCGGACACGTGTCTATTTAGAGACTCTAGAAGAAATACCAGCGATTCCTAAATCACGTGGTAAATCGCCTGCGGTTTGCGGGATGAGGTTTTCTGACATATTTATCCCATTTCAAATTTTCAGTCATTTAACATTTAGAGTGGATTCATTGTTATGATTTTACCGGCGTCTGTGTCCTCCTGTGTCAGTTCCGAAGGGCGATGTTGCGTCCAGCTTAATCTATAATCGATTAGGTCTGATATACAGCATATGTTTCATAACTTTACCTAGGAGGCGAAATATAATCAGTCTAGACATTAAAAAAATATCGTTCAGCTTCGGAAAAGATAAGACACGATTTACCGATAGGACTGGAATTTGTAAAATGTCTTTAGAATTGTATCAAAATAGACAATAAAAACTGAGTAGAATTTGGTTTCGATATACATGCTAATGATAAGAAAATGACTTTGGAATTGAAGTCATTTGAATATTTCATGAAAACTGACGAACCGATAAAATCAGACGAAAAGCTATCATATGTATATTTTATTTACGAGGCTTGTAAGTTTCCGCATGGTGTGTCCGATTGTTGCCGCGATTGCCCATTTGTGAGTCATCTGTTATTAGTTATGCGATATTTAACGAGGAAGTATATACATTGATGAGTTGGAATGACATTCAATGGGTTAGACTGATGGTTAAAAGTAGTGAGGGTGTTGATGAAAACACTTCTGACTGGAATGATGATCATCTCCTGAGAGAGACTTCTGACTGGAATGATGATCATCTCCTGAGAGAGAGAGAGGAAGGAGGAGAAAGGGAGGAGAGAGAGGAGGATTGGAGAGGGAGAAAGAAGAGAAAGGGAGGGAGAGAGGAGGAGAAAGGGAGAGAGAAAGAGAGGAGAGGAGGAGAGAGAGAAAGGAGGGAGAGAGAGAGGAGAAAGGAGAGAGAAGAGAAAGGAGGAGAGAGAGAGAGAGAGAGAGAGAGAGAGAGAGGAGAAGGGAGGAGAGAGAGAGAGGAGAGGAGAGAGAGAGAAAGGAGGAGAGAGAAAGAGGGAAAGGAGAGAGAGAGAAAGAGAGAAGAGAGGAGGAGAGAGAGAGAGAGAGAGGAGAAAGGGAGAGAGAGAGAGAAGAGAAAGGAGGAGAGAGAGAGAAGAGAAAGGAGAGAGAGAGAGAGAGAGGGAGAGAGAGAGAGAGAGAGAGAGAGAAGAGAAAGGGAGTGAGAGAGAGAGAGAGAGAAGGAGAGAGAGAGAGAGAGAGAGAGAAAGGAGAGAGAGAGAGAGAGAGGAGGTGAGAGAGAGAGAGAAGAGAAAGGAGGAGAGAGAGAAGAGAAAGGAGGAGAGAGAGAAGAGAAAGGGAGGAGAGAGAAGAGAAGGGAGGAGAGAGAGAGAGAAAGGGGGAGAGAGAGAGAGAGAGAGAGAGAGAGAGAGAGAGAGAAGAGGAGAAAGAGAGAGAGAAAGGGAGAAAGAGAGAGAGAGAAAGGAGAGAGAAGTGAGGAGAGAGAGAAGAGAAAGGAGAGAGAGAGAGAGAGAAGGGGAGAGAGAGAGAGAAGAGAGAGAAAGGATGAGAGAGAGAGAGAGAGGAGAGAGAAGAGAAAGTGAGGGAGAGAGAGGAGGAGAAAGAAGGGAGAAAGAGACAGTTCGGAGTGAGAGTTCTGTTCACGACCAAAAAGCGAGCTTGCAGATCCAGGGTCTGACGCTTTTACCACAATTCACAGCCACGTGCAACCATAAACTGACACAAAGTGATATGAATGTGATACTGTTGAAAGGATCTTACTTTAGACTCATTTGAATACTGTGACCCTGTCAAACCGAACACTTCCAAATCTAACCATAATTGCTAGGACATAACTTTGGCTCCGAAACATGTTCACTGGACGATTGTTGGCGATTGGCGTGATTAACGAAGTATTCCTGGATGTAATTGTCATGGCAACAGGGTAATATTGTCCCTATATGGTATGATAACATGCATAACGACTTACACGCACGGAGTAGTCAAGACCTCTCTGTCATGATCAAAACTGTTGTATTCAAATAGTCGCATGATTGATAGCAAGCCGAGGTTCTATGTGATCAGATGTGATCAGTGATCACAACTGATGCAGTTATTGTATCAAGGTGACGTTGTCGCTCGTGCCACAATGGTGCACATTGTTGCAATGTGTTTACGCTGCGCACGTGTTCCGCGCGCAAAGACAGAACACCTGTCAAAAATACTGGGTCCGTTCCTCGCATCCGTGGTGACTTTTCACGAAGGTGTTTTTGCGTGTCAACCGGTTGCAACCTATGCTGAAACCCGACAAACTCATTGCCAAGCTTTTCAAAACGTTCTTACCTGCCTCGCCATGGTATTGTACTGCCACAGACGAGGCTTCGAATACTACATCACTGCATGGAGCTCTCAAGCATCAAATGGATTATCAGTCATCACTTTCGTACAGGTGTTTGAGTGAGGTTAAGGTCATGCACATTTGGTTGGTTGGTTGGTTGGTTGTCTTACGCCGCAATTAACGATATTCCAGCTATATGGCGGCGGTCTGTAAAGAATCGATTCTGGACCAGACAATCCAGTGATCAACAGCATGAGCATCGATCTACGTTATTGGGATACGATGAGATCTATCAACTAAGTCAGCGAGCCTGACCACCCGATCCCGTTACTCGCCTCTTACGACAAGCATGGGTTACTGAAGACCAAATCTAACCCGGATCTTCACGGGTTCATGGTTCGAACCCGGTGACTGGTGTGAGAAGCAAACACTTTCGCCCGCCTAAGCAGATAGGTACGATATCATTTTGCTATATTTCGAAGATGGTGTGAACTTCTTAAGGGACTAAACAATTTGGTGTTTGTGGGTGTGTGTGTGGGGGTGTTAGCTAAAACAAAAAAAATCATACTGTCTTGCATTCGGGTTTGATGTAACGTTGCCATAGATTCATGCGTAGACATATCGCTTGCGAAAATGATATGGAAATAAATATTTAAAGATGTCGACGTGATTGTGTCAATTTCATCATTTTAAGCGCAGTACATGTAGGTTGGTCAAACGATAATGAGGTAATAACGTCTTCAGTTAAACCATTCATATCGATCTTTTAGCCCATTACCATCCTTCTTTTATGTCATCCCAGGGAAGAACATATACGAGTGTCTATGAATATATCTATACGGCCCCCAGGGTGTATCTTTAGAATTCTCGTTTTTGCAAGCTTCTTTGAGTGAGAGTTAATTTAACAAACATTAACTCTGCTACTGAAATTGTTCAATTACTTCCAGTATTGCAGCGCCAAATTAATTCACGATCGCTAAATGTGACGATACCCGTGGGGAATTTCTCAAAAACATCAGCGCAAATTGAAGCAAATTGGATTATGCCTATTGTAACGTGGCCAGCTGATGAAATATACATGTGTCAGTTTCAAATACTCGCTACTTCATTATCGACAGGACGGAACTACCAATGTATTACCGATGTTGTTAATATCCTTCATACATTGACAGGCTGGTATAACAGCGGGTGACGAATGTGCTGGTTAGAAAACCATCATCCTTTCGGTTGCAAAATGATGACCGTCCGATGATTGCTGAATCAGAGCATCCATGACGTTTAAAAGTGAACATCGGTAGAATGTTTGTGATAAAAACAGTGCTACTAAATCAATAATATTTTTTACAGCTGTCATGACAACTGACTCTTTATCGTTGAGTACTAGCAAAGTATCAGGTGTCTGCATTTTTTTTATGGCGCGGCACTAAGCAATAGCCCAGCTGTATGGCGGCGGCATGTGAGTGAGTGAGTTTAGTTTTACGCCGCTTGTAGCAATATTCCAGCAAAAGCACGGCGGGGGACAACAGAATTGGGCTTCGCACATTGTACCCATGTGGAGAATCGAACCCGGGTCTTCGGCAACTAGGCTACACCATCGCCCCGTGCGGCGGCATGTAATCGACATCAGACAAGCTAGTGATTGATATTACGAGCAAAGATCCCAGCCGTGGGTATACGATGGTACCCTGCCAACCACTTTACCCAGCTTTGCTACCCGATACATGAAATCACATCTTATGATCAACATAGGTTGACAGTTCTAGCCTAGGCAGACTGTATTAAGTGAGTGACTGAGTGGGGTGTAATGCCGCTTTGAATAGTATTCCAGTTACGCCACGACGTTTCAACTTAATGAAAAAAGAAATGCCGAACTTCTGCACATATTGGACGTTTATCAACGTGATCAGGACAAACCGAGATTCAAACCCACAACAGCTCTGTAAACCGGATATATTGCCTTGGACCACTGGGCCACCCGTAGTGTTTAACATTAAATGTCGAAGACTACGATTGACTTGTCGATGGATTATGAAATATCAGTTTTAACAAAGAACTTAAATAGCCAATACCCACTTGCCCAAGACGCCCCATTACACTAAACAGCCGTTTTTCAATTTCGTCAGTTTCGAAAAATATATTTATATAGCCCTCATTTCAAGGAAACAAATACCGTCTCCGTGGTGTAGTGGTTAGAGCGTCCGCCCGGAGAGCGGAAGGTCGCGGGTTCGATCCCCGACCGCGTCATACCAAAAGACGTTAAAATATGGTACTTGTTGGTCCCTGCCTGGCGCTCGGCATTAATCGGTACATCAAGGACTGGTCGGCTCGGAGTCAGTATAATGTGTCTGAGTGGGGTATCCATGCTTCACTGTGGCATGGTATCTCAGTGGGCTAGCACTGTAAAACCAGCTTCAGTCTGGGCTAGTACAAGCAGCCGCACATACACATACACACGCATGTACGTCGTCATATGAGCGAAATATTCTCAAGCACGACGTAAAACCCAATTTCACCTCACCACCTCAAGGAAACAACGTTTTCAACGTCAACTCCAGGTATTCATCACAAAGAGCAATGACCTCAACCAAATAAATCTCATCATCCGTTTTTACGATTTAGTGAAATTCGAACATTGCAGATATATATGCTTCATTTCAAGGGAACAGTACTTCCAGTTTAAAAAAAACCCAGATCTAGTCAACACTCATGTACCAGAAAGAGGAATTAAATCAACTATCAGTCAAATAATTCACCTTATCGCAGATATTTTAAGCTTTTCATTTACTTTTATCTGTTGCCGTGGCAATTGCATTTCACGAGGATCAGTTTTCCTTTTTTGGGGATGCATGATTGGTGAGTGAGTTTAGTTTTAGGCCGCGTTTAGCAATATTCTAGCAATATCACAGCTGGGGACACCAGAAATGGGCTTCACATATTGTACTATTGTGGGGAATCGAACCCGGGTCTCCGGCGTGGCGAGCGAACGATTTTAACCACTAGACTACCCCTTCGTCCCAGGGTTCATGGATAACCTACACGGGAGCCTATTCACGCTGATATTATTATGTCATATACATCTCACCCGATTCATGAAAATGGTATCGTGCATTCAGTAATATTTACTGGGATTGGGCGCAGTGGCATTGTCAAAAAACATTGTATCGTGCATTCAATATTTACTTGGGATTGGGCGCAGTGGCATTGTCAAGAATATCCATATTCTTCCATTGCAACGCCAGTCTATTCAAATGTGAATAAATAATTCACCTTTCAAATGACATCTATTCGCTATGAGACACATTAAGGTAACCGTATATTGTCGATCTGTATCTTTGTCAGTTCACCTATTCACTGCTGAAGCGAGCACTATTCACAGTTGATATCCATATAGTAACAACATGCATAGAAATCCGTCATTCCCCATGCAATACACCAGTGCTTTTATTACTATTGAAGCAGATATTCAATGAATAGTTTAAATCGGTATATTGATTAAAGTTTACAATGGCATGACAATACCTCAGGTGACAGAGTAAACCTTAGCCTATATCGCAGAGTGAGTTAAACATTATTAACTTATATAACTCAATTATAACTCAACAAGATAATGAATTGCCAACCCGTTTAAGTTACTTTGCGCACCCTTTTGACATCGGAATGAACCGTTTTAGTACGAACCGTTATAAATTCCCTAATTACTTCGTAAAAACATTTACCGTTATTCGACCGATCATGCCAACATTCTTTCAAACTTCATCCAAACCTAAATTCCTTTGAAAGCATCATCATAATCTGGATGTCTGTGAGTTTGAGGGTCAAACATATACGAGTACAGAACAAGAAACTCAACTCGGATCAAATAGATGTATATGTGCTGTAAAGATTATCAAATCTGATTTCGGTATTGTACGAGAACCTTAAAGCAACACTGTACACAGTCACTTACCGTTGCTTCAGAAATATCGGCTACTCCCATGTAGAAAAGACAAGCTCCCCAGAGTAGAACCTGGGACCAGGATTTCATTGTGATCTCACAAAACTATATCTCTCATGAAACGGTCCCCACGGGCAGTATGAAGACTGTTATACGGGAGTCACAGCACAGGTATTAAGTCGACCCCTCACTACACGGGCCTCACGTGCAGCCGCAAATACATATAGCCTGGCTTCCTCCGCCCCCCTATCGTCGCCCCGCCCTCTTTCCGATTATACCATTATAATATTAACTTTCCTCGAACATCACTGAAACGATCGATCGCACATGTGACGAGCACTAGGTGGGTGGGTTGAGGCTAGCGCGAGACACAGCGCTGTTCGGAGCTTGTCGCTCTCACAGCTTCATCTGTCACTGCCTGTCAGTCACCCGCGCTGCTTGGAGCTGATGCCATCCACTTACTGTTTTACGTACGTGTTATGGCATTATCCTGAAAAAAAACTGTCAAAAATCAGTACGAGCGTCATGCGTTTTATCTTTTGTCACAGCACTTATGGTCCCAGTGGAATAACACTGAAGGGATCCTTGCCTCGGAAAACAAAGCACATTTAACACTTAAAGTGTTTGTTTTTTGTGTGTGTACATTCGTGCCAATTAACTGAACGGAAAGTGTATTGCGATAGCTGTAGGTTTTACTTATATTAACGATAATAAACTTTGAGGGAATTCGAAGTATCATGTTCTTGGAAAGAACATTCAAAATTAATCAATTTATTTCATTAAGTTTAATTTAATTAAGTTTATACCACGGTGACATATGGCACTGTCATCTGGTTAATAATTTATCTTATGTACTGCTGGACTTCAAACGATCTTTTAAGAGACCATTAACATCAACAAGTGACATAATTATATGTCTGTAACCTTGAGGCAAATGTTTGCCAAGGATTTTCTTTGTAAAATAAATCTTTACTTTACATGGCACATTTTGTACAATCACTGCCATTTGTCGAGGATATTTGTACGTATCGGTGCTAATGTTGTTTGTGAAACCTGTGTAAGTTAAAGTAAAGGCTGGTCTGGTTTGACGAATTACAGACGCTGTCTGCTAAGAGGTGAAGTAAGAGTCAGAAATGCGTTGCAGAAATTACGCGTAAGATTTAGATGCGTAATTGTCGCAAGTGCATTACCAGATTACGGTCACAGATTCGGTATAGTTTCGTAGTATTATCATCATATTCTTGTTACAGTCCACATCGCTACACTTACGGGTACAACATTACCATAGATTTGATACAGTCTACATCGTTACAGTTACCGGTATAATATTACCATATATTCGTTACAGTTACCGGTACAATATAAACATATATTTGTTAAAGTCTATATCGCTACAGTTACCGGTACAATATAAACATATATTACAGTCTACATCATTACAGTTACCGGTACAATATTACCATTTACTCGTTACAGTCTATATCGTTACAGTTACCGGTACAATATAAACATATATTTGTTACAGTCTACATCGTTACAGTTACCGCTATAATATAAACATATACTCGTTATAGTCTACGTCGTTACAGTTACTGGTGCAATATAACCAGATATTTATTAAGTCTACGACGGTACCGTTACCGGTGCAATATAACCATATACTCGTTACAGTCTATATCGTTACAGTTACCGGTGCAATATAACTATATACTCATTAAGTCTACGACGATACAGTTACCGCTACAATAAAGCTATGTACTCGTTACAGTCTACATCGTTGTAGTCTCCGACGCCGCATGATGATAAATACGTTACCGTCTTATACGTTTCCAATAACAGGCGCGTTATAATCGCTTCGCATCGCAATCGCAGACTCGTCACAGCCTCGGGAGCGTCACAATGATACGCGCGACGGTCAGATATAGTGTTACAGGCTCAGACGCGTCATAATCACATAGAGGTCAAAGATACTGACGTATTACAAACGGACACCCGTCATAGGCACATTACAACAAAGGACGCCTCACCATCACAGTACCGCTACAATCACAGACGCTTTTACGACATAATCAAACGGTTAGAGTTAAATATATAACACGTGCCCAATAAACATATAATCTTAGTTCCTGATTCCTGGGATGAATCGATTGGTTGTACATAAGCGTACGTACAGAGTAGGGGCGGAAAACTTCTGACAATCAACGAATATCGATAGCTGGAGACGTTTGTAGTTAGGCACGAGACATTCGCAGACTGAAAGATCTAAAAGGAACATTCGTAGATAGCGATTGAACGTCGCAAAATGACAGCAAAACACATTCGGAGATACACAACTTCGTACATTCGAAACAGCCGAGACATTTGTAGATTGACAGCGAGAGGGTTCGTAGATTGGTAGCACGAGACATCCGTAGATTGACGAGAGACATTCGCAGATTGACAACGGGAGACATTCGTAGATCGACAGTGAGAAACATTCGTAGATTGATAATGAAAGACATTCGTAGAGTGACAACAGGAGACATTCGTTGACTGACAGCGGGAGGCATTCGTAGATTGAGTGTAACAGACATTCGTAGATTAACTGTAAGATACATTCGTAGACTGACAACAGGAGACATTCGTAGACTGACATTGAGAGACATTCGTATATCGACAGTGAGAGACATTCGTAGACTGACAGCTAGACATTCGTAGATTGAGCGTAGCAGACATTCGTAGATTAACTGTAAAATGCATTCGTAGATTGACAGCGAGAGACAATCGTAGACTGACAGCAGGTGACATTCGTAGATTGACTGTATGTGACATTCGTGGATTAACTGTAAGATACATTCAAGTCAAGATACATTCGTATGTTGACCAGACATTCATAGATTGACAGCAGGAGACATTCGTTGATTGACTGTAAGAGACATTCATAGATTGACAGCAGGAGACACTCCTTGATTGACTGTTAGAGACATTCGTAGATTGACTGTAAGAGACATTCGTAGATTGACTAAACATTCATAGATTGACAGCAGGAGACACTCGTTGATTGACTGTTAGAAACATTCGTAGATTGACTAGACATTCATAGATTGACAGCAGGAGACACTCGTAGATTGACTGTAAGAGACATACGTAGATTGACTAGACATTCATAGATTGACAGCAGGAGACACTCGTAGATTGACTGTTAGAAACATTCGTAGATTGACAGCGATAAACATTAATCGATTGACTGTAAGAACAATTCGTAGATTGATAGCGCGATACATTGATTTCTTAGACTGACAGCGAGTAACATCGTAGGTTGACAGCGAGACACATTCGTAGATTGACAGCGAGACACATTCGTAGATTGACTTACTGAAACACATATAGACTCCTTCTGTACTGTCGCATCTGTAACTGCAGCGGGTCTGAGACTGCGACGAATCTGCAACTGTTACACATCATATACTGCGGCCGTGGCTTATCGAAAGGACTGACTGTAATGTGTCATTTTTGCCAGACCTATCGGCTTCCTTAGTCATTTAGTCACAATACGCGCCCACATAACCGATGGTACATCGTGTGTCTTTCTATATATGTCTGGGGGGTTGGGGTAGCCTAGTGGTTACAACGTTCGCTCGTCACGCCGAAGACCCGGGTTCGATTCCCCACAAGGGTACAATGTGTGAAGCCCATTTCTGGTCGTGATATTGCTGGAATATTGCTCAAAGGTCGATGGTTAGATCCGTATCAGCGCTATAACAACAGATAATGGATGGTGGTACTGTTTCGGCACAACAACCACAAGATTTAACTTTACTTCTCATCAAATGTTTAGACTCACTAGTGTAAATATAGCCACTTACTTCAGGCAACTGTTCTAAACTAAAGTTTGCAAAATATTCCATACTGTTTAAAGTAACTGTTTACACATTAACTGATGTATTGTAAAACAAATTCGTAACGTTGAAAAGATTAGTGTCATGAGTTCAGTAAGTGATGAATATCAGCGAAAAATGGCGAATTCTCAACAAACTTTACACCATAACACAGCTGTTCACATGCACGATATTTGCACATGCCTTTGATGCATGATCCTCATGCAATTCAGCTGCATAACGTTTGCAGTTGGTTCCCCCAAGTTATAGTCTTTTTGCAGTGAAAACGTACCGATGAATTTCACTTTAAACAAAAAAGTAAATCAAATAAAGTGAAATTAAAATTGCGAATCCTAATAATTTTACCTTGCCAATTGACCATTTAAATCTCAAAATTTTATTCATCTTAGGATAAAAGTTGTTTTACAAACGATCATAGATTCAAATCGCTATTATTGGGTTGTATTACAAGGGGGTATGTACATTAAATGAAACACCGAGAACAAGTAGGTGTGGTCTAAGTTAACGCTTTCCACGTACCGCGCGTGCATTTGTTTCACTGTTCCAACTACTGTGCTAACCCCCTTGTAATGCAAACAAATAATAGCGATTTGAATCTATGATCGTTTGTAAAACAACTTTTATACTAAGATGAATAAATTTCACGTGATCTTCAGTAACCCATTCTTGTCATAAGCGGTGACTCCCTCGCTCCCTCACTCACTCACTCATGTTAAAATATACTCAGCGTCATCATTAGAACATCACCTATGTGTGTTGGGCGTCATACATGAATATATGCCTACAAACCTCAATTGGTCTGAACCCGTGAAGATCCGGGTTAATTAGAATTGATATTCAGTAACCCATGTTTGTCGTAAGAGGCGACTAACGGGATCGGATTGGTCAGGCTCGCTGACTTGGTTGACACATGTCATCGTATCCCAAGTGCGTGGATCGATGTTCATGCTGTTGATCACTGGAATATTGTCTGGTCCAGACTCGATTATTTACAGACCTCCGCTATATAGCTGGAATATTGCTAAACTCACTCACTCACTCATGTTAAAATATACTGATTAGAACTTCACCTATGTGTGTTTGGCGTCATACATGAATATATGCCTACAAGCCTCTATTGGTAGTTGGCAAAGTTATTCGTGCATATGACATGTCACACTGCTTAATGAAACTGGCAAAACGTGTCAGTAGAATATTAAAGGCGGTGAACGTCAACACACGCCTGCACCTAACCAGTGGTATCATGCACGTGCTGTGCATAACAAATGCAAGCCAATGCGGCTATTAAACTGCACTCGTGAAAGTTGAAAATGCGTCATTTCAATCTGAGTGAGGCCCTCAGTAACAATTCCGGATATACTTAGATAACACGTCTATTCTTGTTAAGGGCTCTCGATTGCCTTAATGTCCATCAGACTGTTCCAGCGACTGATAAAACCCGTATTGGGCCGAGTACTATGTTTTAGCACCGGGGTCATGCGCACGCACATCAGCAAGACGAAAACACACTACTCAACATCCATATTGCAGGAGTGATTCAGATTAAATATAGACCGCCGAAATTTTGGGCATAGTTTTCAAATGTTTTCCATAAAATGACTAATAGTAATACGGGGATGTATTATCAAGTTTGATAAAAAAGAAATATGTTTTTAGATATGTTTCAAGTTAGAGAACACTCTCGTAACTGTTTTTGAAAATGAATCGCTGGGTGGTTGCAGTATGCCATGCGTTTTCATGTTGACATCATTTGAGAAAAGTGAAGAAAGAATTAAGCACGTGTGTCGCCAATTGCAACGCTGTGGGCATTGATTACATTCGCCAGAAGCTATTAACAACTATTTTTAATCACCATGACAACGCGGACCTAGAAATAATGTATAACTGAATTTTATCTGGATAATTCTTTTTTCATAGTTCTCTTGTAATATTTGGTGGAACTTGAAGGAACCTGAAAACAATCATTTATCGATGTGTTCGACACATATAAAACAGATTTCCAGCGTTATTCACAAACAGGAAAAGATATCTTATTTTACATACGATACTCCGGACTGGGAATCAGTGACCTGGTTGATGCACATCATCGGATCCTGAAATCGTAGGTCGAAGCTCATGATATCAATCACTAGTTTGTACAGAATTGATTATATAGTGACCACAGTCACAAACAAATGAAACATTGCTGAATGCAGCGACAAACCATACCAAAAACACAATAAGCTCCACACACCCGATTTCGACTTATCAGGGAAATCATATCGACTAAAAATATGAATTTGCGGATACCGAACAATGCTGCCTGACTGACTGACTGAGTTTTGGTTTTATGCCGCTTTTAGCAATATTCCAGCAACATCACGGCGGGGGACATCAGAAAAGGGCTTCACACATTGTACCCATGTGGGGAATCGAACCGAGTCTTCGGCGTGACGAGCGAACGCTGTAACCACTAGGCTACCCAACCGCCCCCCGAACAATGCATTCGGTACAACCTAAAATCCGACACAATGGTGGGCTATATGTACATGTAACTGTATGCGTAACTGGGGCGGTGGGGTAGCCTAGTGGTTACAGCGTTCGCTCGTCACGCCGAAGACTCGGTTCGATTCCCCACATGGGTACAATGTGTGAAGCCCATTTCTGGTGGTCCCCCACCGTGATATTACTGGAATATTGCTAAAATTGCTGTAAAACAATACTCACTCACTCACTGTATTCGTAACTAAATCATGATGTATTATAGACAACGTTTGTATAGCCATTAAATTTATGGGACAATACAAATCATTGATACCACACCTTTACTACAAAGTCAATAACTGTGCACTCATTCAGCTGATCTTCCAGGACAATTTAATCATGTTTATTGACAGACATATCGGTACCAAGAGGATAAGCATCTGGAAAACGCACTCCAGGAACCGTGGTGACCGGAAGCTATGAATGCGATCATAATAATTACATACATGCTTTCATGAAGTATGATAGCAGCATCCAGTTTAACGCAACCCATTTCATTGAAATACAATGACGATCGGTTGAAATGAATCCCTCCAGGGTACTCTGGTACATTAGATACACTACTATCCAAAACAAAGTTCCAATTAGTCGCGACACTGACGCGAGCAAGACGGATGGTCGTGATTACACGTTCATGCATTTTGGAAGCTTATGCTTTTTCACGGGCATGGTTTTCGTGATCATTTCGCAACATTTTCATCGTTTTTTTGCCTGTTACGCCCAACTGGTAATTCTCTGACGTCACCGGTCATTATTTATGAATATCAGCCATATCCACGTATAATAATCGCGATTGCACCGCGACGTTCTCGTTGTGAGTTTATGATATTGTTCGTACTCAGTCATGGGCTTCACGCATTGTACCCATGTGGGGAATCGAACCTGGGTCTTCGGCATGGCTAGCGAACGCTTTAACCTCTAGGCTACTCCACCGCCCCCTCTTACTAGTAGAAAAGTTAATTTGTGACAGACAGGTTTAAACGTTGTAATGCGATATGCACCAGGATGATCCCATCAGATAGAATTTTGGTAACAATACCGGAGGTGCGTCACCAACAAGGCACCAAGCGTCAGAATTGTGTTTTCGTCCTATACACGTTAAGACTAAATCCTACATCAGTGTTTCGATTAAAGGAAAATCGAAATGATCCTTTGAATATAATTGTACTTCTTATTAAACAGACAATTTTCCACAACCGTATGTATGGTATAGTACACGATCAAAAGAACATTTTTAGAAACTGCTGCCAAGACTATTATGTCTCAAAATGTATTGTTTTACAACCTGTTCTTATGATAGATTTATAAAATTTTGGTCATCGCTACATACTTTATTTGCCTAGTAATATATCACTTGCTTGGGATAAAGTCCAAAAATACTGACTGACTGACTGAGTTTGGTTTTACGCCGCTTTTAGCAATATTCCATCAACATCACGTCGGGGGACACCAGAAATGGGCTTCACACATTGTACCCATGTGGTCCAAAAATAACATTGAACATAAGCAAAGACTGTAGACCAATATACATGTATGTTCATAGCTGTATAGCCTCTGATATTAGCATCCTTATATAAATATATATTCTCTTCAAGGTATTAAAAGCATGCAATTAATAATCTACTTATTGATTATATGTGACATGTGACCTCTACTTTGAAAAAAAAGTATTTCGATGCCGGTGAGAAATAACAAAACAACGAAAAAACAAAACAACGTCAGGAAGAAAATTATGATTAATAAACCATTTACCTCCTGTTACCTTTGTCTCAAAAGTGGGGCTGAATCTATATTCATATAATTATCTAATTTGGGTTATAATACTTTCATTTCCCTCCAGGATTCGTTAACAATATTACAGTGAAATAATTACCCAGTGTAGGCCACCAAATCCGTCTTCCATTGGATAAAATGCAAGGCAAATGAGGGCAGCTATCGTCAAATTAAGTTTGATCCTCCAGGAAACCGATGGGAGACGCAGTGTTGATAGACTTAAAGACAATTTAATCTTGAGACCTTGGTTGAGTTTCCAACTTAAGAAATTTAAGGGATTCCTATGACTAATTCACGGTTAAAATGTCCCCAGTAAAGCACAAAATCTAGCTTAAACTCTAAGAAATGAATTTTGCAAAGATATCTAGTATCTATTCAGCGCCTCTAAATGATCGACCTGTGAAGGTCCGGGTTAGAATTGAACTTCAGCAACCCATCCTTGTCGTAAGAGGCGACTAACGGGATCGGGTGGTTAGGCTCGATGGCTTGGTTGACACATGTAATCGTATCCCAATTGCGCAGATCGATGCTCATGCTGTTGATCACTGGATTGACTGGTCCAGGCTCGATTATTTACAGACCGCCGCCATATAGCTTAGTACACTGGAAGAGAGCTTGAAAATTGACTATATAGTCTCCCAATTGCGTAGACTGGTTGTAATGATGTCAATCACTGGATTGTCTGGTCCAGGCTCGATTATTTACAGAACGTGGTCGTAGAGTTGGCATATTGATGCGTGCGGCGTTAAACATCATACCATCAATCCATAATGGTGAGCAGTTAAAGTCAGTCAAACAGGCCAATTCCAAGACCCCAAGTTGTGTCGGTCAGTTTGACCACTCGCCTGTCCAGAGTTCCTACCTGTCAAAGCACACAAGGCCACAGGTCAGCGTGATATGGCCATACGTCACATCTCACATACTCCATTGAATAAAGTGCATATTTTTAGTTTAACATTTGCTCTGAAACGGCTGACGTTCATTGAGAAAATATCCAAAAACGTAAAAAAAATGTTTCCGCTTGCGTATTCTTTCCCCACATAATTTGTCCGGTTTCACCTGCCATCAAGGCGTGGTCCTTTGATGTGAAACGGCGTATTATCATACTCCTCACTGTCGTATTTGTAGTAGCATCTCTATTTAATTATGCAAATATATGCAAATCGCACAGCAAGGCCTTTTATTACCACTGACTACCCTGATATCAGAATAAACAGGCCTCGTAATAGACAATTTAGCTCGTTGATGTAGGGTAATGCTGTGCCATCACAGTGGCGGAGTGTCCATTCTACCAATGTTTTGCCACTCAAAAAGGCAAACTGTCCACGCAGATCGATGCTCATGCTGTTTATCACTGGATTGTCTGGTCCAGGCTCTACTATTTACAGACCGCCACCATATAGCTTAGTACACTGGAAGAGAGCTTGAAAATTGACTATATAGTCTCCCAATTGCGTAGACTGGTTGTAACGATGTCAATCACCGGATTGTCTGGTCCACGCGGAATTTCTTTCTTATGTTGAAGGCAACTATGTACATGTACCATTGTATGATTAATTGGTTCATATTTGAACCCGTCGTTTGCTATGAAGTTGTATGTAAGTGTAGGGTATTTTCAATATGTACATGTTCAAAGTGACTCTGGTTTTGAGGATGTATTTGGTTTCACGATACATCAGTGGAGGGTGCTAAATCCCGTTGTGTTGAGTGAGTGAGTTGGGTTTTACGCCGCTTTTAGCAATATTCCCGCAATATCACGGTGGGGGGACACCGGGAATGGGTTTCACACATTGTGCCTATGTGGGAAATCGAACCCGAGTCTTCAGCGTGACGAGCGAACGCTTAAACCACTGGGCTACCCCACCGCCCGCCTTACTGTGGAATAGCAAAAGTTAAATTGACAAGTACTGAGATTCATAAGGTAAGAATTATAGGGAAATCTTCGGTTGTGAGATAACATTATGTTTTAAAAGCATATCCTTGAAAAAAACAACTTAAGTTATCTGTGTGAATTATGAATATATCACTTTTAAATACAATACAATACGGATGTGACCTTCGGACGACGGACAATATGATGATGTGCTGATATGAAGTACTTCCAGAAAGGGATTAACACCCTAAGTGGCCATAACAGTATACGCCCTTCCATGCTACTGCATAGAGTCGGGCGGCAGAGTAACAACTTTCGGGGACAACCTCGAAGACTCCCTCGCCCTGGGAGGTCCGTGACGTTAGCAACACCATCACTCATCCAAAGAATCCACGATGTGTTAAACCCGAGCGGAAAATGACTGCGCTTCATAGTTTTGGTTCAGTGGGCATTTCTCGGGAGACGCTACAATCCATTATCACAGAAGCTTTGACAATTGAGAAAGTATGAAATCAATGGGTTCCCATTCTGATCATACACACACAGACGATTCAGCATGTTTGAAGATGATCAAGAAAGGTTCTTGCAACGATTTGTGCCTTCACTACTTCCAGCCAAACAACAATCACAAGAGAGGAAACATTGAAGGCAAAGCTTGTTCTGTCAAGTGGAAAACCTACGGTGGCTTTGTTCTAAGATTCCAAGGCTGTCGTGTTGGTGTACCATCGTCGACAAGAAAAGAAGCATGTTATGTTGCACGTCAGATGCAATTATATGATGAATTCGAAATTATGACTGAGCGACGTCGGAAACTCAGAAAATGTTTCTTCTTCAATCAGGAAAATGATCCAGTGCACAAATCAGTCTTTGTCATGGCTACAATCAACGACTGCCGCTTTGAACGCATTCAGCATTCACCGGACTCTCCAGATCCAGTTAAAACTTTCCCCACGTTTTCCTCAGTTTCGTGTGTGGTGTTGTCAATGATATAACGGCTGCCTATAATCTTCTTTGAACGAAACTAACCAATGATTGATATTAGGAGCAACAGATATGATGACATTCAGGGCAATGAGTGGCACGGAAGACAAAATTTGCAGAGGAAACGTTATATTCTGAACCAGAAACCCTCGAGGGATTATGTTAAATTAATAATGTGTGCTTTCATCATGTAATTGGAACACATCGGAAACTGTATAATGATCACGTGTACAGCTTGTTCACCTTGACCTGAGCTACTCTATATATGCATGACCCTGGAGGTCAAATGGCACAAACGGCAGGTCGAGTTAACTTCATTAAATAGGGGAGCAGAGGATGTTATTAATGTTGCTGCTCGCTGCCTAAAAGTCCGAATCGGAAACATTAAACCATATGTAGCTTCTTTTTAGGTTTAAAGAAAGTTAGGACATTGCTGACGTATTCTCGACACTGGGATGTCAAACGGCGACCTTGTCCCGGCTGTTCGGACATGTTGACAATCGACTGACAAAGGTGCACCCCTTCATAATAATAGACCTAACGCTTCGTGAGACGGCCACGCAATACATTAGTATTCACTTGATCAGGTCACGCTGAACAAGGTGTATGTTTGTGTTGCTGTGTGTTACAGTACATTGGCGGATCCTGAGGGGGGGGGTTCAGGGGTTCGACCCCCCCCCCCCTTTTGAAAATGACTTACGATCACATTGAAGAATTTTTTTTGCGTTGGCGGAACCAATCGAACCCCCTGAACCCCCTGAACCCCCTGAACCCCCTCCTTTCAAAATTCCTGGATCCGCCCATGCAGTATACCTGATCCAAGAACATGCAATTCAATAGTTCCGTCAATGTGAACATTTTCCCACGGAAACTCAAGTCACAAGGGAGGCGTAAAAAAACATCTTCGGGATGATATGGCCCTAAATAATTCAGAACGTCTAGCTCTTCTTCCTAGGGACGTCTGTGGCGACACCCACTCCACCGCCAACTGTTCTATGCATAAACTCTTAATTACTATGAGTTTATAAATCAATAACGCGACAGAATTGCTCAACAGGGATCATGTTGTGTAATACTGCTTCAATTTCGTTATCGTCAATTAAGAATCCACCGAACGATCTCAGCGATGAGGAGGGCACGTATGGACCAGTCATCTAAGGCAGCAGATCGCTGTGTTGGGTCCCTTGGGAGCGCCAGAAAATTATCGGGTTCGAAGCTCGATTAGTGCAGCTATGTTTCTAGGTTTGTTCAGCACAATTCCCGTGCTGGACGGTTTAATGTATGTTATCCCCGGCTGCGTCATACCAAAAGACGTTAAAAAATGGTACTTGTTGGTCCCTGCCTGCCGTTCGGCATTAATGGGTACAACAAGGACTGGTCGGCTCGGAGTCAGTATAATGTGTCTGAGTGGGGTATTCATGCTTCACTGTGGCATGGTATCTCAGTGGGCTAGCACTATAAAACCAGCTTAAGTCTGGGATGGTACAAGCAGCCACACACGCATGCACGTCGTCTTAAGAGCGAAATATTCTTACGTGCGACGTTTAACCCCATTTCACCTCACCTTTAACGTATGTTGTGTAGGCTCTCGGGATTTTACCCCACATTAAGCGGACGCGTCGTGATATACGGTTGAAAGTGACGTTAGACGTTGGAACGTGAACGGCGGGCTCTCAGACATAGCGATCCCTTCTCTGTATTGTCCTTTTGAGTCATAGAAGTGGCACAACGTTTGCTGTTTCCGGAACACAAATCGTGACGTTTTGGACTGCATTAGTCCTAAGAACTCTGTTTAAAGAATATGTTAAATATATGAAAACGAAAATGAGTGAAAAGAAGACAGAATCTAACTATATAGATCGTAAGTAAACATCAGAATGTGTTTGCTGTTTAACGCTGCCTTCCATGTTACTGCTATATCATGATGGCGGTCTGTAAATAATCGAGTCGGTCCAGACAATCCAATGACTGATATCATGAGCATCAATCTATGCACTTGCAATCCCGTCAGTCGCCTCTGACGTGAGTGAGTGAGTGAGTTCAATTTTACGCCGCACTCAGCAATATTCCAGCTACATGGCGGCGGTCTGTAAACAATCGAGCCTGGACCAGACAATCCAGTCATCAACAGCATGAGCATCGTTCTGCGCAATCGGGAACCGATGAGATGTGTCAACCAAGCCAGCGAGCCTGACCACCCACCCGATCCCACCACCCGTCGCCTCTTACGACAAGCATGGGTTACTTAAGGGTCATTCTAACCCGGACCTTCACGGGTCACCTTTAACGACACGCATGGGGGGGGGCATTGGGGGCTGAAGACTCATTCTTATACAGATCTTCAGGACAGCTTGTTTCGGAAACAACGTTTGACTAAGATGGCCGTGACGTTTGCTGTTAAGATACAGTGTTTATGTGTTGTATGCAGTTTTCATTTATCTTGATTGATTTCAAAGAAAAAATACGAAATCAATATAATCTTTCTTAAAAAATGTGTGCAAGCTTAAATAACCTTGAAACACTGACTACAGTAATTCAACATAAAAGCATTTGATTTACGACGTCCTTGCGCTAAAAGCTTTTTGTGTGACTGGACCTACTTGTACAAAACAATCCTAAGATTACAATAACTAAGACTTATGACGGTCGAAGCGCTAAGGCCGCTCCGCCAAATGAGTCCCTGGACTCTTGTGTGCGCGGTCTGTGTTCCTGGGAGGTTCCAAGAGATACTGGTAACCAGCAATTTGGTTGCTGAACACGACGGATGACCTGGAAGTACTCGTAAATAAAAATACCTTGTCCGGTTTCTCCCTGAAAAGACAACAAAAGTACTTTTTTAATGCAGTGAACGGACAACATGTCCTCTCTCTGTTTCGACAGAAATCCCCTACCCACACCGAACCCCACCCCAAAGAGTGAGTGAGTGAGTTTATTTTTACGCCGCTTTTAGCAATATTTAAGCAATAACACTGCGGGAGACACTGGAAATGGGCTTCGCAAATTGTACTCATGGGGGAAATCGAACCCGGGTCTTTGGTGTGACGTGCGAACGCTTTAACCGTTAGGCTACCTCACCGCCCCTCTCACCCCGAAGAAATTACATGGTCGGGCCTAGAGTGTAGCTTGACATAGTGTGTGTAGGCTGATAGTGATTTTGCTGATTACGTATTGCCTGACTAATATTAATATGGAATAAAGTTGAAATGTTACGTTATTGAATCGAATTTGGATAGCCAGCGGGCGGTGAAAAGTACGTGGATGAGTGACCCCCACGTCAATTGATTTTTTTTCATAAAAAGGGACTGCATTATTTACGTACCACTGTAATTGATTGCATCAATTGATTACATACCTTTCGAAATTCACATTTGACTTGATATTTAAGTCACCTTAAAGAATAAATCTTGAATCACGGCACAAGGTTATACAGATCATAGAGCAAGTTAATTACGTCAATTGAAAAATTCATTACATCACCTGGCACTCACAAATGTATTAAACGGCGATTATGATCTAAGAGACTATTATGTCATACTGTGATTGTTGAAAAGGCCACAAACCGTCTAGGTGGTGCAGTAGGTAGAGTGTTTGACCAGATAGGAAAGTCGGTGTTCTATCCGAACGACGTTGTGTCCAAAAGGCATTGATAGATGCTACTTGCCCCCAGCGTGTACACATGGGACCAAATTGGGTTTAGAGTGGGTCAAGTAAAGCAACTGGTCAAGAGGTTACCAGCTGGTGTCCAGATGGATCTAAACAGATACAGTACCCCATGGATACCCACTATGAACGTAGGTAATCACAAGCGTGTGCTACTATTTTCATGTTTGATGAAGTTTCTTTGACGCAGTATCCGTGAAGATCCGGGTTAGAATTAATCTTCAGTAACCTATGCTTGTCCAAAGAAGCGATTAACGGGATCGGTGGTCAGGCTCCCCTGACTCGGTTCCCAATTGCACAGAACGATGCTCATGATGTTGATGACTGGGTTGTCTGGTCCAGACTCGATTATTTACAGACCGCCGCCATATAGCAGGAATATTGCAGAGTGTGGCGTTATACAACAAACAAACAAACAAATATGGTTTGGGTGTTCTCAGCATTTAATTGACCAAAATTGTCATCGTGTCGTTATAATGTTGCTCATTTTATTAATCCCTAGATTTCCCGGTAACCTTCCGTTAAAGCCTTCCAAAGACCCGGGTTCGATTCCCCACACACGTACCATGTGTGAAGTCAGTTTCGGTGTCACCCGGCGTGATATCGCTGGAATATTGCTAAAAGCGGCTTAAACCAAACTCAAAAGATGCAAAAATTCAGTTAAGAAATAATGATTTGTTAAGGAACGCCGAAGGCGGCTGTAATACATTCGTTTGATAATTGTCATAGGTGTTACCAGCCGTCGTAAAGTACCATAATTGCTTTGATCATGTATTACCGTATCTTTGTCGATTTCATACCTATTCGTGTAGGCGATAGATCGACTCACGTTGTGTCGTCAAGGAAAACACGATGTGCGATGTTCATTACTGCGCAGTGTAAATGAAAAACATATATCGCGTGACATCCTTAACCTATGCGTATCAGTGTGGGATAAAACCATATATAACATCCTAAATCGGCTTGGTTGCATATTTGTGTTGTGAATGAGTGAGTGAGTGAGTGAGATTAGTTTTACGCCGCTCTTTGCACTATTCCAGCAATATCACGGCGGGGTGGCACACATGGGCTTCACACATTGTACCCATGTGGGGAATCAAACCCGGGTCTTCGGCGTGACGAGCGAACGCTTTAACTACTAGGCCATCTCACCGCCCCTGTTGTGAATGAATGGCAAGCCAAATGATCATCATTACAAAGATGGAAATAAAATTGTGCAACTTTTCCTTTCCAGAACACCATTAAATTCAACGAAAACCAGCTTTCTATATTACTTTCTTATCTGATCTCGCATTGCACAAAGTTAGAAAGGCGATTGATGACAAAGTATAGCAAACCATTTCTGTTCGAGATAATGTATATCAGATATTATCTTATTATTATACGTCAACTTACACCGGCGACAGCATCTTGCTATAGATATCCTACCCAAATACGTTAAAATAGGGTACTTGATGTTACCCTGCCTTTGGATAAGCAACGTGATATGCCAATCTCATGTTGGCTCTGAGTCCGAAAATACTGTTTGGTGTCCATGATGATTAATACAAGCAGGTTAACACACACACGCACGTATACGCATACACAAACGGGCACGTACGCACACGCACAAACAGACACACATTCATGTCGCTTTATAGCTCAATAATTTGGACACTGAACCCCATTTCACATGAGCTCACAGAGAAATGTCTGTTTACTACAAATTAGGTAAACGTGATATCGAGCAACTCCACATAAATGTCAACGACTCGATGTCTTGTAATGTGATAGTCACGTGAACTAGTGAACTAGTGAATCCAATATGGATTCCCTGAAAGCTGGCCGAGAAGACTACTAGGAAGGGAGGTGAGTCGACTGGACACAGGCGTGATTGTTCCGTACGCCTAACTACGACACCCTAGAGAAAGGAATTGGACGTATTTGTTATCCGGAGCTGGGCTCCATCTCATCAAACGTGGTCATGTTTCTAAGGGATATTGTGTTATATAACGCACACGAGCCGGAAATTTGGCTACAGTATTATACAATTGAGAGTCAGCGGTCACACCTGATCGCAGAATGGTCGGTCTGGGCGGAATTGTTGTACTCAGCGGGCAGCCATGTCCAGTCCAAAGTGACTGGCAGCGGCGATTCCTGGCAGTCTTTGATAACAGCAAAGATCAATAAAACTAACCTCATTAAGTGACATTGGGAGAAAGGACAGGCGCAATTGGAAGCTCGTCGTGACAGTCAGCGCAACTCGGTCTCCGATCAGTTGATAGATGCTACGTCGATAGCCGGAGTATTTTGGCATGGACAAAACATGACAAACAGTGATTCAGGAGCTTGGAGGGAAGATAAAGATATGTTTTAGGAATCGCATATATTATGGTGTACGTTTGTCTTATCCAGTGTCACCTGACACTCCGACGTTATGACTGACTGACTGAGTTTTAGTTTTACGCCGCTTTTAGCAATATTCCAGCAATATCACGGTGGGGGACACCAGAAATGGGCTTAACACATTGTGCCCATGTGGGGAATCGAACCCGGGTCTTCGGCGTGACGAGCCAACGCTTTAACCACTAGGCTACCCCACCGCCCCCGACGTTATGATGAGTCTGAATGTTTACGGGGCGGTGGGGTAGCCTAGTGGTTAAAGCGTTGGCTCGTTACGCCGAAGACCCGGGTTCGAATCCCCACATTGGTACAATGTGTGAAGCCCATTTCTGGTGTCCCCCCACCGTGATGTTGCTGGAATATTGCTAAAAGCGGCGTAAAACCATACTCAGTCAGTCAGTCAGTCTGAATGTTTACACTATGACATTGAACATGCATCAAGGTTCTCGTTGTACTATACTTAATGTTTCAAAATTCAAACTCTGTCACCCCTGCGTAAGTCCACAGTAAGACATTCCCCGTGTTTTAACGTCCACGTTGACATCATTAGTCTTTCAAAGTCCACAATATGACATCCTTTATTGTTTCAAAGTCCACAGTATGACAACCTTTATTGTTTCAAAGTCCACAATATGACATACTTTATTGTTTCAAAGTCCACAGTATGACATCCTTTATTGTTTCAAAGTCCACAGTATCACATGCTTGATGTTTTAAAGTCCACAGTTTGACATCCTTTATTGTTTCAAAGTCCACAGTTTGACCTCTTTTCCTGTTTTAAAGTTCGCAGTATGGCATCCTTTATTGTTTCAAAGTCCACAGTATGACATGCTTGATGTTTCAAAGTCCACAGTATGACATCCTTTATTGTTTCAGAGTCCACAGTATGACATGCTTGATGTTTCAAAGTCCACAGTTTGACATCCTTTATTGTTTTAAAGTCCACAGTATGACATGCTTGATGGTTCAAAGTCCACAGTTTGACATCCTTTATTATTTCATAGTCCACAGTATGACATCCTTTATTGTTTCAAAGTCCACAGTATGACATCCTTTCCTGTTTTAAAGTTCGCACTATGACATCCTTTATTGTTTCAAAGTCCACAGTATCACATGCTTGATGTTTCAAAGTCCACAGTTTGACATCCTTTATTGTTTCAAAGTCCACAGTATGACATGCTTGATGTTTCAAAGCCTACAGTTTGACGTCCTTTCCTGTTTCAAAGTCCACAGTATGACATGCTTCCTGTTTCAAAGTTCGCAGTATGACATCCTGTATTGTTTCAAAGTCCACTGTATGACACCCATCCTGTTTCAAAGTCCACAATACGACATGCTTCCTGTTTGAATGTCCACCGTATGACCAGCAATCCAGTCACACGATAGCACATGTAGTGACTCTGTTGAATCTAAAACGTTAAACGTTCTATTTGAATTAGGTCTGCTTCGAAAAAGTGCAGAAATTCTGCTGTTTACACGGAAAGGGAAAAAATAGTATGGTACTATTTCCAACACGGCTAAGGTCGCTGGGAATGGGATTGAAATGATGTGTTCATGTCTAGACCCAAACACTGTAGTACATGCACATGGCCCCATGCAATTGCCAACTGCCTCAGAGATTATGATGAAGCCTGGGATTGCAGTGACGAGTGGACATTATCACCACCGTCATCTCTGAACGTCACAATTTATAGGAACAATCACCAATGTCCAGAATCGAGCACGCACGAAAAAGAGCACACAAACACTGAAGTTCATAGTAAATAAAGTGCATCGCCTATTATCTCTCACAATGCATGGTATTGTCACACTGAACACGCCGAACAAATAACATCACAAAAATCAACATTCTGCTTTTGTTTTGAATTTACATGCATGTGATAAACGATGAATTTCACAAACTGTACTTTGAGCGAGTTAGTTATAATAGCCCTGATAGGCATGTATAAGTTGGAGCAATAAGGAAGGATAACAATATATGGATGAACTTCTTTACTACAGCCAGAGCGACGTTTTGGTGTAGGTTGTGACACCGTATTAGGCTAGTGATGAGCAGAATAAAATCTGAGATATATATATACAAGTGTGATGACGTGTTTATAGAATGGGAATTAGGAGTGCAATAGCATGGGGAAGCCAGTTAAGGAGATAGTAATATATGGCTGAACAACTTCTTTATTAAAGTAAGAGCGATGTTTTGGTGAAAGTTGTGACACCGTATTAGGCAAGTGATGAGCAGAATAAAATCTGAGATATATATATACAAGTGTGATGACGTGTTTATAGAATGGGAATTAGGAGTGCAATAGCATGGGGAAGCCAGTTAAGGAGATAGTAATATATGGCTGAACAACTTCTTTATTAAAGTAAGAGCGATGTTTTGGTGAAAGTTGTGACACCGTATTAGGCAAGTGATGAGCAGAATACAATCTGAGATATATATATACAAGTGTGATGACGTGTTCATAGAATGGGAATTAGGAGTGCAATAGCATGGGGAAGCCAGTTAAGGAGATAGTAATATATGGATGAACAACTTCTTTATTAAAGTAAGAGCGATGTTTTGGTGAAAGTTGTGACACCGTATTAGGCAAGTGATGAGCAGAATAAAATCTGAGATATATATATACAAGTGTGATGACGTGTTTATAGAATGGGAATTAGGAGTGCAATAGCATGGGGAAGCCAGTTAAGGAGATAGTAATATATGGCTGAACAACTTCTTTATTAAAGTAAGAGCGATGTTTTGGTGAAAGTTGTGACACCGTATTAGGCAAGTGATGAGCAGAATAAAATCTGAGATATATATATACAAGTGTGATGACGTGTTTATAGAATGGGAATTAGGAGTGCAATAGCATGGGAAGCCAGTTAAGGAGATAGTAATATATGGCTGAACAACTTCTTTATTAAAGTAAGAGCGATGTTTTGGTGAAAGTTGTGACACCGTATTAGGCAAGTGATGAGCAGAATAAAATCTGAGATATATATATACAAGTGTGATGACGTGTTTATAGAATGGGAATTAGGAGTGCAATAGCATGGGGAAGCCAGTTAAGGAGATAGTAATATATGGCTGAACAACTTCTTTATTAAAGTAAGAGCGATGTTTTGGTGAAAGTTGTGACACCGTATTAGGCAAGTGATGAGCAGAATAAAATCTGAGATATATATATACAAGTGTGATGACGTGTTTATAGAATGGGAATTAGGAGTGCAATAGCATGGGGAAGCCAGTTAAGGAGATAGTAATATATGGCTGAACAACTTCTTTATTGAAGTAAGAGCGATGTTTTGGTGTAGGTTGTGACACCGTATTAGGCAAGTGATGAGCAGAATAAAAACTGAGATATATACAAGTGTGAGGAAGTGTTTATAGAATGGGAATTAGGACTGCAGTAGCGTGGAGAAGCCAGTTAACTACGTATTGCTTGAACTCAGATAGAAACCTTAACGCATGAAGCCTGCAGTATAAACAAAGGGAAACGTCGCTCTCACTGCAACAGAGAAGTTTTTCATCGGAAGGAAATCAATTGATGTATTGTTAACAAGGTGACATGTAGCAATGGAAACGAAATAATCTTGTACGATAAATGCCATGAGAAAAAAGAGATTCCAACCTTCGTTCCTTTAACCGCACTCAGAGAACTTCTCCATTGCTCTTTCTTTGTTGTTATTGATATTGGCAATCCAGCGATATACATGATAATTCCTCGAAGGCAGATGATTTTCTTAACAAAATAGGAATTCGATGTATTTTTGTATTTTGTTTATCCTAGTCAGGTGCATGTTTTTATGTATTGTTTAATCAATATTGAATTAAATCAGAAATTTAAGTTGTCCAAGCAATTAGATTTCGTATTAATTTTTTTTTTTTGTAGACTCTGTGTTTGAACTATAACGATGTTTTAAACGATGTTGTATTCAATGAATATTACCATATTTGGTATCATATACTTATAATAATACCCCACACTTGTGCAGAAAAACATACACACTTATATGACGAGGCGTTGTCTCCTCTCTTCTGAGCTACCATTGAATGATATATCATGACATATTGGCATATCTCTCACACACACACACACACACACACACACACACACACACACACACACACACACACACACACACACACACACACACGCACGCACGCACGCACGCACGCACACACTCACGCACACACACACACGCAGACAGGCAGATTCTTTATTAAAGTCTAACCTTAATATAAAATAGATACTGTACATTAAAAAAATAAAATGGCAGGATTTGGCAGCAATAAAACATACATTTGGGCTGGATGAGATATAACATGATTTTCTATTGGCTTTTAAAACCATTACATCTATCACATTCATCATTACATTTGTTAATTAAAATAAACCTCTCATTCACATAAAAACAGGCTCACTCACTCATTCAGTAAAACATGGCACTCATCTTCCACCTCAACCTTACAATCTAAGCAAACTCTCTCATTTAAAACATTGCCACTATACCGTCATTGTTATAAACGATGTCTGTTTCAATGCATATTGCCATATTTTCGTATAACATACATTTACTTATAATAATACCCAACACTTGTACAGAAAAACGTACACGCTTTATGACAAGGCGTTGTCTAATCTCTTTCTGAGCCGACGTTGAATGATATATGATGATACATGGCATCACACAACATCCTTGTAACACCCACTACATCATAGTGTAGTGGCTGGAAGTGGTTCGATCCCTAAGCCGAGCCATACCAAAGTAGGTCATATGATGGGACTTTTTGTTACCCTGCCTGCTCTTGGAATAAAACGCCCAGAATAAGTTCGGCTCGACTCGGGATCAGTATGCTGAGTCTGTAATGTATCTATGTTAATCTGTGGCACGGAATATACAGCGTATAAACACAGATCTCTGTGGGATAGCACTTTGAATCGGACGGGTAAAAACGGTCCCACACACACGTGCATACATGTCTCTATATGTATGCAGTATTTTTGAATGTGACGTTAAACCGTGTTTCATTTCATGTTAACAAAACTCTGGTGGTATCTGAAGAATACATTTACAAATACAAGAATACAAATGTACAGGAATTGGCCGGAAATTAAACCTCTTATGTCATCAAAAGGTTAATGACGGCATCACTTCTGTCCATAGTTACATCAAATGGTTACATCAAATGGTTGCGTCAAATGACCCTGTTGTTTCGTCACGTTACATCACATCGTTCTATCGCCTCACCACATTGTCTTGCGATACTCTGGTCCACAGAACGGCGACGCATCGTCGCACTGGCAACGTAACCGTGAAGGTCCGGGTTACAATTGGTCTTCAGCAAGATGCTTGTCGTAAGAGGCGACTAACGGGATCGGGTACTCAGGCTCGCTGACTTGGTTGACACACATCATCATATCCCAATTGCGTAGATCGATGCTCATGCTGTTGATCACTGGTTGTCTGGTCCAGACTCGATTATTTACAGACTGCCGCCACATGGCTGGAATATTGCTGAGTGCGGACGTAAACAACAAACAAAACAAAACAATAATAACGTTGCTTTTTGGAAGACGCTGACTTTATGTGCGAAACGTTCCTCAAAGATGACGTTTTTTTATTCACATTCTTTCACACCTTTTGCACACAACTTTTGCATGCATTTTTTTATATGAATACGTTTTGTGCATATTCTGCTAATACAATAACCTAACGTAAACGAGAGCGAGGGTATTATATAATACTTTAAACAAAGAAAATAAATACATCAATCACTATTAAGTTTGTGCGGTTAAACTACTGCCAATATCTAGGCCTATTGCTGAATGCATATGCCTCCACTTTGAGTAATAAATTGGATCATATTTCTGAGCCAGATATATCTCGTGAGAATTGTTTGATAAATCTTTCAGTCAGCAAATCGGTCAATTAATAATATCTCTTGGTCAAGGATTAGATGTTCGCAAGTGATGCCGAGATAACCTCTCAAATGGAGATTTTATCTTCCAAGGTTGATGTGATTTTGGATGCAGGCAGTGTCATCTTGGCACGTCACGTTTCCCGCGAGACCACGGCGTGATTTTACAAGGCCTCGTGAGTTTTCCTCTGAAGCAACACCAGACAGCTCGCTCTTCTTTCGTGTCATATCACGGTATGTTTTAATTCAATTATTTTACAAGGATATTGATTTTGTCCAAGGTCTTTAGCGGTGTAAGGTCAACGATTCATGTCAGTTTTGTTTACGTCCTTTTACCTGGCTTTGTGTAGTATGGAGATTCTCAGTTCATCGCAATGCATAAGGCCAGGCAGTCAGCTTCAAAACAGATTCTTGGTATACCTTTGAGAAGGTAAGCATTTATATTAACCCGTATTTCATCACCCTGGAGACGTGGAGACCCGGGTTAGAATATTGGTCTTCGGCAACCCATGGTTGTCGTAAGAGGCGACTAACGGGATCGGGTGGTTAGGCTCGCTGACTTGCTTGACACATGTCATGGTATCCCAATCGCGTAGGTCGATCGATGCTCATGTTGTTGAGCACTGGTTTGTCTGCCCCAAACTCGATAATTTACAGACTGCCGCCTTATAGCTGGAATATTGCTGAATGCGGCGTTAAAAAAAAATTCACTTAGGTCTTTGTAGAAGGAAAGCCTGAGGTGACGTTGCTATGAGACTGTAAGGCCACGGATATGACGTCACAACAAGAATCATAATCAGAACGAAACGGGGATTCGAACTCAGGGTGAACATGTATTGGTGGGTAAGAGGATCGTAGAGTTGCCAACTTGGGTTCAATCCCATGCATTCGGATATGTTTGAAAGCAAGACGATATGCTGTAAAACAGCGTTGTTGCAATCGCCCTGGGATGCGATAAACTTTCGCAACATTAGTGGTCTTTGTCCTGGGAATTATAAAGACAAAAAAATCAGTCAGTATGTTTATCGCTCAGCCATGGACTTTGAAATATTTTGTGATTGTGTTAAACACCGCCAACTGTAACAGTCCAGCCTAGACGGTGGTCTGTAAATAACTGGGCCAAACAGTTCTGTGATTGACACCAGGAACATTGCTCCACGCGGGAATACGATGACATGCATCAACCAAATGAGCCAACCTTACCACATGATCTCGTTTCATAGGACACGCATCGATGCATCGATCGATTGGCCACTGACACAGTGAATCGATACTAAGTTTTACATTGTTGTATATCCCAATACGATACTTCAAATGTGCCACAATACACCGATGGTAAACTTTGAATTTCGCCGAATCGCTATATCTGTCAAGAGATACAGTTTTTAAAATCAGCACAAATTTCATTGCATTATGTGACTACAGTGACAGCATCCAGCAACATGCAGTTATTAAAGATGTTTTTGATCTATGTTTTCTGTGTATATTACAGTATTATCTTTTATTTATTTTGTACTTGCTTTTAAAAAAAAGCGCCTGATGTGACTTTTTTTCAAAATAAACTTTCTTTCATTTAAGCATTATTTTTGTCTTGATCTTAAGGTGTTTTATAGTTGGTGTTAGAATTAGTATCGTGATACGTATCATATCGCCACCCCTTATATCGGGATTCGTATCGTATCGCAGCTTTAGTGCACAATACTTGGCAATCTATCCTCGTGACTAAACTTTTAGTATCGTGATGTATCGTATCGCAGGTTGTATGCCAATACCAGCACTATGTGACAGGCACTGGTTACTGAAAACCAATTCTGACCGGGTCTTTGTGATGATATTGAAATTTGATGATAGTCTTATTAATTATGTGATCTAGTTTCCTCCCTTTTACTTTGAACAATTAAATTTTAACACTGTATCTGATAGATGTATTTCGAAATACAAACGTGAACAATTTCAACCCCATGTAATAAAACCGTCATACACTTGGTTCTATTACGCATGATGTTACGGTTAACAAATTTGCCGTGACAAAAGGTTTAATAGTCCCCTTTGAACCAGCACAATAGAACACAGACAAGTCTAAAATATTCAATGATATACTGAACAAACAATGAACAAGCTACAGTGAATGACAATACAGATTGCTAGTACAATACAATTTAGTCACAAATCTAAAATATTGGGTCACAAATCTAAAATATTAACTCACCAGATAGGCTGTTGAAGGCTGTTTACAATGACAACAGTTGAATATAGGCAAGCACGATCGCTCTTGAGATGATGCAGACAGATGTGTATAACTCCAGTCATGTAGTAAGTCCGTATGTAGCGCAACTCAACAACCAGCCTTTATATAATAACTATTACACATTTCTCGAGCATTCTAGGAAAGCTAGGTTCTTTCATTATTCTTTCGGAACATTAGGCGATTTTCTCGAACATACCACCGGAAGTCAAAAACAAAATAAAGCCAGCCAAGGGAGGCAACTCTGAAGTGCTATAGAAAAGGCATACCGCTAAAAATACTAAAATACTATTGCCATTGAACATATACGATGCGTGATGCGAGCCAAAACCAATACTCAAAGCTCCAAACATTGTGACCCACAATAATTACCACCCAATCAATGATAATACAAATTACAAAAATACCCACTCTCATAACAATGAAGATAAGTACTAAATATAACGCTTATCTCCAGCTGTCTATCTGATGATGCTCCACAATATATACTCTCCCCAAAAAAGAAACGCATATAGGAATTTCAACTGTATTTTTATGTTTATTTTGAAACATCTTGTAGGCTTTATGAGTTGATATAATACAGCGAAATTGCACACTGGGAATGCAGACTTATCCGTCTTTGGCACCAACTCGAGGAAAGTCAGTTTGAGTGCCACATGGAGACGTGTGGTGGCGCTGAAGTCAATACCTAGTGTGACCACCGTGGGCATCCAGAATTGCACGGCATCGCCTCGGCATCGAATGAATAAGTCTCAGAATCTCGTGTTGCCCAATCGCAACCCACTCTGCCTGTAGTGCCTGTGCGAGTTGCTGAAGTGTCTGGGGCTGAGCGTTACGGCGTCGCACCCGTCTGTCCAGGGCATCCCACAGATGTTCAATCGGGTTTAAGTCCGGTGATCTTGAGGGCCAGGGGACCACATTGATGTTGTGGTTCTTGAGGAAATCTCTAGTGTGTCCTGTTGGCATTGTCCTGTTGAAACAACTCCCTCTGGCGATCAATGATTGGAAGGAGGTGTGGGCGTAGGATTTCGTCACAGTACCGTTGAGCTGTCAGGTTGCCCTGGATGATCACCAAATCACTTCTCATACGGCAGGTGATCGCTCCCCACATCATAACTCTGTCCCCGGCCGAATCTGTCCGCCTGGGGAACGAAAGCGTCGACGAAACGTTCACGTCGACGTCTGTACACCCGCATTCTGCCATCGCGTCGTTCCAATAGGAATCGTGATTCATCACTGAACCAGATTCAACGCCAATTCGGTAGGTTCCAGGCCTGAACGTTGGTGCACCATTGAACTCGATGTCGACGATGTTGTTGTCGAAGCACAGGGCCAACATAAGGTCTTCTGGCACGTAAACCAGACTCTCTCAGCCTGTTCCTGACGGTCTGTGCAGAAAGCCTCCTCAATCCGGGTATTTGTCGAGCGGTACTGGTCGCCGTAGCTGTTCGATGATGCAGGTGATGTACCCGGATGTAGCGATCCTGCGCCGCAGTGGTGGCTCGAGGTCGCCCACTACGAGGGACATCTGCTACCGCATTCTGCCTGCGATATCTCTCCCAGAGCCGTGAAATGGTGCTTTGGTGAACATTCATGCGTCGGGCAACTGCACGTTGAGACTGGCCAGCTTCAAGCAAACAAATGGCGATATGACGGTTGGCTTCACTTAGACGTGGCATTTTGCGTTCGTCAACAATATTCCAAATACAGTGAATAATCGACAGACAGCGATCAACCTTTTATACCCATCATTGAGACTATCTAATCCCCAACTTTCACGTGCATTGCATGTGAATTGTGTATTTTGTGACACTACACGCCGAAATTGAAAATCATGCTGTTAAACACGGGTATTTTACGGATGGTGCGTTTTGTTGTGATGTTTCAAACCATAAACACCATAGGACTCATAAACAGAGCAAAACCTTGTGTAAAATGAATCACGTTTTAATTCATTTCTACATGAAATTGCTATTTTCATGATGCGTTTCCTTTTTGGGAGAGTATATGTGTGACCTGCTCACGATATATACTCCCAAAATATCTCTTCGATCTAAATCCAAACTCGACTTGACTTTTCTATCAACTAAACCTGGGAACTATGGTCATCTATCTTTCTCGTTCGCCACAGAGTCAAACCCTCCTCCTCCACAACTGAGACAGTCTCCAAGCCTATCACACCTCAAGTCTCACCTTAACACCCATCTGTTTCTGATCCAGTTTCAAGATTAACTTTTTCACTGTGATTGTGAGCTTTCACAACTGCAGTCTGTGTACCAGCCAATCCATCATCTTGGCCCTCTGATATCTCATTCTTTACGTCATGGATGATGGAACTGGAAATTGGACATGGCTGTCTTCAGGGATTGGTCTTTGCGTCGGGTATCACAGACTGTGTCCATCCATGCGAGGTAAGAAGATCCAGACAAATTGGTACACTGGATGCCGGGTGATGAATCCAGGAGATTGGGATGTCCCGGTGTATGTAAGGGGACCTGCTGCTTGATCAGCGGGACAAAATATTGTAATCATCTGGATGGGAATATTTCTCAATTGTCTGAAATGCTTTATGCGAGACAATATCCGAAAGAAATGCAAATTGGAAACAAAGCCCTCCCTTTAGTTACTAGCGTGTGTCCTACTGATAATTAGTATTCTCCAATCTCATAAGACGTATAATTAAGAGGCCGTCCATGAATTATTCCGTGCGTGCGTGCGTGCGCGTGTGTGTGTAATATGGTTAGTTGCTTTGTTCTTTAATGCCGCGCTCTTCAGTACTCACCTGTGTGACGACAGCTTGTAGATAACCCTGTCTGGACCAGACAATCCACTGATCGATGTTGTCAGCTACGTCCATCACAGTCGGGATAGGCTGCGTCGTAGTTAACATCATCGCAGACACTCAGCACCTGATTAGTTAAGTCGTCTATACGACCCTCATAGTAGGGCTGCTGGAGACCTAGACTCACCCTGAAGCTGCACAGGCCAACAACACTCTTACTGCATCACTCTATTGACTTACTTCAGTTGCAGTTTGTTAGTAGGTGTAACGTGTTTGAGTGGCATTTTAGAGTGAGTGAGTTTAGTTATACATCAATGGTTTCAATACAGTAATATAGATGTCTGTCAACCAGCTCATGCACATTATAAAAATATAGATGAGAAATGATCTTGCATTTATTTTACGATTATCCAATAGTTAAAGATCAAAGCTATTTCATGGATTCAAAATGACTATGTCACTCGTTAATTAATATTACTGATATCTTTGAATTATATTCCAATCATAATGTGAGTGAGTGAGTTTAGTTTTAAGCACTCAGCAGTATTCCAGTTACATGGTGGCAGTCTGTTAATAATCGAGTCTGGACCAGTCAATCCAGTCATCAATAGCACGAGCATCGATCTGCGCAATTGGGAACAGATGACGTGTGTCAACCAAGTCAGCGAGCCTGACAACCCGATCCCGGGCATTTTAGAAGTTGGGTTGTACATTATTGAACAATCTTTGTGAATAACAACGAAATAAAGAAGTTGTTATACATAACGTTTGTTCAATTTCGGTCTGTTGTTTGTTGTTTAACGCCACACTCAGCGATATTTAAACGGGTTTGAAGCCTTGTTTGGTAAAAACGTCGCTTTTAATGTATGATATCATACTCTTAGAGTATTCGTTTTTGGTTGTTTAACGCCGTACTCAGCAATATTCCAGCTATATGGCGGCGGTCTGTAAATAATCGAGCCTGGGCCAGACTATCCAGATTTTTTAAATCAACAATTGTTCAAACATATATGAATAAGATATACCATCTGTGTTTAGAAATTTCATGTAGTCATACTAAAGTTTAGATACCGCATACTTTAATTTGGAACCGAGTGTTTGCCCTCCTAACTGGTTGAACTCTGAGCTTCAGGCGACGATACAAGCGAGACTGCACATTTTCCTGCTCGGCGTTAAGATGAAGTCTTTCAATGACATTTAGAAGTGATACACATAAAAGGGAAATTAATGGATGTCAACTTCTGTAATATTCGGAACATGACATTCAGAGCCACACATTTGGTTGACTTCCGTGTGATCATTTTCTTCTGCCGGTGGTATTGCCCCTACCAACACCCACCAATACCCCTTGCCCTTCCTTGTCCATCGTCTATATAAAAAAATAATACATGTAATTTGTATTCTGATCTACGATATGACTTTTGGAAATTTGTAGCTTGAACAGGTTCTGACTTAATGTCTGGTCCGTTCTAATAAGTTTTAATTGACATTATAATATGCAGCTGCATACTCCACAGATCTATATATTTGTAAATTTGTGCCTAATTGTTAAAGCGTTGGCTCGTCACGCCGAAGTCCCGGTTTCGATTCCCCACATGGGTACAATGCGTGAAGCCCATTTCTGGTGTCCCCCGTCGTGATATTGCTGGAATACTGCTAAAAACTGCGTGAGACCATACTTACTCACTCTTTACTCCAATGTCCTAAATATGCATGTTCAATTAATTATTGATCAGAACTTCCTAGTATATAGAAATGAATCACAAGCACTTTATCAAAGTTGCGAAATAAACACCTTGGCTTATTACCCTGCTGATTGTGTGTCACAAAACTTAATCACCTGGACGAATGGTACTTAAGATATTCTTGTGATCTACTCAAAAACAGAGCTAATAGAGGCATATATTTGTGACCATAGTCCTTAGCGATAACAGAATACACGAGCAAGTCTCGATGGATCCAAAAGATGCAAACTGGTGCTTATGGTTTTTTTCATCAGGGACAAAAGATGAGATGGTGGCTGATGAGGATTACGCCAACGGAAACAGGTTGTTTTGTGATACACGTGCCCTGCGCGGATTGTAAGGCCAACTTGTGACAAATTGTTTCTTTGTGCTAAAGGTGTTTGGGAGCCGTTTTCATCATACGACGATGATTTTGTTCCAATCATGTTTTCATAACCTTTCTATGGAACTGTGTTTTTGAGGACTCGTGTGTATTTTCGTAATGCATGAATGTTGTTTTTGGTAAAGAAATGTTAGATCTTTTTCAGAAATCCCCTGTAAAAAGACTATGCTTGGAGACAAAAACATCATTTGTTTTTGGAGTGACAGATGAATATAAGTTTATTTCAGGAACACATGCTACATTTTTCGGCACAAATTTAGAATTTGTAAATGAATAAGTCAAGGCTAATATGCATACACAAACATACTTATGCACATTTACAAACCTCATACTTATACTACAACATAATGATTGGTAGCCGTGAAGGTCCGGGGTAGAATATTGATCTTAAGTAACCCATGCTTGTCGTAAGAGGCGACTAACGGGATCGGGTACTCAGGTTCGCTGACTTGGTTGACACATGTCATCGGTTCCCAATTGCGCAGATCGATGCCCATGCTGTTGATCACTGGATTGTCTGGTCCCGACTCGATTATTTACAGACCGCCACCATATAGCTGTAATAATGCTGAGTGCGGCGTAAAACTAAACTCACTCACTCACATTATGATTGGAATATAATTCAAAGATATCAGTAATATTGATTAACGAGTTACATAGTCATTTTGAATCCATGAAATAGCTTTGATCTTTTACTATTGGATAATCGTAAAATAAATGCAAGATCATTTCTCATTTATATTATTATAATGTGCATGAGCTGGTTGACAGACATCTATATTATTGTATTGAAACCATTGATGTTTACAGTTTACAAGAGCTCTGAAAAGCTCCTACTTTGATTTGTATTTGTAGTTTCTGCTGAATATGATAAAATATACTGCAGCATTTTTTGCATCTAATCAGACGTTGCAAGAAATGCAGTATACATGGCATAATTGGGGGGGGGGGATTATTAACCTACGTGAAATTGCAATATATTTTAGAAGTTTTAATGCCTGTGGGTTCTATACAATTTGTTTTGCATTCGATTGTATTTCTTAAGCTTTCAAAAGTTAGAAACTGTCCATCTAGTATCCACAATATCATTTGTCAAGTTTTTTTCAACTATTGCATATTGCAGGTAACATATAGGTGTTTCCGATGCGTATGTTGTCATTCTGATAGATCGGTTGTGTTCGTACATATATATCTATGAACTGACCCTTACATGTGATGAATTTACCCCAAGAAAGCATTGCGTCAGTCCTAATGTCGTTGGTTCTTTTTGTAAGAACAGGTAATTGTACTTATACAGAAAGATTATCAACAAAACGTACACTGCCACGATTGTATCATTGCCATTATAATCATTATAATTATTGATCGACCATTGTTGTAACAATTAAATTAAATCATCACCATCATCATCATCATCATCATCATCATCATCATCTACGTCTTCTTCTTGATAATCATAAACCAGTGAAGGTCCGGGTTAGAATGAACCTTCAGTAAACCCATGCTTGTCGTAAGAGGCGACTAACGGGATCGGGTGGTCAGGCTCGTCATCGGTTCCCAGTTGCGCAGATCGATGCTCATGCTGTTGATTACTGGATTGTCTGGTCCAGACTCGATTATGTACAGACTGCCGCCATATAGCTGGAGTATTGCTGAGTGCGGCGTAAACATAACTCACTCACTCACTCATAATCATAAACGATGTAATCCATCATCTTTTTGGCTAACAATATACAATTATAGACTGGTGATGATGTCAATACCTGTTTTTATGGACCCGCGAAAAACAAAATTGACCCAGGACGAGTCCGAGGTCAATATTGCTTTTCGCGGGTCCATAGAAACAGGTATTGACCGAATTCACCAGTCCATAATTATTTATTATGTAATTACAGAAAAAAAGCTTCTAAAAACCAAAAGTAATTATATTTTCACTACAAACCAATAGCGTTATGTCAACAATACTGTGACGTAAGCAATAGAATGACGTCATTAATTCAAGTCAATATGACTTTTTGTCGGGTCTGGGTTGGAGTCAATATGCATATGCAGTCATCACATTTGCATAAATAACATTAACATAACATTAACAAGTTGTTAACCTTATCAATTTGGAGTTGTTTGCATTTTTCAATCAAACCTTGCCTTGTTTCCGTTCTGATTGATCAATCGGAGGTTTTAAATAGAATTAATCACCTCTGATCGAAACCGTTGATTTGACGCCCACAGAAAGTTGACATTTAAGGAAAGTAAACATTTCACAACAACTGTCAAAAGTCATAAAGTACTCTGCTATGATATTGAAGAATTCCTGTTTCTGATTAGTTTAAAAGGTTTCCTGTTTCTTAATGATGCTTCCTTTAAACAGAGCCTTGACACAAGAAGGTGTCGAGGAAAACATACATCTGTCGACAGTCTACGCTAAGGTGTATTTTGCAATGATCTCTTATAACCAGTATGTGTTCGACATCAGAACAACGGCTTATCAAACACCCATTTCGAAACTCATACGATTATGTAAACACACATAAAACACTGTGTCATGGTCACCTTAACACTAGAGAGAAAATTTATGGACATCAGCTTATGAGTAAGACGTTTAGGAATATATGCCTTACCCCTTCATCAGGTGAAAAAAAGCTCGGATGCAGAGGCGTATGGGGCCTAAAAGTAGACCTTAGTACCTCGCGAGACCTTAGAACAACGTAGACTTGGTCCGGTCTAGTAAAGTCATATTTGGCGGTCGCGCAATTTGGAACCAGAACTGCTTTACTTACGCTTCTCACCGGAAATATGGTACCGGAAGTAAGCTGGGCCCCGTCTCGCATATCTCAAGTACCAGCTTAGTATCGGAAGAGGCGCCTCGCGAGACATACAGGCCCAATATATGCATGTGTGAAAACAAAAGTAGTATGATAAAAGTTCATCTTAACAAGGGATGCCAGTACTCAATTAGTCTGATTGAAGCCAGGAAATTGGCTTCACACATTGAAACCATGTGGGCGAACGAATCCGGGCCTTCGAAGTGACCAGCGAACGCCTTAACCACTAGGCTACCCCGACGCTCCTGTAAGTCTAGATATAGACGATGGACAAGGAAGGGCAAGGGGTATTGGTGGGTGTTGGTGGGGGCAATACCACCGACAGAAGAAAATGTTCACTCGGAAGCCAAATAAATGTGTGGCTCACAATGTCATGTTCCAAATATTGCGGAAGTTGACATCCATTAATTTCCCTTTTATGTGTATCACTTCTGAATGTCATTGAAAGACTTCATCCTACCGCTGATCGAAAAATTTGCAGTCTCGCTTGTATCGTCGCCTGCAGCTCAGCGTTCAACCAGTTCGGAGTGCAAACACTCGGTTCCAAATTAAAGTATGCGGTATCTAAACTGCAGTAGAACTAAATGAAAGTTCAAAACACAGATGGTATGTCTTGTTCATATGTGTGATCAGTTATTGATTTAAAAATTCCAGATTGGAGGTTCCTTCACTATTCAATATTCATCTGAACTTCTGAGAAAATAAATTTAATGCATTAGAAATAGGCGTTTTTCAATATCTAAATGTTATTTGATATCATTATAAAAGTACCGGGGTTCAGTCTACAGATAACTCGGGTGTATATTGAAAACAAAATATATTTATACTTTAATCTACTAATTCTCAAATTAGTAGTGTATACAAAGTGCTCTCATGCCAAAACATAGATAATTAATTAACCTAATCAACTGCACCAAACACAATTTTAAATTTACTGTTGACTACGGAATACAAACACTATATTTGGAAATACTAGAAAAAAAATGTACATAATGTTATCACTTGTTACAAACGCGTTTAACGGGTTTAACGTCGTACTTAAGGGGTTCAACATCGAACTTAAGGGGTCCAACGTCGTACTAAAGGGGTTCAACATCGTACTTAAGAATATTTCGCTCATATGACGACGTATAGGCGCGTGTATGTGTGGCTGCTTGTACTAGCTCAGACTTAAAATGGTTTTATAGGGCTAGGTCACTGAGATACCATGCCGCAATTAAGCATCAATACCCCACTCAAACACATTATATACTGACCCCGAGCCGACCAGTCCTTGTACCCATTAATGCCGAGCGCCAGGCAGGGACTAACAAGTACCATATTTTAACGTCTTTTGGTATAACGCGGCCGGGAATCGAACCTGCAACCTTCCGCTCTCCGGGCGGACCTCTAACGACTACACCACGGAGGCGATTGACATAGTCTGGACGGGAACGATACCAGTCTTAATTAATTAGTAAAACATATTAGTTTCTGTTAAAAAACACATGTCTAGACATTATCAGTAATGATGAACATGACAGATTGACTCGGAATTGTCAATTGCCAAACACGTGGATTGTATATGGTACTCCAAGGGCAACAACATCACCTCGCTACTAAGTGTCCAAAGGATGACCATTGAAGGTTCTGTAGAGTGTGTAATTAGAGGTGCGCGGGTGTAAGTTTTGGTGGGGCTGGAGGTGTTACCGTTACGTGAGCTATCGACCCATGTGCAAAGGTAGATGCAGAAAATATATGCATACATGTCAGTTGGCAGGGACATACGATATACAAAACATTATGCATCAAAGGCATAATACATGGCAAAATGTATTTTCAGCCAAACGTTTCTTTTAGAAACTACATTATGCTGAACGTATCCAGAATATATTCACATGTTACAAATACAACAAAAATTAAATCCCTCCGACCCCCGACCCCACCCCACCCCACTCATCCCAGTTCCCAATATGTAGGGGCGGTGAGGTAGCCTAGTGTTTAAAGCGTTCGCTCGTCACGCCGAAGATCCGGTTCGATCCCCCACATGGACACAATGTGTGAAGCCCAATTCTGATGTCCCCCGCCGTAATATTGCTTGAATATTGCTAAAAGCGGCGTAAAACTAAACTCAATCACAATCAATCTGAACATTTACGGTAGTATTTAGGAAGCCTTGTGAATAAGCGTTTGCTTGCTCGCCGATGACCCATACAGACTTATGTGAAGCCTATAGCGGATGTCCTAGCGGTGTTAGTGCGTGATCTTGCTAACAAGCGACAAAGCCCAACCCAGTGGCGCAAATAACCTCTTTATTCCGGTCATATTGACAGTAAAGGGGATATTTACGATAGCAGACATTTGGAGACATAGACAACTTCATCATAGCTTTTCTGTTACATTATTTAGATTTCACGTTCTTCTACAAGTTTCATATTTTGTTAACGTTAACGTCTGTGGAAAGAAGAAAACATTCGAGCTGAAATATATTTTGTCAAGACAAATACTTAAACACGTCTTGGCTAGGCTAGACTAGGACTTTGTTCCTATCTTCGGTACAAACCGAAATGAGGAGCGGATGGTCACAATGTCTGACGTGACTGATTGTCAGTACCAAAGACACCGACGTTGGCAATACTCTCAAACACAGAACTACCTGGTTGAGAGTAATTATAGGTCGCTATGACATAATTAAATATCCAACATCCTCATCTCAAACCAACCAAAACTATCGGATTCAGCACCACCTTCAGCATCCCTCCATAAAACAGAAAGCGTGGGATGGGGCCGATATAGTTATAAACAACATGAGTCTACCATTAATTGGAAACTTGTGTCTCCCGGATACTTTTAACGTGGGTGCAACCTACTGAAGTACACCTACCTTATTAGCAAAACAAAGACACTACTCTGAAGAATCATGCTTTGTATGGCCCGTCCCCTTGAAGGCGCTGTTTGTTTCTAGCGTTATTTCTAGCCGCGACGTTAACGTTGCGCGCACTCAAGTCAATATGAAAGGTCAGCGACTATCAACATGAAATCGTCCTTACGGTTCCGTTATTTCTTTTCTTCCAAACTTCTTATGAATATGCCAGAGAGCCCTTAATGGCCTGGCTAACTAGCCAACTCTTCTTCTAATGAATACCCGACGCTACTTTGATTAACAGGCTAAAACTAAACCCGTGTTTCCGACATCTCTTTACAGTGTTCTTGTACTTATGGCGTATATTTTTGTTCGAATAAGGTTTATGGTTGACCGGTTATTTGTCTGGTGATGTTGATTTTCCTGTGTTTATTGCCAGTAATGTATCCGTGCTTTAAGCAGTGACGCCTTAACGGTACTCATGTAGATTTACCGACTGACTGAGAATTATCAATTATCCAGTTTGTCACTCGAAGAAGGAAAACAGCCACCTTTCTTGAATGCAGGTTTTCATACAGACAACACAACACTTAACTTAAGTTGTCGGTGTTCATTTTCAAATGGAGAGTGTCCGTTTATTTGCCAACTGTTTGTTTGTGACTCAGGTTAATGCGTGATTGACTTTTCTTTGACTGGTGTTTTGTCACATGTTAATAATGTAAATTATTTTCGAATTCCTAATAAGCGTTTCTATTTCAACTTTTCTGTTTCTGAACCTTTGGGGCCTCAGGCGAAGAACCTTTCTCTAAACGCATGTTGTTGTTTTGGTGGGTTTTTTTTCTATTTGTTGTTGCTGGCTTGGTTTTTGTTGTTGTTGTTTTGGTTTGTTTTTGTTGTTATTTTTTAAGGGGGGTGGGTCGTGGGTTGGGGGTAGGTGAGTGGGTGGAAGGGGAGAGTCGGTTTTGAACAGGGTGAAGCTTACTGGATTAAAGAAGAATACGACGCATAGCTTGATGCATATCGAATCTAGTGCTTTTCAAAAGTGAGTAAGTTACAATTCAATGTCGCATCGGGATTATTTATGCAGCAGCATCTCTTCCATTCACTATGTTTAAAACATAATTGTATTAAATGTATCAAACATTCCCTCCGTATATACACAAGTATAAAGTTAAATGTCGCTGTTTTTGGGGGGTTGATATGTTTTTTATCGTAAAAGCTGACAGTTATGTTTTCCGACACTAATTGTAATATCCCGTGAAGATCGGGATTTGAATTGATCTTCAGTAACCCATGCTTGTCGTAAGAGGCGACTAACGGGATCAGGTGGTCAGGCTCGCTGACTTGGTTGATTCATGTCATCGTATTCCAGTTGCGTAGATCGATGCTCATGCCGTTGATCCCTGGATTGTCTGGTCCAGACTCAATTATTTACAGACTGCCGCCATATAGCTGGAATATTGCTGAGTGTGGTTTCTGTGAGTGACTGGGTGAGTGTTTTTAAGTGTGAGAAGAGGTACCGCCAGTTTTAACATTCAGTTCAGTAATAAATGAATAAAATATAGTTTAAGGCAACGATGAGAGCTCCTTGGCTTTAGTTCTATCTATTGTATCTGAGGGCTAGAAATCATCGTCCAAAACGGAGCCAGAACACGTTTTTGACAGGCGAGCGGATCTTCCAAATACAGCCGGAGTCGCGGGGGTCATGTACCTTTTTAAGACGTTCCGGAGAAGAAATAGTTCCCTCTTTAAAAGGCTGTATCTCAGTTGTTCTTTGGTCTACGGTCAAAACAATTAGTGTTCTGGAATCACCAAGCCTTCATCTACCATACTGGCACTGCTGAAAATGGCACATGGCCAAAAAATGAAAACAAAAATAACTGCCAAACGGTACGTTTTAGCGACTTGACCCGTCCATGCAAAATTGTTGGGAATTCGATTGTGCATCTGTACAAGAGATTTGAAAGTGTTGGAACAATTAGTTCTTGAGGTATTTGCTGTCAAACTATGAAATTTTTGAATTAATTTTGAATTATCTCCCCTTTGCTATTGGGACTAGAGCCTAGAGAATTTTAAAGAGACTATTTACACCTCGGTGCGCATCTGTGTGATTTTTTTGTAAGCGTTTCGGAGCATTGGTTTAGGAGTTATGTTTGGTACAAAAATCGGCGGAATAATAAAAAATAATAATACGACCCTGAACATGTCCAGGGCGTCATGGAAAATGATACTTTCAAACTTCTGTGGAACAGGTCCATATACAGCCTCAGAAGAATTCCTGCCAACAAATCTGATCTTGTCCTTTTTGATAAAGCCAATGAATTGATTTATATCATTGAATGTTCTGTCCCTTTTGACAGCAATGTGATTGACAAGATTCAGGAAAAGCCTGATAAATATGCGGACCTCGCCTTTGAAATGTCTTGCTTGCATCCCAAGTACACTGTAACCGCCTCCGTGGTGTAGTGGTTAGAGCGTCCGCCCGGAGAGCGGAAGGTCGCGGGTTCGATCCCCGACCGCGTCATACCAAAAGACGTTAAAATATGGTACTTGTTGGTCCCTGCCTGACGCTCGGCATTAATGGGTACAACAAGGACTGGTCGCTCGGAGTCAGTATAATGTGTCTGAGTGGGGTATTCATGCTTCACTGCGGCATGGTATCTCAGTGGGCTAGCACTATAAAACCAGCTTCAGTCTGGGCTAGTACAAGCAGCCGCACATACACGCGCCTGCACGTCGTCATATGAGCGAAATATTCTCAAGCACGACGATAAACCCAATTTCACCTCACCTCACCCAAGTACACTGTCGTCAGGCTTCCCATTGTTCTCGGTGCCCTTGGTTTGGTACCTCCTGATCTCTTGGCGCAGGGTGCCCGGGTTCTCCACCGGGAGCACAGCGCTTCTGACACTGGTACTGCAGAAGGCTGCAGAGTTGGGGAGCCTTCATATTCTCCGGAAAGTTCTTGGTGGGTTCGACTAGGCAGGGTTTCCTGGGAGAAGTCCCAATCGCTGTCTGGGCTGAGTGTAGAGGGAGCGAGGGCCCTGAGCTGATGATGAGCTTTACCAGCCTGACTGTGCCAGGATCACCCGAACCCTCTCTGCTGCATTTTCATCTTTAATCTGTAAACAAATAATAATAATAATCCGAACGATTACAATAGGTCTCCTGCTTAGAGGCAAGGAGCCCTAATAACCACTTTTTAGCAACATTAAACCAGTAATGAATGAATGAATGAATGAATGAATGATGTACACTTTCTCATGCCCGAAGGAATACCCAAAACGTCTCCAAGGATAGGCGTGAAATGTCTGAGAAGTGCTCTGGAAGTATTACAGTTTTGAGTTGGTTTGTATGAATCCTTCAAGTCATCCATCAGTCGCCACCACTCGTCCTTTTCCGTACAGTGCAAGAAAATTCTCCTCCTGTCGATGAAAGTTATCAGCTCAAGTCGGATGTGTTTTAAATAGCATCTGCTAAATATATAATATATCTGGATAGTATACGTAAATCATTACACGAAACTAGTCCTACGAAATGACAATTCTTTACCTATGTCAGCGTGCTCATA